>NC_135168.1:43468232-43786414 GCF_041146795.1 Maylandia zebra | reverse complement strand
TGATTTTATTTGCTCTTTGTTGCATCATCTAAACTTGAATTTGCTGAGATGTCCACTGCTTGGAAGATTGACCACTGTCTTGTTTTCCACTAGTGAAAAATTGTTCTCACTGTAGAATGATGGACACCCTTTTCAGATTGCTGCTTGCCAAAAACTGCCAAAACCTCTGCTTTTATGGAGATGGTTACACCTGCTGATGATCAGTTAATCAAGTGCATTTGATTAACAGTAGCTGGCTGCTGCTTAACCGTAAAGATGTACTCAGTGTTTCATGTGATTGTATAAGTGGTAGACACTCCCGTCCACAGCTAGTTCCCAGGTGACTGTTGACGTGTCATGTTAATGTTTGTTTTGAATGGATACAATGTTTTATTTTCCACATTCTTTTGCATGTTTCAGACGTGCCCGTTTTTAAATTAACAGACAGAGGATTCAAAATCCCTCATCTGTTAGCGAAACTAAATGCACTCACAGAAGGCGATTGTGTATGGTTCTGAATGTTAAATACACGCACACTCTCTTACTGTCAGTCACACACACTTTCAGAAGACATATCCAATTTGTCTTTTTAACACTGCTCCTCACACGCGCACTCACATACGCTCCAAAACGCACTATCCACCACACTCTTTCCTTCAAACATAAATCCCTCGCACATCCTAACATGCTTCGCTAGCTTTCCATCTCCACACCACCACCACCTCCTCCTCTCTCCCTACCATCTCCTCCACTCTGTGTTTCAGAGTAATGTGAGCCAGCAGCCGTAACACTGGGGTGGGGAGTGTGGGGATGTTGATGTATGGTGGAACTAAAGCAACCCTGCCGATCGATAATGTAAACAGGAGCGAAGAGAGGCGGTAAATAAGGCCAACTCCTGACAGAACTGTCTACCTCAGGTGACGGAGAGAGTGAGCCGAAGGAGGGGAGAGAGCGAGAGATTGGGAGCAGGGAAGAGGTTGTGAAGGGGAATATCTAATACAGGGACATGGGGACAGACAACGATGTAGGGCTAAAGAGGATAATGGAGGGATGAGGAAAGGGTGGAACAAATGGGGCAAGAAAAGCGAGGCATGGGAGGGATGAAGGGACTGAAAAATATGAAAGAAAAGAGGTGGAGAAAGACAGGAGCTGATGGAGGCACGGAGGAGCAAGCAGAGGTTGAGTGGATGAGGTAATGGCAAAAGAGGGAGGGAGGACAAAAGAGGAAAGTGAAGCAGAAAGATGGAAGTGAGGAAGAATGGATGGAAGCGAAAATGGGGAAAGGAGGGGGGAGACGAGTGGAGGAGACGACGGCTTCAGCAATGAGGGTAAACGGCCACAGCAATTATAGATTACAATTCAATTTTAGGAAAAAACAGTGGCGGCATCTGCTTGCAAGTTTGTGGTAGCAGTGACATTTAACTGATGACATGCAGATGGATGACCAGCAAGTGACCTACTGTTGAACCAAATCGGGACGACACGTACAGTACGACAAAAACACACACACATGCACACACACACAGGGCCGATTTGTGATCCTAGTCACCGCTGGAGGCTCCGTTGATGCATTGGCGTGGCTGAACAATTCTTTGAGAATACCACGCACTCGCCGCGTGCCGCTACGGGACTAGTGGGTAAACACACGCTCACGACAACGTCAACAATCGCACAGCCCGTGCACAAACACGCGTGGCGATCAAATGTGTGCCTGACTGTTTTATTATGTTTGCATTGCACTCCATTGTGTTTGTCGTTTTATTTCCGGTCGTGCGTGTTTAGTAATTAAACAACAGTGTCTGTGAGCGTTTCATTTTAACAACTTTGCACTTTCTGATCAGTCTCTGCTGGGATTTAAAGAATTATCTGCAGCTTTCTCAAACACTATAAATTGCCCACCAAGTGATGATTCACAGTGGTGATTCATCATATAGCCAATTCTTGGGAGCTCTTGAATTTGCAGTTTTAATGACGTGCCATTTCTCACATCCGTGCATAAAGTTATTATTTATTTATTTATTTGATATTATATTTTGCACTATCCTACTGTATATTACTGTATACTTGTATTCTATTGAACATATTGTATATCTTATTCCTCTGCTCCTCTCTCTTGCTGCATTGAGCATGTCCCAACAGCTCAATGCAGGGTATTTAAGATACAGCAGTTAGTTACATAACATTTTTATGCAATCGTAATGTTTTAAACAGTGCACAACAACAGTGGCTTAAGTTATATTTTATTAAAAGTTAGAGTCGGATTTCGTTATTTCTCCAGGCAGGTGCTTGAATTCCTGAATACAAACACTGTCCCCATTAAATTTTTTTCTTTACCTGGAAATAGAAAAGGCCATGAAGAGCACTGAAAGTAATCAATAAAGTAATTCTAAAATTAATTCTAATCTATATTGGGAGCCAGTGAAAAGAGGCTAAAGCGGGGCTGATGGAGCAGTGTCTGTGATGAGCTCAGAATTCAGATGAATTTTTACATCAGGCTTTTACTGAGAAAAAACAGAGATAAGGCTTGTAGAAAGCCTGATAAACAACAAGTAAAGCTGATTATTGACTTTCAGCCAAGTGATAATGTGATGATTTGATCTCATCTTATTATTCTTCCTGTTTGTGCTGTTTGAACTAATAATTTTATGGAGGCTGTGATTAACAACTGTTGTATTTTTAGAGCTTAAGCGGGAAAATTGGGGGGTTTTTTTGGGGTTTTTTTGAAAACTGACAAGTCAGAACTGTTTTGATAATTGTTTTATTATTTAATTCAATTATTAGGTATCACAAATTCCGTGTTTTAGCCCCTGAGCCTCTGTTTGAATGTTTTCTGCTTTTCTTGGCTTTTTGGGTTTAAAAATAAATATCATCTTGGGCCCGGGGAAATTAAAAGAGACATTTTTGATTATTTTATTTTTCTGATCTAATGACTCAAATCATGGATAGCAAATAGGGTGACACATTAATGCAGTGCTTAACCGCACACTGTTTTTAGAATCGGTTGGATTATTTGTGATTTTCCACGCCTGTGTTGTATCATCATGCTTGTCAATTTAGCTGACGCTTTGCCACGACATCAGTGTTTATTGTGTTTACAGCTTAATAAGCTGACTCCTGGCCACTTTATTAGGTATACTTTGCTTCTACTGAGTTTGAACTGCCTTAATTCTTAATGGCACAGATTCAACAAGGTGCTGGAAACATTCCTGGGACATTTTGGTTCACATTGATGTGAAAACATCACACAGTTGTTACAGATTTGTCTGCAGCACATCCATGATGTGACTCTCCCGTTCCACCGCAAAGGTGGTCTATCGGATGGAGATGTGATAACTGTAAAGGTCATTTGAGTACAGTGAACTCATTGTCATGTCTAAAAACTGGTCTAGGATTTGTTTGAGAGTTTGAGATGGTTTGATGTTTATGGCATGGTGTGTATCCAGCTGGAAGCAACTGTCCATAGATGGGCTGGGACTTATATGGTGTCTTTCTACTCAGTTGAGCACTCAAAGCACTTTCTGCTCCTCTCTAACTCTCAAATTCTGCCACAGAAATTTAAGTTCATCACACCAGACAATATTTGTCCAGTCTGTTATTGTCCAATTTTGGCGACCCTGCCTGAGTTGTGGCCACAGTTTTCTGTTCTTAGTTGAGAGGAGTGGCACCGGATGTGGTCTTCTGCAGCTGTGGCCTATCTGCTTTGACGTGTTGTGCATTTCAGAGATGCTCTTCTGCATACCTTTGTTGTAACAAGTGGATATTTGAGTTACTTTTACCTTCCTATCAACCCAAAGCAGTCAGGCCATTCTCATCTGACCTCTGACATCACAAGCTATTTTCACAGAGAGAACTGCCGCCCAGTGGATATTTTCTCTTTGTCGCACCAACCTCAGTAAACACTAGAGATGGTTGAGTGAGAAAATCCCAGCAGTAGTTTCTAAAATACTCAGACCAGCATGTCTGTCACAGTCAGAGTGACCTGAATCACCTTCCTTCCTCATCCTGATGAACAGTTTAAACTTGAGCCTAAATGCATTGAGTTGGTGTCGTGTGATTGGCTGATTCAGTAGATAATGCACTAACAAATAGTCGAACAGGTGCATCTAACAAAGTAGCCAGTGAGTATACAGTACAGCATGTGATCACAATAATGTGACTGTTCTAATATTAATATGTATTTTTATATTAACCGCTGACTGTTAATTAACTTGAATCAGTATCAGTGTCTAAGTCGAGCCCTTTGTCCTTCTCCTGGGAGTCTTTTTTTAAACTTTGAGATGTCGTTCAGTTCAGTATATTGATGACTGCTTTGCTTTGTCATGCCTCACTGCAAGTGACACTTCTTTTTAAGAGGCTGACTCGCTTTCAAATAATCTGTGGATTACCAAAGTTAAATGTGTGATTTTTGCCTGGGTTTTCTATCGATAGGCTGGTGAAGACATAATGTAGAAGAAGTATAGCAGAGTCCACAGAGCATATTGTTGTTGCTGGCTGATATTGTGGTACTTAACAGCTAATGGGCCTGCAGCCGGTGCTTATTGAAAATACTGCAAACAGTGACTGGCGGGGGATTAACTCTGGAATGAGCTTCAGCATCGTCTCTGAGCTGAGATTTGGAGTAAATGTGGACTGAGAGGAAAGATGGGCGGGAGATGTGCAATCATCAGGGTTATCAAGTTTAATCCTCCCTTTGCAGATTACAGATGTTTGTATGAATTAGCCCCACGCCACCTCTTGAAGGATCATTGCTGCCGAGAAGCTGCGGTAATGATTTGTCACTCGCACAAACACACAAAACATTAACACTCGAGCTCTTGCTCTTAAACAAAAGCCTAATGTTGCATTAATGCACCCTAAAAACCCAATGAGCCGTAGCTCGAGCTGTTAGTGTCCAGAAGCCAACATTAAAGTGTTTCTGTTGCTGGTGTATTTAATAACCACCTTAAATTTCAAGCAATATGTTGGAAGTGATGCACAGTGGTGACTGTAAGTTTGACAGCTGTTCAAATAAAATAATTAAATGATTTAAAGAAATGAAATGTTACAATTAAGAGAAGAGAAACGTATCCATTTATAAAAATGATGCAGTATAACATATCTGCAACAGGGAAAAAGTATGGCAACCTTTCCTGTGACCTCTTAGTGCAACAATAACTCCAATCAGACATTTCTGGTTACTGCTGATCAGCCCTGCACACTGGTTTGGAGAAATTAAGGGCAATTGTTTGATATAAACAGCTTCATCTATGAGATGTTTCCTCACTTGAAGTGATCACTCCACACCATTTCTGTTGAGTGAAGATGAGGGCTTGAACTCTGCCAATCCAAAAGTTTATCGTTGTTCTTCTCTAAGCTTTCTTTGATTAAAAATAAGGGCTGTCATCTTGGTGCACAACTCTCTTTGTTTTGAGGTTGAAGGCACAGAAAGATGTCCTGATGTTGTTCTCTAAGATTGGTTTGTGTAATTCAGAATTGTTCTTATCATTGATGTTGGCCTGAAACTGGTCAAACCAATGAGATGAACTTACTGGGTCCAGTTCTTATGCTGGAGAGGAGCATTTTCATTTCTTTTTTTAAACATAATACTATTTTAATTCTCTGCCCCACCCTGAGCCTGGTTCTGCCGGAGGATCCTTCCTGTTAGAAGGGAGTTTTTCTTTCCCACTGTCACCAAATTATCATCTTAAAGAAAGAAAGAACACTTTAAAGAAATCATTAAAAGACAAAAATTACCATTAACATGTATAAACATTTCGGACCACAACTGTACATCCATCTTTTATACTATCTGTGATTCACACACCTGTCTTGGTTGTTTTAGTGGACCACAAAATGGTTTTGTAATGGTTTCCAACCTGAGGAGCATCAATAACTCTTTTTCCAAAATCCCCAAAACTCTAATTTTTCATGTCACCATAAATCTCCACTAATGTGTCACCTTCAAATTTACTGCTAAACTTGTGGGCAAAAGTACTTGATCCTCTAACAAATTTGTAATATTGGCAAATTTTCCTCAGTAAATAAATCACTGAGTATGTCATGCTTTCTCTCAGTTGTTTAGTTGGGTTTTCTTTAATTCTGTTTTTAGAACCTTTGTCTTTTGGTTTATAAAGTAATTTAGAGAAACATAAAAGCTTGACAAACTTTGAAGTAGCACTATAGCTTTATCCTCTGATAATCTATGCAATAGGAGAATATTGGTTTATAATAGCCATGGTAATACATAAACAGGCTTTGATTGGAGCACTTATTATTCCTTCTGTGTGGGTTCATGCACTCAGACTAAGTGATTTCTCAGGGACTGCACTCTGCTTCATTAGTGAGCAGTTTGTTGAAGGACTGTCACGTTACTCAGACAACTCTCTTTCATTCTAGATCTGTGGAGTCCACTGCAAGCAGGACTCCCATATCAGGCTGTGGTACAGACTTTCATCCACACGCTTCTGGTCTTCGGGGCACACGGAGGCATCACAGCGTTCAGTTTTTCATAAGTTGCCATAGCAGTAAAGCTCTTCGTCTTCAGCTTAATGATTGCAGGAGGAGTGTAGTCTGCTGAAACAGTTGCACAGTTCACATGGGCACGAAAAGGCACATGTTTGAAATGTTGCCTTTCAGGTACAAAAAAAAAGAAGACACAAAGCAAATCAAAACACTGACAAAACCTTCACATACAACAGTGAACATATTCACACTGCTTGCCTAGAATTGAAAATCAATCTTGGTATAATCAATACTTCATCAAATAAAGCCTGGTTAATATAAAAGGGGCTCAATTAGCATTTTAGCCTCTTTTAGCTCATTGTTTTGGCTTTGTGGGTTACAGCTTTGCTGTTATGCCCCACTTTGACCATTTATATAGAGCCATTTTCAGCTAACACTAAAGGCTGTTGAAAAAGCATGCTGTACTATATCTGTCGTGCTTTAAACATTGGAGTTGAGCTCTTTAACATAGGGAGTACTTAGTAGCTAAAGAACCACATATTTCCCCCAGGAAATGATAAAGACCTTAACAGAGCTAAAAGAAAAGCGGATACTCAGTAAACAAATCAAGTGAATGTTAATGTTGCGCTTTATCTTCAGGCTTTGTAAAGAGGTAACTTTTTTCTAACACATGAAACTTCTGAAATTATTTAAATACAAACTCAGATGAACAACAACATGTGGAATATTAGTGTAAGCAAAATGAGTAGGCAGTGTGTGTTAAACCAAGTATATCTCATAATTCAGTAGCTTGTAGAAACACCTATAGCATCAATAATTTAAACTTATCATAACTACATCAGTTGTAGCAATTTTAACCCCCTCTTCTACTAGTTGTTTCAGCTCATTGAGGTTTGCAGCCATTTTTTTATATATTGTCTAACCTTGGGATGAAATTGTTGGACGTCCACTCCTGGGAAGATTGACAGCTATCTAGAATTTGTTCCACCTGTAAATAACGGTTTTGTAGAATGATGGACTTCAGTTTGTTTTTTGTTTTTAATGGCCTTTAACCCTTCCCAGATTGATGGGGAGTAATGATTGCCTCTCCAAAAATCATTCCGATGTCTTTCCTTTTTGGCATTGTTGTAATGCATATCTTACTGTTCCAGACAAGCAGACTTGATGATCATAATCATGTGCATTTGATTATCAGGAGCTGGTTGTTTCTTAATCTCTTCATTTCATATTTTCCCCATTTTCCTGTATGATAAATGACTGTCATTGTAGCTCATCTGAGATTATATTTACCTAATTTTAAGAACTGCTGAGGGCCAGAAGATGTTCTGATAACAGGTGATATTTTATTTTTATATTTTATTATATTTTAGGTGCCATTTTTATACCTTGTTGCTCTTCCTCCAAATGAAGAACAGTTAATGCAGCTGTGTCAAATTAAAACTTAAGGGGTAAATAATTAAATAAAATGACATGTAAATGCATGTTGATATCTGATAATGGAAATATAAAATTTCATTTTTTTTAAATTAATGTAATTATGAAATATATTTGTTATGGTTTATTTAAACTGTAGATTATTAGCTGGCTCTATTGTAGGGTCATTATAAAGCGCCTTGACCTTACTGTTAGTGTTAAATTCAACTGTATTAAAATTCAGGGTTTTTTATTCCTTATATAGCTTTTTAAGTTCCATTTTAGTTACTTTTACTTCCAAAAAATATATAGATTTGACATTTTCTGTATTTAGTCATGTGATTTCTACATGTTTTTTACATGATATAAAATAATAATAAGCACAGGCGCACAGATGTTCACAAACTTCACTGCACTAGCTTTTGTAGGCTTAAGTCCCTTAATGCTCTTCAGATATGTGAAAATAAAAATTATTTTCTTTGTTTCTTGAAAAAAACAACCCTTTTTTTTTTTAAACCTTTACATAACATTTTTTTTAAAAGGAAAAACACGGTAATAGAACAAAATTACAAGTAGTACGACTTGCACAGGAAGTCTCGGTCATAATTCGGTATGTTGAAAATGCTGAACCAAAAAAGTTTCTTGTTTGTTCTTTGATTTCAGTCAGTGGATCAAAACTCCCACTTTCTGACCTGTATGATGAAGTACAAAGATGCTGTATATACTTCAAGGCCTGAAATCTGACAAGTTTGTGCCATGCTGCTTCTAATCTGGCCTGCACCCAGCTAATCAGTCACTCTGCCTGATATCACACATTTCAGTTCATGCATTTGCACTGAGAAGCATTAAAATGAGTGACAAAAGGGTGTTTTTACATCACACCCCATTTAATATACCTTCAGGCTTCAGAATGTTTCCCTCTTAAAAAAAGTGGTATGAGATTCAAATCAGCTTGCGCCTCTTTCCCTGCAGTTTCCTTCTTTCTGGAAGGCTGAGCTCCGTTCCTCTGCCTGCGAATAATGAACAGATCCTGCATGACTAACCAATCCTTCACTGATGTTGGTTAGCTGTCGATGGATACAGCTACAACCATTTCTAACCACAAATAAGTCTGTAGAGGGCATCGGGGAAATGGGTAGAAGCGCACATTTCATTCTTCTGTTATGAATTTCTGCTTCTGAAAAAAGATCACGAGATCATATTTCAAAAAGTCACAAACACTGTGTTAAATCGTTCTGCCTAATGGCCTCCAATCCTCAGAGGGTCCGATTAAAGAGGTTCTGCAGGGCTTCCTCTGTGCTCTGCAATCTGTGGCTTGTTTTGTGTGAGTGACTGAAGCAGCATTAAGGTCCATATTAAGTCGCTTAATTATTAGACTCATTTTGTTTTGAATCGTGAAAAGAAAAGTCCAGCACGCAGGAGTGAGTTGATTTTTGTTTTTGTTCTCGTTTGTGAAGTTTTGTTCAAGTTTTCAGTGCCTGATGAATGAATCTAGAAATAAATCATAGAAACGGCCTCTGTCTATAATTAATTAATAATTATAAAATATAATTGATCTTGTTACGGTTTTCTTTTCATTGGAGTGAGAGGACTAGCCAAGTCTTCCAATTCTACACGCTTTTTATTCTCCCTTTTTGACAAATGTGAACAAATCCAGGCTCAAGAAACCATTCAGGTTCTATATTTGGATTCTCTGAGGCAACTATAGGTGTGCCACTGGCTCTTGTGACAAATATTTAATATTCGTAAAGCACACAACTGCACAAAACATCATGAATAAATTGTTAGTTTTCCATATTAATACTTCCTATGACCTCATTTCCACCAGAAATCTCCTAAAGACATGTCTGTGTTAAATTCTGGTTCTTTTGGATTCTTTCAGGCCAAGAAAGACACGGCTCAAAAGTGGTCCTTTTACTTTAAAAATGATCTTTATTTTACATATCTGGATATGGAGACCTGAACACAAAACACACTACCCCAGGTCTGAAGCACAAACGGAAGCCTAGTTATTTATATACTTGCTCTCTACGTCACACCACACTTTAAGTTTCGATCAAACAGCCTAGTTGGTTTCACTTTCTACTGCAATTACCATGCTTCTGCAAAGGCGTGCAGTTTCCTGTCAGCCTGCAACCTAATTTTACACTGAAGTCTGGGCCTCTCATAAAACACACTAGTCAGCATTCAGATTATATATTTTATTTCCTAATATCTGTCAAAAGGAACCACAATCCATTTGCACAATTACCGAATGATGAGAGTGACACGCATCAAAGGTCCTGCCTCGGAGTGAAGTGGAGAATGGATCCCGCAAACCACAACCAGTGCCATCAATCCAACACCTGAAGAAAACATAAATGAAAAAGCCACTTTCATTGGCAGTACTGTGTAAACTGCAAGTCTTACAGTTGTGTTTTTACAGTACTCTATGCAGTCCTGTAAAAAAACACTAAGTAATGGTTTTCTGTCTTCAGCTGGACTGGGTCTATTTCACATGTCAGATGACAAAAATTCACTTTCCATGGATATGAATTCAGGAGTGTCTTGAAATTTCGGCTTGCCCTTTGGCGTGCTTTGAGTGCAATAAGTTACTCACTGAATCAATGGTAAAATTAGACTGTTTAAGTGCACTTTTTTTTGTTTTGTATTGATTTATACCTCTGTCAAGTCTAAAGCTTTACATCTTCTTTCTTTTCTTGTCTCTTAACCACAAAACCTGGAGAGAATTTTTAATGATTTTGGGTTTGTCTAAAGCTAAACAATTAGGAGTGAGCGTGGCTGTGTGATACCGCTAATCTTGTTTTTAATGCCAAGTAACACCCAAGCTGATATCCCCATTGCCAGTAAATGTTTAAAAAGTTTAAAAAAAAAATATAGACTAAACCCATTTAATTTTAAATCATCTTGTTAGTGTAGGTGCTCTTTACCCTGGGCTGGCAGACAGACTGAACCTCAGTACACGGCATAATAAAACTAACTTATATTTGCTGTACCTCAGTACACTGATTCAGTAAAAGGACTAGGTGTTACAATCCCTGATAATGCATTGCTTTAAATGGAGAAAATCTTGAGGGATGGCTGTTATGAGGAAAGGCAGCCCAGAAACGTTACCACCGGCACACATCGTTGTGTGCCTCAACTTTTGGTCTTTTACCCAAGCTTATCTGCCATTTTTTCCTTCCTTGGTTAGGTTTAGGGATTAGAGCTCTGATGTAGATTATCATATTAAAATTTGGGACTCATCGTCAGTATTTGACCTTGGATTCATCGGGTGTTTCGGACATTATCACAGGACACCCTCATCCAGGGAGGACCTGCCAGGGTTGATCAGGCACCGGAGTGTCACTGGTTTATGTTAAATTGTTATTTCTCTTCTTCTTTCTTCAGTTTAGTTTTCTACTGTTTATTTTCGTCTATCTATTCACTGCAACTGAGAAGTAATACTTACCTCTTTAACATTTATGGAGCGTCCAAATCTGCACTAACTACTGTAAAAGATCAGAGGAGAAAACACAGGCTTGGTTTTTAATTATATTGTATTATAATGAAAGAAATGCATGATAAAATAAGTAAATAATGCCCTAATGAATATATATACAGTACTATACAAAATTATTAGGCACCCTTCACTTCTTTTATATTTTGCTTGGAAAACTAAATATAGTGATTTCTCGAAATATTTGCAACACACTTAAAACACATATCCATGAAAAGACAGAAAGTAAAGGTAATAACATTTTTATGAATTTGAAAGTCAATATTTGGTACAAGCACCTTTACTCTGGAGAGGACAATCAATTCAATTCAGTTCTTTTAAAAAAATTTTTTTACCCTACATCATATATTGAAAATAAATTGACCCTGATTCGCAACACATAAAATGCAACCAAATAAAACAATCTTGTAATATCCCCCAATATTGC
Source organism: Maylandia zebra (assembly GCF_041146795.1). Classification (NCBI taxonomy): domain Eukaryota; kingdom Metazoa; phylum Chordata; class Actinopteri; order Cichliformes; family Cichlidae; genus Maylandia; species Maylandia zebra. The sequence continues at coordinate 43,774,655 of NC_135168.1, read as the reverse complement.
TATAGGGTTGAAATTTTTAAATTAAAGGGTTAATAATGACGGGAACATTAACTCATAAAACTGTAGCCTGGATAGACACAGGTTGCTTTGCTGCAGTCAGTGATAATTGTTGCTTTTTATCAGCCCTCTCTGTGTTTTTCCTCACTCTCTCTGTGCGGGCATGAGACCAGACTACTGTACATCATGAACAATATGTAATCACCCCTCACCCTCCACTGACCCCAGCACCCACCTCCGCCCCCACAGGCTGGTCCCACTGGATGAGTAGAGGGCTGAATTTCTTCCCCAGCACACAACTAAATACACATTTATGTCCAATTACTGAGTTTAGATATGGATTTTTTTTTTTTTTTAAATTAGAATTGATTCTAAGACAGGAATCTCGGGATTTGGAAACGTCAATATTTCAGTATCAATCCACCCAGCACAGCCAGATTGCAAATAGACAAGCAGACCTTTATATTATATCACATTGTTAGTGAGGGCATGTGACAAATAACTTGTCCTAGATGGATGTAAAAAATAAATAATAATAATAAAAAAACAGGGCCCCTTTTAATGAACAGTGAACATGTTTGAGGCTGTGATTGAGCTGTCTGGTGTGAGTGAAATCTGCAGATCAGTCCACACTTTATTCAAGACTCAAGTGTCAAAACTGATCTGAGGTGGAAAAAATCAGAGATTATTTCACCTCATGGGAGCCTGTTAAGAAAAAAAAAGGTGTCTCGTGGTACTAGATGGAAGAAAAAAGCCTTGTATTGTTGAGATTCTTTTCAGTTTGTGTGTGTTCTCGTGTAGAGGCGGTGGTCCAGCCAGGTCTTATGACACCGCTAGGATTCAAGCTGAGCAACATGCTGAGCCTCATCAGAATGTGTGGTGGTGTCGGCGTGGGCGTGTAGAGGCCGGTTAAACCGCAGCTCACCGACAGCAGTCTCTGTTCCTCACTTGGTTTCTGTTTACTAGTATTCCTGTTTTCTCTGCCTCTCCTGTCTTTCCTCAACCTTCACGTCAGTACGCTTCAGTTTATTTAGCCTTTATTTAATCAAATACACAAATTTAAATATTTTTTCTGAGACCATAGAGTAAAACTGCAGCAATTAACTTGACAGAGACAGTATCAATTAGTCGAGCTACGGCTACATGACTGAAAAGCATGAAAAAATATTTCACACAAAACAAATTGGAAACAGTGAAAGATGGTGTTGCTGTGGACTCGCTGAGAGGACAATGTAAAAAAAGTGCTGTGTACCGTTTTCGGTTTGGTAAATAATGGTAGTACTAAAAACTGTTTTCATACGACACCATAGGCTGTGACAAACACCCAGAAAAAATGATTTGCTTGCGGCATCAAAACCAGTGACAGCAGTAGATTCAAAGCTTTCCAGCTCTGTAGTTAAAATCAAATGTTAAACCCTCTGGAAATTTAGATTGAAATAGTAAAAATGCATTTGTGATCTCACAGTTCAGAGCCTCATTAATCATCACAGAAATCAAAGTGAGGGGAAAAAAGTCCAGAAATATTGAGAAAACCTAGTTTAAAATCGGCTTATTTTACTGATTTAAAGTGCCTACATATCATAGCAACACTGGATCACCTTAAATAGACACTCACCAGCCACTTTGTTGGGTACTCAGATTCAACTGCTTGTTAATGCGAATATCTTATCAGCCATCATTGCGTGGCAGCAACTCGGTGCATTTAGACGTGTAGACACGGTGAAAACAACCTGCTGAAGATCAGAAACAGGGAGCAAGGTGATTGAAGCTGGTCTGAATATTTTAGAAAAAGTTGATCTGCTGGGATTTTCCCACACAACCATCTCTACAGGGAGTGCAGAATTATTAGGCAAGTTGTATTTTTGAGGGATAATTTTATTATTGAACAACAACCATGTTCTCAATGAACTCAAAAAACTCATTAATATCAAAGCTGAATGTTTTTGGAAGTAGTTTTTAGTTTGTTTTTAGTTTTAGCTATTTTAGGGGGATATCTGTGTGTGCAGGTGACTATTACTGTGCATAATTATTAGACAACTTAACAAAAAATATATATATACCCCTTTCAATTATTTATTTTTACCAGTGAAACCAATATAACATCTCCACATTCACAAATATACATTTCTGACATTCAAAAACAAAACAAAAACAAATCAGCGACCAATATAGCCACCTTTCTTTGCAAGGACACTCAAAAGCCTGCCATCCATGGATTCTGTCAGTGTTTTGATCTGTTCACCATCAACATTGCGTGCAGCAGCAACCACAGCCTCCCAGACACTGTTCAGAGAGGTGTACTGTTTTCCCTCCTTGTAAATCTCACATTTGATGATGGACCACAGGTTCTCAATGGGGTTCAGATCAGGTGAACAAGGTGGCCATGTCATTAGTTTTTCTTCTTTTATACCCTTTCTTGCCAGCCACGCTGTGGAGTACTTGGACGCGTGTGATGGAGCATTGTCCTGCATGAAAATCATGTTTTTCTTGAAGGATGCAGACTTCTTCCTGTACCACTGCTTGAAGAAGGTGTCTTCCAGAAACTGGCAGTAGGACTGGGAGTTGAGCTTGACTCCATCCTCAACCCGAAAAGGCCCCACAAGCTCATCTTTGATGATACCAGCCCAAACCAGTACTCCATCTCCACCTTGCTGGCGTCTGAGTCAGACTGGAGCTCTCTGCCCTTTACCAATCCAGCCACGGGCCCATCCATCTGGCCCATCAAGACTCACTCTCATTTCATCAGTCCATAAAACCTTAGAAAAACCAGTCTTGAGATATTTCTTGGCCCAGTCTTGACGTTTCAGCTTGTGTGTCTTGTTCAGTGGTGGTCGTCTTTCAGCCTTTCTTACCTTGGCCATGTCTCTGAGTATTGCACACCTTGTGCTTTTGGGCACTCCAGTGATGTTGCAGCTCTGAAATATGGCCAAACTGGTGGCAAGTGGCATCTTGGCAGCTGCACGCTTGACTTTTCTCAGTTCATGGGCAGTTATTTTGCGCTTTGGTTTTTCCACACGCTTCTTGCGATCTTGTTGACTATTTTGAATGAAACGCTTGATTGTTCGATGATCGCGCTTCAGAAGCTTTGCAATTTTGAGACTGCTGCATCCCTCTGCAAGATATCTCACTATTTTTGACTTTTCTGAGCCTGTCAAGTCCTCCTTTTGACCCATTTTGCCAAAGGAAAGGAAGTTGCCTAATAATTATGCACACCTGATATAGGGTGTTGATGTCATTAGACCACACCCCTTCTCATTACAGAGATGCACATCACCTAATATGCTTAATTGGTAGTAGGCTTTCGAGCCTATACAGCTTGGAGTAAGACAACATGCATGAAGAGGATGATGTGGACAAAATACTCATTTGCCTAATAATTCTGCACTCCCTGTAGTGTTCAGAGGGAAGGGTTTGAATAGAGAAAATATCCAGTGAGCTGCAGTTACTTTGGTGAAAAAGCCTTATTGATACTAGAGGTCAGAGGAGAATGCATTCTCAAATAACCACTAGTTGCAACCAAGGTTTGCAGAAGAGCATCTCTGAATGCTAAAAGCATCGTAACTTGAAGCAGATGGGCTACAGCAGCAGAAGACCACACCGAGTGCCACTCCTGTCAGCTGAGAACAAAAAACTGAGGCTACAATTCAGGCTCACCAAAATTAGACAACAAAAGATTGGAATAACCTTATTTGTCATGAGGTTTATTGATTTCTGCATCAGCAGGTGGACGGTAGGGTTAGAATTTGGCTAAAACAACGTGAAAGCCTGCCCGAGTACTGCTGCTGATCATGCCGATCCCTTTATGACTGCAATGCACAATCTTCTGATAGTTCAAAAAGTTCAAATCATCTCAAGCTGGTTTCTTGAACGTGACAGTGAGTTCACTGCACTGAAATGCCCTCCACAGTCACCAGATATGAATCCAGCAGAGCACCTTTGGGATATGTTGGAACAGAAGATTCACATAATTCATGTCAGTTGAGTTTCTAGCACCTCGTTGAATTCATACCACAAAGAATTATGGCAGGTCTGAAGAAAAAACTTGGTACCAGCAAGGTGCAACTTACAAAGAAACCAGGAAGTGCAATTTATTAATGGCATGTTTACATTCTGCCTCATTTCCAACTTCCAATGTTCGGGACTCAGGAGGAGGGGAAAGAAGGCGCAGCTGCAATACAGATAACCTTGCATAATGTATACTTTCCTGGGTAAAACTATTTAATTGGTCTTTGGTTAAATGAGTATGCCAAGAGTGGGAGTTTTTTCTTTTTTTTAACGATCGTCCACAAAACATAAATTCCCTGCTGATTTTCTATGTAGAAAATAGAAATAAAAATAAAAGACTTGGGTCAAGTAGAGGTAAAAAATGTAAACAAAAGGCCGACATGTTGTCAAACTTTAATGGCTAATGTGCCATCAGAGACAGCACAATCAATAACAGTGGGGCAAGGAAAGAAAAAAGAAGTGTACAGTTTGGTGACAAAAAATATATCCGTATAAAATGTTTTATGCTTTTTTGCTATCAGCTCAAATGCAACTTGACACTGATTTTTAGTTGATGTATTTTAAATGTGTGTTAAAGCAAATTTTGATGACTATCGTGTACAGACGAGCTGGATTATATAGACGGAAGGCATCTGAGTTTACACTTGCTTGAAGTGCGATCAGTGCACTGTGTGAGCTGACAGAGAAGGTGGTTTTTTGAAAGCTTAATACATCCAGCCGGTTGCCTGATTTATTTATTTTTGAAGTTATGATGAATAAAACGGTGATATTGGGAAACTCTGCCACGTAGAAACTCTGTTTGAAATGTGAAAAAGTAGACTTTGTTTTGTTTTTCATTGTGCTCATTACTTAAGAAAACCATCCTGCAATGTTAAAATGAAGGTCATCTTGTGTTTTCTGTTTTCCTAACTGAAAGAAAGAGACTCCTCAGTAGAAGAGTACAGCCACAGACATGTTGCTCTATAGTTACAAGCTTTTGGATTTGCTTAGAGCACTTAAATAGAAGCTGTTTGGAGTCCAGAAGCAATGGCTAAAATACAAGAGGTGTTCCATTTAGCTGCGTCAATTAGACTTATGGTGTTACTGCCATGTTCCTGTACATGAACACAAAGAAACATTCAATATTCATTTGGAGCACGGCTAACCTGCATCACCTGGAAGGCTGGTAATCTTCTTCAAGCCCTCGAAGCCCACTCATCGCTTCATGTAGGATGTTCACGGTTTATTTTATCCGGAAATAAAATGGATGGCAATTTCCAAAATTGCACCTCTATGCTAAACAGAATATCAAACCACAAATGTATCCACTGTTGGCCTCTTGGTGTGCACCAGCAGTTCTGGTCATCCACTCTTCTGATGATGGGCACGTTTTATCATACTATCAACATGGATAGATCTAAAGATTATAGTGTTGGTGCTAGTTGGCACAGAAAGTGCACTACTTTTCAGCTGATCACGAACACTGTTTACAGTAAGCATCATTTTTCAGGCTTTTGTCAGGGGATATAAAACATGTTTTATAAGGACTTTAATGTTAACAGTAGAGTTTATTAATAATATTTAAAATAGTTCCCTGATAAAAACTATAAATTTTAACTGTATTTTATTTGCAGTTGTCCTGTTACCTTTATTTCACAGTAGCTTCATACCTTTGACACTGTGTAAAGAATTCTTTCTTCCCATCTCTGCAGATGTGATTCACACAGTGGGGCCGATTGCACAAGGCGGAGTTGGAGAGGAGGAGAAGAACGCGCTAAGATCGTGCTACAGAAACAGCCTCGAGACGGCGACCGAAAATGGTGCTCGTTCTGTGGTGAGAATGAATTTGAGACAGCAATTTGAACTGATGCTGAAAACGGGGTAACGCAGGAGGATTGAGAGGTCAGGTTAAAAGTAAAAGAAGGTAAAGAAAAAGAAGCACTGAAGACTGTGGCACACGAATAAAGAAGAAATCAAAAGAAGCGAATACAAAAGAAGCATTGGTAGGAAGAAAAAAAGGACGGGTGAAGCAGTCATGACTGTATGACAGGGTGCTATAGTTAAAAAAGAAACCCAAGCCAGAAAAAATGATCGCATTGGATTTTTCAAAGAATACAGTGTTCAAACTGAGATGGATGGAGGAAGGGGAAAAGAGGTAGGAGTGTGAGTTGTAAGAAGGTAGCATTAAACACACCAGGCAGGAGGTTTCACAGAGAACGAAGTGTTAAAGCCAAAGAAAAGCACCAAAGCAACATGAAAACAAAGTCAGAGGTGCAATTGAAGAAAACAGGAGCATGGAAGCAGTGTGAAGATTCATGCAGAACATTAGTAGCTTCGCTAGTAAAGAACAGGATTTGAAACAGACTTAAATGCATCAGTTGCAGGATTTTTTTTTAACCGAAGTTTTCATAGCAACAGCAATTTTCACAAAACTTCAAATTATTTGTTTATTGTAGGTGTCAGAGAACCTGTGAGGCATAGTTGCCTTCACCCTGAGTCTTAAGCTGTGCAGTCTGGTTAAATGAACAGATCTGGAGACCTGGGGAGCATCCAGACATCTGCTTGTACTGGCATATTTGACAACAGGTTGGAAATCTGCCAGACTTGAAGTTTACTGGCTGCTTGACTCAAAGGAGAACCAGTGGTGTTGCACAGACTTGGCAAACACGGACCTCACTGACTAACAGTTATAATCCTTTTGATTTTTAATATGTATTTATTTCTGTTAATAGCTGCATTTACCTTCTGCTGTGGTCTCTTCTTGTCATTGTTTTTTCATTGCTGGTGAGTCTGCCAGCAATGTAAGCAAAATCACCTACAGTGCAGGAAATAATGCATGACTTAAATGTAACTGTTGGCTCTGCTGCAACTTTATACTAAAGTACAAGTCGACATTGTTCCAGTCTGTCTTAAAAACATCCGCCTGCTTATGCTTGTCTGCTTGTCCAATTTAAGAAAAAAAAAGTTTTTGGTTTTGGCAGTTGTCCTGCGGTCCAAAGCAGCTGCAAAGACATGCCTCTTTCAATCAGATGCAATCTAAGTACTGCGGAGACAAAATCCCCAGTTGTCTTTGTGCTGTGAAAAAATGCTTTCAAAGCTAATCTGAAGTGATTAATTGGGCAACTTAGAGAAACTAAATCCAAGGTTAAATACTTTCAGTACCAAATTACCTATTTTACCTTGCCGAGATGCAAAAGAGGGAATGTGGTGCTAAATAGACTTTAAACAATTCCCTCGCTCACATTCGCTTTGTCGGGAACCTGAAATAATGAATCTGCTGCAGATTTTTTGCAGCTATTGTTAATAATGAGTGCGGACGGGTGAGGACAGGTGAGAGAGATGGAATAAAACGATGATTCAAACTGGAAATGTCATGGTTCATAGCCCACGTGTTAACTCACAAGAGGATGGTTTTTAAGACAACACAGACAACACAGTTAAAGGCATTCAGCTGCCAGAACACAGCAACACTTACTGTGTAAAAAGCAGTGTGAGCTCTTAGAAGAGGGTGACAACTCTGTTTACCTGTTAACTTTTACCTGTTTGTCCTGTTGTTTGGGAAGGATCTCCCACTCAATCACAGCATTGGTGGGGAAAAAAGCCCATTTAGCGTTGTATTAAACTAATATGACACAATTACAAGCCCACAATCTGTCTAGCACTGCAGCAAGTCTTCCATTCAAAGCTTCATTTTCACCAGCATCATTAAAAAGTAGCTGTTGCAAAAATGCACCAATTCCACAAAATCGTGGACACAAGAAGTTTTTTAAGTTCTTTTCCTAAAGTATACCGGTAATAGCTTACGGTATAAAGTGATTGTTTCCTCAGTGGCTGTCTGTATACCCACCATCGTAATTACTGTAATGATGTCTGATTAGTGTTACTAGCACGGCCGAAGCTGACGGAAGAATTCTTCCCTGCTCGGCCTTGTCAGCAAAGGATGATCAACAGTTTGGTCTTTAAATAGATGTGAAAGTCAGAGGCTGAAGAAAGGCTGCCATAAAAAACAATCAAGAGAAAGACTCCATCAGGATCCAGCAGAGAGTGTGATTTCTGTGCAGTGCTACGTGTGTGTACGTGTATGGCTGCCTTTGTGAGGACCAGTTTGTTGTAGACCTTGAAAGTGAGGAGATTTGGGGAAAGTTGCTTTTTGACACATCGTCAAAGGTTTAGACCCGGATTTAAGCTTCAGGTTTAGCGTCAGGTTTGAGTTATGTTAAGGGTTGCTTCTAGGGCTTTGGTTTATGCTAGTTAAGGTTAAGTAGAGAGGATAGGCAATGCATTATGTCACCGAGTGTCCTCAGAAGGATAGACATACAGAGAGTGTGTGTGATGATGATGATGAGCTCTTCAGAAAGTTGTCAGATCTTTTAAAATTTTCCCCATTTTGATGTGTTTCATGCTCTTCTTCAGTTCATGTTCTCTCATCAGTCTGCACACAGTACTCCACAATGTCAAAGCAAAAACAAGGTTGTAAAGTGTGTGTATGTTTTTAATTAAAAGAGTGAGTCTTTTTTTCCATTTTGTTTGGAGCCTTTGTCATGATACACGTAATTAAGCATCCCACGTCTATCAGTGATCCTTGAAATGCCTACAGCATGATCTGTCTTTTTGAAGTCATTGGACAAAATCAGGAAATATATACACATACCAGTTAAAATAAAGTTTCCAAAGATCTGCGAGATGGGTTTTTGTTTTTTTGTCTTTTAAATGATCACTTTTCGATGTAGTTTTTGTGCTAAAGCACTGTCAGGGTGCATTTGGTTGAATTTGGTTGAAAATGAAAGAAATCTGGAACCACCAATACTCATCCTGTCAAAATCAGGAATAGGGGAAGAAGGCATTGCGTGAACAGGTAACCAATAATTCAAAGGTCATGATAATTAGGATCCAGAGTTCCTTTATGGAGATTAGATGTGTCTAAAAGAAGGGCAGCCTTTGATGATGCGTTCTAGCTGTCAGGCCTTTATGGTGGACAGACTGCTTTGTCAGATACCTGACTCTTATACTTCTGGTCTGATGAAATAAAGATTGAATTCTTAGGCCACAATTCCCCACGCTTTGTGTGCAGGAAACCGGACACTGAGCATCGCCTAATTAATACCATTCCTACAGTCAAACACAGTAATGGCAGCAGAAGATGGATGCAAAAAACACAGAGCAATACTGAGTGAAAACCTTTTCCACAATAAGATTTCAGACTCAGGCAGAAGTTTACATCTTAGCAAGAATATAAAGCACATTACCAAGTAAACTCAGCTCTGGTGTGGGAAAGTCAACCAAAAGTCTGGACCTGAAGGAGCATCCCAGGAGACACTTGAAAACGCCTGTGCACCACTGCTTCCCGTTAAGCTTCACTGAGCATGAGAGATTCTGTCAAAATGAAAAGGAGCTTTGGAAAAGAAAAGCATGCCAAATTTGTGGGATTATTCCCAAGAACTCATAATGCATTGCTGCAAAAGGTGATTTAGCAAAGTACTGAATCTACTGTCTGAACACGTATGTAAAAGGAGCGTTTGATTTCTAAATGATTTTGCTTCATCATTATCATGTGTTGTGTTTAAATTGGAGGGTGGATTGATTGAATGCATTAGAACATAACAGAGTGACACAAGGAGCTGATAAATGTTTTAAATGTGACCTGCGGCACATTGTAACTTGGTTTTTCCTCTTCACTCTGCAGGCTTTCCCTTGCATCTCAACTGGAATCTACGGTTAGTGCCTTCATGTGTGTGTCTCCTCTGTTCCTACACTTTGTGTTTGTGTGTCAGTTTTCTATCATTTATTTCACATTTATTGATCACCAACAACACTTCCTCTCTGCTGTCTTCATTCACTGTACACGCTGTGTGCTCTCCATCACACGCTTGTCAGTCTGCCTGTTTGACCAGAGCGCCGAGCCTCCGGGTGCCGCTTGTCAAATGATCTCCCCCGACCCAGAGGTGGTTCTCAGATTAACGCCTTGGATTAAGAGCGGCAGATTAAGATAGATTAGGCCGGAGATTGTGTTATATTGACTGTAATCCTCTTCACGCTGGCAGGAGAGAGTCAAGGATAGTGCTTAAACACACCCCAGGGTGGCTTTGCTGTGAGGGCTAGTTGTTGACACCTCTCTGTCATTGCTGGAAAGAGGAAAAGGCTAAATTCCCAGTTGACTCCAGGTTGTCTTCCTCCCTGTTCTGCTTGTTTGTCATTGTCCCGCTGTTTCTTTCCTCTTGAGTGTTTTGTAGGTCAGGGTGTTGAAGCAGTAACACAAATTATGTAACTTTAGGAGGTATAAGCAGCTTGTGTCTCTACAGACAGACGGCTGCAATTGAAAACAAATCTGCCATCTTTAAGCCATAGTTCCACACAGAAAACATACCAGCGTATGAGTATCATTTTTAAAGAATGGTCTCATATTTTAGAGCTGTAACTTAATTCCTATTAAAGCATTAACTGCTCCTCATCAGTGTTTTATACACTCTGTAATCTAACGAAATTGGGAAAAACAAATGTGCCTGGCAGGCAGTCACACTAGTAGTTTGTTGTTTGTTTTTTTTTAGTAGTAACACAGATGATGTACACCTCTTCCCAGACTTTGTACCACTATTATAGCTGCACTTTAAGGCCCTGCAAAGCTTGCTGGTGTTTCAGTCAATAAGGCTGAGCAGACCTCATTACAGCGGAGGTGAGAAGACCTCTGCTGGGAAATAAGCGAAATAGTTTACTTACTTTACTAATAAGGACGGTAAATACATTTTTGGAGGGAATATAATTGCATCCTTGATTATGTTCATTAGCAACATTTTTCTCCTCAGGTTGCCTCTTGCGTCAGATATGTGGTAAAGTAGAGATTACTAAAACACTCGAGTTAAGGTTGGAGGAAAGATTTTGGTTTTGATTAAATATTAAAAAGGGAAACGTGTTCCACGCTGTGCTTCACATCCAGTGGTGTGCAAGTTAAGCTCTGAGATTAAATCGGTGCTCGCGCTCAGTTTTTGCACTAAATTTGTGGTACCGAAATAAACCACTTAATGTTTATTTTCCTGCATTTTAATTTTATAAATGAGCTGTTTTTTCAGTAGAGCCCCCAATCTTTGAAACTGCCTGCCAGGCACATTTGTTTTTCCCAATTTCGTTAGATTACAGAGTGTATAAAACACTGATGAGGAGCAGTTAATGCTTTAATAGGAATTAAGTTACAGCTCTAAAATATGAGACCATTCTTTAAAAATGATACTCATACGCTGGTATGTTTTCTGTGTGGAACTATGGCTTAAAGATGGCAGATTTGTTTTCAATTGCAGCCGTTTGAAACTGACTAAATCACTGAACTCTCCTACTGCTAAACCAGACAGATTACTTTTACATGCAAAGAAAAACAAAAGTACCAATCGAAAGCTCAGACACACCTGAGGGCAGATATGTTTCTAATTATTTGTGCGTCACAGTATCAGAACATTTTATGTTTAATAAGATAACGTGATGCACAAATGCACAAAATTACACTCTTTTGATTGTTGTACAGAGTGAGCATGAAGCCAGTGTGATTAAAAAAAAAAGTAAATTTCTTAAAATATGTTGAAAATTTATGAGAATATCAGTGATGTTTGCTTTGGAAGATCAATCGTTTAGTGGCTTTACAGGTGCGTCTGTGGTTTAGTTTTCTTCTCACTGGCTATTGATGATTCATCGCAATCGTTTATTTACTAGTAGAATAATCCAGGACCCCAATACACATATGTGGTACAATTTCCTGGATCAGCATTAGAAAGAAAGCTCAACCTACTGTGTTGTAGGTCACTGACGAATTCAGCAGATGTTGTTTTGTTTTTAAAAAATGTAGAAATCAATTAAAAATAAAGAAATGCTCTTCAATGATTGAGTGTGCCTAAGCTTTTCACTGGTATTGCATGTAAATATAAACCAATCAGTAGAAATCAGGACAGACGTAATTCAGCTCTACGGGACTTTTTATGGGCTGTTTCCACAGGATCTTACACTTTTCATGACTGATCCTTTGTGGTTATTACCAAAAACTGCCCTGATCCTTTAAGTCAATTTGACATTTCAAATTTGGTGCTTATTATGTTGACATTGTGGCTTGTTTTTCAGACCCATATGGACACAAATTACATTAATTTGACACCCAGCAGCCACCTTGTGAATCCTGTGTTGCATCCTGTTTTGTCTGCATATCAGTCATAAGTCTTTGTGCCATAGATCCAACAAGGTGCTGGAAACATTCCTCAGATGTTTTGGTCCATATTGACATGATCGTATCACACAGTTAGTGCAGATTTGTTAGGTACACGTCCATGATGTCAGTCCCTCTGTTCAACTACATCCCAAAGGTGCTCTATTGGATTGAGATCGGAGAGCCCCTGCGAATTGTAGTGTGAGTTTGCTGTTCTTTGCTTGCAGGAGTTGTGGCATTTCCACCCAGAGAACTGCTGCTCACTTGATCTTTTCTCCTTTAGACCATCCTTTGAAAACTTTAGCGATGGTGGTGTGGGGAAATCTCAGTAGATCAGCAGTTTCTAATTCTAATGCTTGGTATTGAACTTCAGCAGGGTGTCTTCACCTATAAAGCTAAATGCATCGAGTCGCTGCATTTACATTGACTGATTAGATATGTGCTGAACAGATGTACCTAATAAAGTGGCTTAGTTGGCTGAGCTTTTTTTTTCCTGTGCGAATTTGCACAGATTTGCTCAAAATCATCCAATATTTAACAGCACTGCTGTAAGCTGCACATTTTCTCTGCCTCCTCCAGCACTAGCACTAGCCTTGCTGACAACCTGTGGTGCTGTTTACATCATATGCAATGAATGCACTCAGTGGCAACTATTCAAAACAATCAGTGTGCTCAGTGAACAGCTCTGCTCACGCCATTGTATTTTTCAGTCTTTATTTCAGTATTTTATGCGTGGATGTAACATATACATTTAAAATTAAAATTATAAGGGTTGAAATATTGAATTAAAGAGTGACGCAGGTCTCAATTGGTCCAAATAAACAGAAAAAGGAGTGAAAACACCTGTGCAGATGGAGTGAGGCCACTTGAATTAGATGCACATGTCAATCAGTAAAATGTTTTATATAACAAGCCATAGTGGGCACATATTAACATATTATATTATATTACATTTTCTTCAGTGCATTTGTTTCAGTGCTCTAACAAATTGTATGTTGCTAATTTGTACCGTCGCGTATTCCCCTGTGCTAACACGCTGAACCATCTCCTAATGTATAATCACATAGTGTTTGTTTGGGTTGAGCAGTTTGGCCAGATGATGAGTTTTCATTGCCTTTGTGCTGCTTTACCAGCGCTGGGTATAATTTTCCAGCAGTGAAAGGTCTCAGCTGCTCAATGAATATAGAAGAAGAAAAGCAGCCTTTCTCCATCTGTCTCCTCGTAACCAACAAGTGTGTTGTGTCTGCGTCTCGCTGGAATAACTGAGTCGGGATCAGACGACGTGAGAGGAGTCAGGACGGGGAGTGTTAGAATAGTGGAAAGAAGAACAGAAAGCACCGAAGACAACAGCACAATGCAAGCACACAGATCTCTCTCTGCACCTGTTCTCGAAAACTGTGTGTGTATTTTTGATGTCACTTGCGCGTGTGTGTTTGTGTTTCTGTAGGATATCCATCTGAGCGGGCTGTGCACGAGGCGTTAAAAACTGTGAGGGACTACCTCGATGCACATCATGACAAGGTGGGTATGTGTTTGTGTTTGCGCCTGCATGATTGGCAAATTTTCCCCTACCCTTTCCTCCAGGTATTATTTCTCTCACAGCTGTTGTTTTTGTTTTCGGGCGATACGAGGAAAAGGGTGCATTGAGAAAACACACACAATCAGACACACAAAAAATATTTTTGAACACACACCCAAGTTCTGCCTCTCTCATGCTCATGGCCAAGTCTGCGTTTTAATTGGCTCCTTGCGGGACCAAACCCGACTAACACAAACACACAGGCACGCACACACTTTCTCTCTCAGGAGAAACGCCAAGCGGAGAAAAGACAAAATGATGGAATAGATGACTGGAGGGGAGGGACGGAGGAAGAGATTGGAAAAGGCGGAAACTTTCCAATCAGTCATTGACAAGCCCTAAACTCTCCTCCCTTTTTCCCCTCCTTTACTTCTCTGGTCTCCTCCCACTTCTCTTTTTCCATCTTTGAAGCCTCGCTGTTACCGCCGTCCTGCACGGCCTCCCAGAGAGGGTGCTGATGATGTTATTGTTAGCTCTGACATCTCCAGAGTCTCTGTAGCAATACCGGTCGACTGATGCCATCAGCCGCTCTGTGCATAGCAAATGAACTCAAATCATTGCATTTCTCACCAGACTGGACAACAGACAGCAAGCCTCGAATGTCAGTAAATAAGACCAGAAGGCCAAATCAACAAAATTATTTATATTCTGCCCACAACTACTTCCACTCTGCTTTTAAGGGGGAAAAAAATATTGAAGGCGACCACATAAATATAAAGAGAGAATGTTTACCAGAGGAAATTGGGTTTATTCATTAATTGAAAAGTTTTATGGGGTTTTGTCGAGCGTGTTCTGGCTCTGAGCGCTTTAATGTTGAAATGAAATTGAAAACTGCAAACATAGTAAGGTGCAAAATGGACTCAAGACACGGGTCAGTATGCCTACATTCTGCATCAAATGTAATAAAAATCGAATCATTTATGTGCAGAAAACATACCAGTTTTAAAATGTAACTGCTGTTGTTGTTGTTTTGTTTTTTGGGGGACCGGGGGGGTCTCGAATTAGACTCAGAGTCAACTAGAGAGTCTCATCAAATCCTTTTAGCAGCTCTTCTGGCTTTTTATTCATAATCACGAGCTTCTTCAGCAGATTGAGCTTTTTAGTTGCATTGAGCTGCAAAGCCCCACCCTACTCTTACAATTTAATTACACTTCTGCATTATGTCTATGGGGTAACTTGCGTCATAGCTGGAACCCCATTTTAACCCTACGCCGCAATCTTCTGCATAACCTGACGTGCACCTCGCTAGAAATGTAACCACGCGTTGGGTTGGGATCAAAGGAGCTTCCGGTTACTGCACAAGTTAGGATGTAAATTTCCCACAGAAGTCTAAATTAAACGTTAGCAGCAGTGTGTGATACTGCAAAACCAAGTAAATACAGAACTAATATCACTGATATTTTTAAACTCTAAAGGCGGCTTATGTACAGGAGAGCAATACAAGATGATTTATGAATTTAATGTACCAAACTTGGAGAGAAACATATTAAAGTATCAGTCCTATCACATCATTAGGGATCCAATGTCAATGTTGGCATCAATACAATCGATCTGCTCTCCCCTAACTCTTGGGGTGTCGTCACACCTGTAACGGTTTTTAATCTGTTCAAATCAAATTATTCCCCCACTTGGTGCCGTTTGTTTCTGCAGCTGTAAACACAGCAATCACATTCAGACACAGACCAAAACAACAACAGTTCTGGTTAAAGTTGGTCTCATTATAAATGACTTCAAAGTGGTTCCTTTAAGGACATGGTCCAGTCCAACTACCAAGTGTACACTGCAGGCTTCAACACCTTCCTCTAGCTGGGTTTGCTTTGCATTCTGGGAATAAGCAGTCCCACAGATGTACTGTAGCAACTAGCCTCCTACATACAGTTATATGCCCAGGTAAATATAAATGCTAGGAGAAAACTCTTCACGTTATCTACTACTCCAGGACCCAGCACCTTCTCTCTGTGTTTATTTTTGATGCTCGCACTGCTGATGCATCTTGCCAGTAAGCAGACTGAGCATTCTCACGCGGTTTGTAGTGACACGTTTTGGTCCTCCATGTGGAAAGAAACCTAACCAAATGAAAAATCTAAAAGTTTACAAGCTCATCAACTGATCGGTATAGCTTTACATTCTCTTAAGTGTGCAATACTTTCATGGAATGTATATCAAAGAGGCCACTCATTGGTTTCTGGTCACCTCTGTACTATTTTGTTGAACAACTTATCTTCTAACACTCTGAGTTGGTGAGCAAACTCCATCCAAAAACTTTACAGAAAGACATATCTGCTAATTGGTGCTAAATAACAGACTAATAAAAGGAAACGGTAGAACTCACTAAAAGTAAAGCACAAATGTTTTGAAGAGACTGCACCATGCTGGTCCAAAAGGGGAGCCTTGATGTACAAATTCTCTCTTGTTAACCACAGTTAGCCAATTTTTAAAATATTTTTTAAAGCAGATCAAACGCAGCTTGGTGTGAATGAACAATCATTTTCAGGATGAGGTTTGGCTAATGATCAGTATGACTTTCAATCTCATCTGTTAAGCAGTATGAAATCCTAAAACTCTAAATTAATAATTTGACTAGTTCCACAATTGCATTATTTCTGGACAAGTTGCGCTATGACTGAAGTCTTCAGAAAATCTACTAAATAGACATCGTGGTGAGAATATTGTTTTAGTTGCTGTCGAGCCTGAAGTAAAGCTGAAAAGCACAGTATTATATATATTTTTAGATGCGTCGTTTGTTAAAGGATATGCATTTTCACAAGAGCACAAAGACTAATGTAATTTCCACAACAGTTGACAGGTTTTCTGTTTGAGAGGGGAATATTTACAGGTTGTGTAACGTGTTTCCATTAACAACAGGCTGTTCTCATAGAGCCATTTACAGTGACTTGCTGTTATTGTTAGCATTAGCATCTCTAGGCTCGCTGCTGCAGTAGTGTGAGAATTAGTTCCCACTTCTACAGTTTTCAAGTGGAGCCACCTTCGTGTGGAGGTTAGAAATTTCAAACCTTAGCCTAGGGGATCTAGTTACATTTCCATATCTTCCCTTTTAGCTTCCATGCAAATCCTGGTGAGTGATGGTAATTGTACAGCAAGCCGGGGCTGAAAAACATGGGCTGCAGGCTAGCATGCTGCTGAAATGTCTCTTTGAAAGCACTGAGACTTAAACTCCCACACCAGGCTGAAAGAGATGGAAACAGCCTGGCTATAAATTGCACTGCCTCACCCAAAACAGAGAAATCAAAACCTTTGTAGAGACATTAGGGTGGTAATAATGTTTGTCAGAGTCAGAGCAGAGTAGAGGTTATATCCCTAGAAGCATCGTTTTACTGTAGCTAAAGTAACTTTAATCATTACAGGCTACATCCACAGTGTGTACTGTACTCCGTCCAGATATACAGAGCATAATATAAATATTATAGACTGCAGAGCTGGGGTCTAAACAACATAGGAGCTCGGAGCATAAAGATTCTTTGTCATATACTAGCTGCACACTCTCAGCCAATGTCTTAATATTGTTTGAAAGCTACTGTATTATGTTTATGGCTTTGTGTGTGTGTGTGTGTGTGTGTGTGTGTGTGTGTGTGTGTGTGTGTGTGTGTGTGTGATGATCTCTCTAACCCCTTTATTTCTGCCTCTGTCTTTTTGTCTTTCTCTTTATCACACACATACCCACTCTTTCCCTCTCTTTGCACATTTTCAGCACTCTGTCCCCAGCACACAGAGTAATAAGCGCCTTGTCGTGGCATTATCATAATAGAGAGCTAATAGTGGAGTAATGGACTGATGCATTAGTGGCATTCTCCTGATATTGCCACCGCACAGTGTCACACATTTTTACATTGTTCCCTGCTGCAACTGATGGATTCAGAGTTATTGCATATGCTTGCAATAAAGGTCATTTTGTGTGTGTGTGTGCGTGTGCGTGTGCGTGCGTGCGTGCGTGCGTGTGTGCGTGTGTGTCAGCTGGACAGAGTCATCTTCTGCGTGTTCTTGCCGAAGGATCAGAAGCTGTATGAGGAGAACCTGCCACTCTACTTTCCTGCTGGTGAGTTTCCTTCATATATATGTGCAGCTACACGTATCAGCAACAACATTAAAACCAGTGACAGATGAAGTGAGGAATACATAATGCAATGTGTTGGGAAACCATGGCTCCTGACATATATACAGGATCGGGATCACACATACAAAAAATAGCCATATATTAATGCAACCAAACAGCTTTTAACATTGATTGATTTTGAGAGGTATTCCAGGCTGATGTGTAAATGGCTCTGTGAGAGAACAAGTATAGGGAGGGAGCAGCATGTGTTCAGGGCCTGCAGAGAGAAGGAAAATCCATCCATCCATGAGCTTGTGTTAGTTTGTTCTTATATACATATAGCATTTTAGCCCCAGAAAACCAAGATGGATGCAGTGAGATTGGTATAAAATAGCTATAAATGAGTCCTGAACTCTAGAAATGAGTTAACATTTTGCACTTGACTCATGTCAAGTTTTTTTAGACTTCAGTCAGACAGCCCTAAAGATTTGTCAGCGACCCCTAGGAACCACAGGTCACTGGGGAAAAATGTATATTCCACGACTGGTTGGTGAGTGGTTGATGCTTGTCAAAACACTGACTTGGTGGTCGTGAAATTTAAAGGAACTGCGATACAAACAGCAGATGGGAAGTAACAAAGTGCAAATGCTTTGGTTCTGTACTTAGTAGAATTTTCAGGTATCTGTATTTTACTTGAGTATTTATTTTCCTGACAGCTTGTCTTTGTCTAGCTGGAAAAAACAACTAAACCCTTTGTTTGTATGACACGCCATATTGAAATTATATTTTTTAAAGAAAACATTTTTTTAATTGCAAAAATGTATAAATAAACTCAAGTACAGTCAAAGGCTAAAGTCAAATAAAATAAGATATATATGCGAGCTTAAGGCATAAATAATGTACCTTTGTCTTCTTGGAAGACTTTCTGATGTTAATTGGAGGCAAGTTTTTGTTCTGCTGAAAACAGACATTATGATTGTGTAGACATTAATTAATATTAATGATGATTCAGTGTCCAGTCTAACAGCCCTCGGGGTCAGTGGCTCAGCGTTTAATAGCACTTGTATATTTTTATTGGTTTGTGGGGTTTTTTCTGTTTATAAATATTAATGCAATTTAATTAATAAAACATTTGATATTATGTCACTCAGGGGTTTTCCTGAGTGGACATCAGCGGGGTGGGAGGAGGTGTGTGTGTGTGTGTGTGTGTGTGTGTGTGTGTCTGACATCATAACAATCAGATTCAGTGTTAAACCATCATGTTTGAGTCGGTGCAGCTTTAACTTTTGGTTTGTGTCGCACTTTTTTATAATTTCACTGCCACTCAGCAAGCAGTTTTTCGAGGGTTTGCAGACAAGTGGAGATCTTCCATGCAAACTATTGGCGATGCACACCCGCCAGTAACCACAGCAATCAAAAAGAGGCATTTAGCGTAGCTCTTTGCAGCTATTTTCACCTGGTGCCAGCTGGCAACCTACAGCAACCACTAACCGCTTGGGATTACACACTTTCTCCTAGCAACATGTGTTTTCCAGGTCATCAGTAACCACTGCCTAGGCCTGCATGAATGGAATCTTAGATGCATAGCATAAAGTCTGTGGTCAACACTCGCTTTGGTCATTTTTATGATTTGTTCGATAGTAGTTTCAAAATTCATAAACAGGTGCGTAAGAGTGTTTAAAGAGATCAATTATAACTTCTTGTACTCTGTCTTATTCACCATTATTTTATTAAATCACAATGTTTTGGTCCAACTGACCTTCATTAGATAGAAATTATGGCAATCATTTGTTCAATAACAAAAAAATAAATGCCCCACTTGCAAATTTTAAGCTTTATGTGTGCTAGAGAAAGCAGGTGGTTAATAAGTGGCTAAATAAGAGTAAGTTGTTGAAGACATTCAGCATCATCACATTAACCATTTCCCCCATAAAGACAACATTTGACGACCTCCCTGGTACCCTTAATGACGAGCCTTGACACCTCATTATATATCAATAAAGACACGGTTTGACCATTAGAATAGTTTCTGGGTTTTTCCGAGGGTAGCCGCAGAGGCGGAGACCACCCTCACTAACCTGCAAACCCAGGCATTTTCTTCTAGAAGCAGAAATATGACAGAAAGCACTCAAGTCAGAAAAAACATTGCAAAGGTTACTCCTAGTGGACTTTCAAGGGGTATAGAGTTAAACACAGGAACTTGATTTTGGTCACACAGTCTTGATTTATAGCCTAACATTATTGTGGTGAGCTACTTTCTTTTGCATTTAAGTTTCAAAAATCACAAAAAAGGGTGTCAGTTTGTAGAGATTTGCTGAACCAAACATGGTGGCATTAAAGCTTTCCCACAGAGCCTTTTTTTCTGATACTCATAAAAAAAGAAAAGCCTATTGATAACTCCCACTGGCATTTTGTCAAGCAACCAAGATGATGCCCGCTTTCAGTTTTTTGCCCTATAAAAAGCATAGTCAGTGTGGCACTTTATGGATAACACGCAGGTTGTACTTTTATCTCTGATCACATGAGTCACCTGAAATATGAATGAATGTTACAAACAATCTCTACGCTCATGAGCTGCCTTATTATAAAAGTTCTCACTGTTGAGCTTCCTTTTAACAGGAAGGACCTTGAGAGTAATGGCTGTGTGTGTGTGTGTGTGTGTGTGTGTGTGTGTGTGTGTGTGTGTGTGTGTGTGTGTGTGTGTGTGTGTGTGTGTGTGTGTCCCCTGCAGCTTCTTTGTTTTGTATTTTGATACAAACATGTCTTTTCATTCTGTATCCTGCCTTCATTTCTTCGTCCACCACTTTAGCCTGACCTGTGGCAGCGACCCGTTGTTCAGGTAACCATCGTGGTGTTGTGCGTCAACATGTGTGGTTTCTTCTATCAACTTAACTGCATTCAGTCTGTTTGTCGACACGCAGTCTTAACCCCAGTGCAAAATGTAAATTACGTGTCACGGAGGGGAAACTCTGACATTTCCTTCAACCGGCACTCGTCCCATTTTGCAAATAAATTGCTCATATTTAGACCTCAGTTAAATGAAAATGGCATTCTGTGCATTCCTGAGTACAACGGCTGGCCTCAAGCTAGTTAGTTTTCGAAATGATGCAAGGAAAAAAGAAATGGGCTTTGTTTTTTTTTTGTTTTTTTCCTGCAGTGGTGAAAAGGGTCTGATTTAAATGAAAAATAACAACCACTTTTTAAGCCTCCAAGGTGCCTTCTTGAGTCATGCCTCACCTGCTTTCCAAAACAGACTGAAAGGAAAGTGTTGTGCCATCGCTACAGATTGATCTATTTGGTTAAACGAAGTTTTGTAAATAAGTAAAATGTATTTAATGTTATGTTGGCTTTAGCTGTGACATGATGACTTTACCCATTTGTTTTGATTACACTTGTGATTTATGGTGTTATATTGCCAAGCAGTCTGGCTCCTAAGCATGATCAGTCATTCACTCAATTATTCAAATTAAGCATCGGTATTACAACTGCAGCCTTAACCCCTAATGTCTTGCTTTACCGCTGCTATAAATCAAACTCACCTCTTGCCTTCGGAACATTTTGAGAGAGAGGTCTTAACAGTCGTATGCTTTCTGGTTTTGTAATTTTTAATGGGTGTTATGTGGCTTGGGACGCAGGTGCTACCAAAGCTGCTGAAAAGAAATCCAACAAATTATCAACCGCAGGTCTTTTGTACGAGTGAAGCCGTGCTTTTGGGTTTGACAGAATTTAAATTTAAATGAGAGCTTCAGATGGAGCCGGGTCACTCTAACACTCATAATAGAGATGCATGGCAGAAATATTAGTGAAATTAACTGAAATCAGGCAAACTTAATCACCACAGAAAAAAGTGAACCAGAGCAGGATTGCAGTGTTTAATTTTAAATGAAAATGAGATCATGAAATTGTCTCAGCGCAGGAAAGTCAAAGCAGAGAAATGCTGCTGGCGCTGGAATATATCACCCTTTGTAACATTAATATGCGTTCTGCAGTTCAACAGTTCAAGAAAACATACAGCATACATGTCATTTAACATTGTTTTCTCACCTTTGAGTGCTTTTAGACGTGTTGGCAGCAGCTGAGTTCTACATAAAGAAACAAATGTAGACACAGAGAGAGTTTTCTGTTTTTCACAAACATGGCCTGACAGCCAAGGCGTTAAAGAGGAGTGGGAGAGAGAAGAGAAGAAGCCTGCTTAACCTAAGAGGAGAATCCAATCAACACTGCAGCCTTATCTCTTATATGAACTCACACACCGGGTCAAGAGTCTTAATCTTTTTTAAAATCTTTTTTTGTGAACAGATTTGACCACTAGCCCCCCGAATCTGAAAGTATTTTTCATTTATTAAAGTTCAAGGAGGATCAATTGCTAAAAATAATGAGATCTCAAAATGTGATGAACTGCTTTTTATAAGCATTCACTGGCCACTTCATTAGGTACCCGTTGCAAGCACTGGATTGAACCCTTGCTTTCGTTCTTGGGAGCATAGCGTGAACAAGGTGTTGGAAACACTGCTCAGAGACGTCACACAGTTGTTGCAGATTTCTTAGATGCACATTGATGACACGTATCTCCTTTTCCATAACATCTTAATGATGCTGTATTGGATTGATATCTGGTGGCTGTGGAGGCCATTTGAGTACAGTCATTGCTATGTTCAAGAAGCCTGTTTGAGGTGATTTCAGCTATATGACATGACACGTCCTGCTGCATCAGAAGCCATCAGAAGATGAACTCAAAGTGCTTTCTGCTGCTGTCTAAGTCTCATTCACCTAAGCATTCATACAACAATTTTATCTGCGCCTAAGCTCTTTCTATTGTTCACACATGTTCACACTCCAGTTGATGCACTGGAAGCAACTCTGGGCTTCATATCTTGCCAAGGATACTGTAGCATTTTGACTGCAGGAGTCAGGGATCAGGGAGCAATGCTTGGGCAGACTGTGATATTTGAATGGCACTCATTCTATACTAAGGGGCCCAGCACACCTTTACACCACCAACAACAGCCTGGAAACCAGGATGTATACACGATTTAATGTTGTTTTTGAGCCTACCATGTAAATTTTACAGAAGAAATCAAGAATCATCAAGCATGACAAATTTCGGTGAGCTCATGTGAATTGTAGCATCAGTTTCCTGTTCCTATTTGACAGGAGTGGCACCCGGTGTGGTCTTCTGCTGCTGTAGCGCATCCATTATGGGTTCAGAGATGCTCTTCCGCATACCTTGGTTGTAACAAGTGGTTATTTGAGTTACTGCTGCCTCAAAGCCATTATTCTCCTCTGACATCTGGTATTAACAAGACATTTTCTGCCAGAGAACTGCTGCTCACTGGATATTATCTTAACTTCAAACCCCTCTCTTTGAACACTAGAGATGGTTGTGTGGGAAAATCCCAGCAGATCAGCAGTTTCTAAAATACTCAGACAAACCCCAAAACCCTGCTACGCTCAGTGACTTGAATCACCTTTCTTCCTCATTCTAATGCTCAGTTTGACCTTAGCAGGGTCACTACATGCCCAACTGCACTGAGTTGCTGCCATATGATCAGCTAACTATCTATTTATGTCAACCCTCAGTTAAACAGGTATACCTAATAAAGTGTCCGGGGAATGTAGATACAAAATATACAAAAAACAATGTATTTGCAGATAAAAGGGGAAGCAGAAGTGGATACTTCCTGCTAAAACGTTTAATGCGCAGGTGTGAGTTTATTTTGAGAGAATCCCACATACGCCCTTACGCTGACTAATACCCAGTAGAGCATCATCAGTGTATTTATCCACTGCTGAAAATGGTACCCAATAAACAAACTATTTATTCTTGTTTGAGTAACGTTTGCTAAAAAGCTGTTATACATTGCCTTTAAAAGTAAAACCACAAGACTAAATATATATGACTATAACAGGCAGTGAACAGTAGTCAGAGTACTGAGCAAAAAGCACCGACCTTCCGCCTCAGCTACCTATGTAGAAAAATAAGCTACAAGGTAAAATCACAGCAGCCCTTTATTTCTGTTTGGCCGGAAGGAAAATGTATTTTTATGTCTAAATCCAGTTTGTCATCAGTTTGTGGATATGTTTAGAGAGACGTTTAGTCATCAGCCACAACAAATCAAGGCAGAAACTCCAGTTCACTTCAGGCCAGTTTCGAAAATGAGTCAGTTCTCATCGACTCCTGTTTAAAATAAATAAATAAATAAAAAATGTTCTGCCTAAAAAAGGAGCAAAAAAATTTTTGGTCATTGTAGCTTTGAGAAACAAGTAGGTGGCAACAAAAGTGGCTGAAGGCACTGTCTTATAGCGATCACTTTTAAACCAATTGTTTTATTTTGGAGCATTTTAATGCAGTTATCTGACAAATAATATAGCCTGCCCAAGTATTTTATTTCAAAGCTAGCACTTTTTTAGCATGTATCTCTTTGTTTGGATGCATCAGCTTGTGTCTCAAATATAAAACATGACAGCAGCAGAAACTCAGAGTTTAAAAAGAAAACTCCACAAAGTAGTGGTGAATATTTTTATTTGCAATCTGTGCACCAGCTATTTTCTCCCTGAGTAGCTAAATATTCTGCTAAAATACCAGACGAAAGAACAAAAATGGATAAAGACTGAATACGCGATTCATATTTTCCAAATATTTTCCATTTTTTTTCCTTTCCACCTACATTTTCACTTTGATGACCTTGTGAGGTCAAATTATATCACTGTGCTGTTTACAGCTTGTTCCTCTACCCACAACTGGCCAACAAATATGTAGTTATTGCTTTACAGGCTAAGTGTTAAAGAATGATCAGTGCGTACAGCTCAGAGCATTAGAGGCTGTTTTTTCTTCCTATTTCTTGTAGCAGTAGCTTCCACTCAGCAAGCCAAAGTCTCAAACTGCGGCACAGCCGGTCAGATGCCTGAACCATGAAATCAGCACTTTCACATCTTCACCCTGGGTCAGCTGACCGAAAAGGTTATTTTCCCCCCAAAAATCCAGGTGTGCCCCTTTAAAAAAAAAAAGTCTGAGCGAGCTGCTGGTGTCTTTCTCCTCTAATGGATGTGCAGCAGATTTGGTAGCAGTAGTGGTGCTTGGCTGTTAGATGGACCGGAACTGTCTGTCAGTGTGACAGAGCTGCTGCAGGCAGGCCTCCAAGTCTCCACTATAAACCTTATGTGTCTCCAACACCTGGCACTACCTACGCTGGCTGTCTGTCTGATGTGTATGATTGTGTGTTTGCATGTTTTGAGTGCGTCCTTAGCCATGTTGGGCTGAGAGTGACTAAGCCTCGCTAACAGATCCCTCTGAAGCAACCAGACGCTCCAGAAGCCAAAATGCTTTTAACCGCTGCATGACCAAGGTAAAATGTTCCCCCCACCGTGTTTTACATGTTTCCATTTCCTCTCTCCCTCTCTCTCTGTCTGCTCCCACAGAGGCCACAGTCAAGAGCAAACTCTAAGAGAGTGGATTTGTCAGATTTGGTTGCCGTGGATACACACCGCTACACTCACATCCAGATTCTTTCTCCTCCTCCTCCTCCTCCTCCTGTTTGCCATTGACGCAAATCAAGACCATCTTCATCAGGAAGATAAGTTGCAAATGGGTGATTGCCTTTTTGAAGTGCTACGGTTCTCCTGCAGATGTTGTTGGAGGAGGTGGTTTTCTTTTTCTCACTTCTTCCCACTAATGGCTGAGGTTAGGAGCGGTGTTATGATGACTGTGTGAAATGAGGCAGATAATTCTTATGAAAAATGGACTGTGCGTACTCGTAAGCTTCACTCTACCTGTGATCAGCGGCAGCTTCGCATCAGGCTTACGTCCCCCACCCTCCCGATTTCTCTCTTCCCTGTACTACAGCATTTGAATATTAAAATATCAGCATGTGTGCGTGATTGTAACACACATGACAAAAGCTTATTAAAATGAATCTGAGCTTTGTGTGAGCGCAGTGATTATTTCTCTGGTTATGAAAGAGTCGATGAGTCAGGGCGCCATTCGAGAACACTTCACACCAGTATTTCCTTCTCCACTCTCTGGCAATTCTTTGTGAAAGAGATCGAATAAACTGGAAGATGAAGTCAAACCTTTCTGGAGGAAGTGTGTGCTGCTACTGCCATTTGATATGTCCTGCCGAGAGAGCGCAGAGTGGGAGACTTTATAAATACCCTCTATTTTAAACGTGTGCAATTTTTTTTTAAAGGCAAGCGTTCAGACACCCTTTAAAAGATTATATTGTTATAGTCTAGCCTACTATACTCATATACTCTAGTAAGCAAGCTCACAGTTGAATACCAGTTGAATACTGGAAGGAAAGACGGAGCTTTTCAGCCTGCAGCACCAGGGCTCTCGAACAGCCCCCCCCCCCCCCCCCCCCCAGCTGCGTTTAGCTGACTCTTTAGAGTCTTTTAAAAAAAAAAAAACTGTTCTGTTTAATCTTCTACTGAAATTCTTTTGTTTTTTAAATGTATTTTTATTCTATTTTAACATTTAGTTCCTTAGAATTATCTAATATCTCGTCCCTAATTCATAAGTTTTGATTATGAATATTCATCACACAGCAAGTTCCTTTTCTGAGGACGTGTTTGACACTTTTTTGAGCCTCTTATTGAGCTTGCTACAGTCTCTGTAAAAGCTGAAACCAAAATTCCCATCAACAAGTGATTTGATGAATCTGTTCCACAAGTTATCTCCAACCTGAAGATTGGGACCCACTGTGCAATCTTAACTCATATTTTAAACACAGAACATATCTACATATCAAACGTTAGTCTGTTTAAGTTACATGAAGGCAGAAGCTGATACATTTTAAATCATGGGTAATTTTTTTCTGATAATAATAAAGACTAGCAAATGTAGGAAAAATCATGAACGTCAGTGACTCGTGTTTAATTGAAATAGCTTCACTGAATTAATCTTGCAGAATGTCAAACGGTGCTAATATTTAATTATCACAGAGCCCTTTTTCTCATGAATGACTAACCAGAACAAATTTGACAAAAATATTTCACTTGGTAATCATACAGTACTGTGCAAAAGTCTTGAGTCATCCCTCATTCCTTTATGTGTAGCTAGAAAAATGGAAACTAGGTGCTGAAGCATATGCAAACGGGGATGGAAATACAGTAAAAACAGTCTGCACAAGTCTATCGAGCTTGAAAGCTAATAATTGTTCTCAGTTCTCAGGTCCAGGCTTCTTGAAAGACATTCAAAGCTCTTCTCCAGATGTTGGCCTCATCTTTTTCTTCAAAATGATCCCACATTGCTTCAGTAACTTTGAGGCTCAGACTCCAGGGAAGCCAATCCATGACTGATAGTGTACCACTGTAAAAGACTGAGTCGACTACAAATCAGTGAAGCCGATCGAGAAATGCCTTAAACCTGCATTCTTGCTAAGCAGAGCCGCCAGAGTACGACTCCACTGGCGGAAAACAGAAGTCTGATTAAGTTGAAGCCTGTGACAAATACTCTCATTTTCACTTAATTTATGACCTCAGATGATGTTTTCCCAATAAGTGCTTTTAGTTAGAAGTTTCTACAAGTTCAGTTTAATATAGCAAGATATTTACTTTACACGTTGTATATACACATATATATGTCATGTTTATGGCCATTACACAGAAAGTATGTTGCAAAAAAATACCGAGACAAAATTCAGAATTTTCCAGATCCGTACTTGCCATGTCAAGTGTACTCTATATAAACTGAACGTGTTTCTCAAGAAAAGATCCACTGTGTGATCGAGATGATGAGCTCGTCCTGATGTTTCTAAACAAGAAAATGGTTTCATTCTGGTTTCATCGGATTCTCACAACAAGGCGGCGGCAGCAGAATTTCATGGTTTGATCCAGGAGTTGAATCACCGTATCACAACTGCTTTCAATAATTTCACAGAGCCGACTGACCCAAAGTAACATACAGTACTGTTATTTGACTTTTTCCTTATCATTCTATATTCAGTACTGGTGCTCTTTTGAGCATCGAGTTCATTTGTTGCAAATGTGTGGTGTCCCTCAGTTTCCGGTCAGACTCACGTGTTGCTCATGAAATCTCGCTCCAAAATCTCTGGTAAAACTGGTAACAGCCACAATGCTCGGGATCTTGTCACAATGGTCACATCCATCTCTTTTATACAGTCTGTGCTCTAAAGGTGCTACATAGTCTTCTCTGTAAGCCAGCTCCCTCTGTCTGATACTGAGCAGGTAGTCTGCTGTTGGCTTTCCATTTTCTCTGAAGGTTAGGGAGCTGCTAAACCTCAAACTGAGGTTGGTAAGCGGTGAAGACAAACTGGTCGCTACACAAAGAGATGAAACTAATAAAACTGCAAAATAAAGCAGTGCTACAAAAGTATACAATAATTATCTGAAGGTTCATCATAAGTGACCACTTTCTCATTTTCACATTGTTTTTACACTATAACATTTGATAATTGCTGCTGTGAAACTGCAGATAATTTAAGGTCCTTTTGCTAAAAATGTTTTGTTAGTTTGAGTCTTGTGTTCAGTTATTATTATGACTAAAACATAATTTTTCCACCCTATATCTCCCCTATTTTGTATAGCTACAGCACCTGCTCGTTTTTTGTTTTTTTTTTAACCAACAACCATCAATTATTTCCCCCCCCTCCTTTCTCACTGTATGCTGTCCAACCTCCCTCCACCCCGTCTGCCTGTCAGAACCCACCATATGCGTATTTCTGCAAACGCCATCATGCTTCTCCCTGCAGCGCATCTGTATGAATTGTTGCGGGATGCGGCCGTCACGTGTCGGCACAACACAGGCGGTGATTTGTGTGAAGCAAAACGAGCGTTTAGCGAGCCATCGTCCCACCCCCACAACTTTCATCAGCCAACAACCATCTTTATTGATTTCAAACAGTCTGCCGTGATGGCGCAGACGCACAGGGGGGGAGCGGGGAAGGAAATAAACTACAAAGAATATCAACAGGAAATTGGGAGAAGACCGCCCTTTTTTCTATAAAATCCTCATCTGTCACATAGGGGACTGGTTTTTTGTTTTGGGGGGGTTTTTCTCGTCTCCTGTGCTCTTTGATTCCCTCCCTGTATGGGCCTCGGTTTCTTCTTCCTCCTTCATCCTTCTCCTCATGTCTCTTCCTCGCTGCTTTACTCTACAGGATGGTGGGGGAAAAAATAAACAGATGGAAGAGGGAGGGATAAAGAGACAGAAAGAGGAAGGATGCAAGTGTTCAAACTGAGAGAGGGGGAGGAAAAAAGGTGGGGATGAAGGGATGAGAGGATGCAGAGCCGGCGGGGGGATGGAGCGGATGGAGGGAAGAGGAGGGGACGGAGAGCCTGATGAACTCATCTAAAGCCGCTCTGGGTTTTTTAATAAGCAGCAGACTGTGAAGCTACTCTCCAACCAGTCACTCTGAATAATGAGAGAGAGAGAGAGACGCGCGCGCACACACATGCAGGATGAGAGGATGAAAAGACAACCAGACTCATTATCTTGCGACCAATTTTCATCACTGTCCCGTCAGTAATCTCTCTCACGGACTCGAACAGTCCTCAGCTCTGTGTGAGATGACAGATGAAGACCAATTACGGTAACTGTTTCGTTAACTTGAAGGCTGATTCCCTGCCATCTTCCAGAACATACACTGATAATCCTGTTGGCCCTAGAAATTACCCACTGCTCACAGCCCACCAACACACCTGTGTGCCTGTGCGTGCGTGTGTGTGAATGTAATACCTTTCCTGGCGAACCCCTTTGTAGTTAAAGAGCTGTGGACATGCAAGTGTGTTTGTTTAAAAAAAACCCTGCACTCTCGGGTGTTTAATAAAGAATCATTTCCGGCTGGCGACTGCTGTTGCTGACTTTGTTTGATGCACACTAATAGGTTACTGCTTCGTCAACATTTTTTTGGCACCTAAACATATTTGGTGCTGATCTGCTTGGGTTTCTTCCAGCGGGGAGAGACGCAGAATAAACTTCAAATTGCTAATCTGTCTTTTCATTTATTGCTTTCTCGTTGTATCACTTTAATCGAAGCGGCTCCTACTCAGAAACTGATTTACGCTGAAAAGCTTTTTGTATGTAAAACAAGGCAAAGTTTGCTGAATGGTTTTTATTGCAGCAAGCTCTCTTGATCGCGCTGCTCATTGTGCTTTTCCGCGTCTTGGCGGTGCAGTAAATCGCGGCGTGAGGACATAATTCATTCATATGCAGATTTTTGTGATAAATGCACAAAAAAATGTCAGTTGTCATGTAAGGTGACACAAAACTCTCTGAGTGCATGTGGAAGGTTATTTGTGTAGCACTACTGAAAACTAAAGTTACACACTGCCTCATGATAAACTCTATCCCACATAATGGGACCATTTAAATCAGTCATCCTGGGAAAGTTTTCATTAACATCTCTGGCTTAAATAAAGTGGGCCCATTGTGATTTTCCTCAATTCCGATCACATTTATATTCATGGTAAAAAGAAAACTAGTCTCACCTTCACTGCTCTCAAACAAAATCAGAGGATAAAAGCCTCCAGGTGCTGCTAACCAAATTGACTTGCTTAGCTGATCATCTGCAAGTGTGAGCGCCTCTATAAAAGCAGGAGTTGTGTCACTTTGCTGGTCTGGAGCATTCAGGTGTGTTAACACAGTGCCTAGGAGGAAGACATCAGCCGTGATTTTAGAGAAACAATCGTTGTTGCCCATCAGTTTGGGGAGGGTTATAAGGCCATTTCCAAACAATTTAAATCCATCACTCTACAGTGAGACAGATTATTCGCTAGTGGAAAACATTCAAGAGGGCTGCCAATCTTCTCAGGAGCAGATGGCCATCAAATTCACCCCAAGGTCAGCAATGCTCAAAGAAACTAAAAAATACACAAGAGCTATAACTCAGACTCTAGCTTCAGTTAGCATGTTAAATGTTAAAGTTCATGACAGATCAATTAGAAAAAAAGGCTGAAATAGTTTGGTTTGTTTGGAAGGGTTGACAGGATAAAGCCTTTTCTTTCTAACACTTCTGTAACAATGTCCTTTAGATAGAGGAGACCAAAGTGGAGATGTTTGTCCATAAATACAACATATCAGCACAAACACCTCATACTAACTGTCAAGCAACGTGATGGAGAGGGATGATTGGTTTGTTTTTCATGCATCAGTCATTGAGTCAACTATAAACCCCCTGCACCTCCTGACTTCAAACCTCAAAGAATTTAATTTATTTATACAGCAGTTTCCACAGGTGAGCCCTAAAACTCTTCACAAAAGACATAAATCAGTATAACGGAATCGAATTAAAAAACTGTTATGAAAGTGAAACGATGCTACAACTCTTGGGTCTATATGACAAAGGGGAAGGATATCTCCCCTTTCAGCTGTTCACACCTTCTGTTTGCAGCAGTCAGCCAATCGCAAGACCGCACGGAGGCCCAGTGTAATCAGCAGAGATTCCTGCAATAACTAAAATTTGGGCTGGGATATTGGTGCTGTGGTGGTTAGGCAGCACTGTCATCATTCAACAGGAAGGTTCCTGGTTTGAATCCCATTTGGAGGATTTCTGTGTGGAGTTTGCGTGTTGCCCCTGTTCACCCGTGTGCGTTTCCTCTGG
Source organism: Maylandia zebra (assembly GCF_041146795.1). NCBI lineage: Eukaryota > Metazoa > Chordata > Actinopteri > Cichliformes > Cichlidae > Maylandia > Maylandia zebra. The sequence goes on along the minus strand of NC_135168.1, from coordinate 43,743,306 downwards.
GTGCTCCAGCTTCTTTCCACAGTCCAAAGACATGCATGTGAACTGCAGCATCTAAATTAGCCATATATGTGAGGTAGACAAAGTGCTGCAGTTACAATATGACTTTTAGTTAGGTGTTTTGAGTGGGCAGTAAGAAAAGAGAAATGCTATATAAATGTGAAAAAGTACCTAAAGGGCCTTGCTTTTTCATGCTGATCCAAAACAAGAGATTCTCACTGATGATTAAACATGTAGCTGTGGTCTGTGTGAAGTCCGTGTGATGAAGTTGCTGTGCTGTGTTCAGAGTAAATCCACGTGTCTGCCCGGAGAATGTGGGTCAAACACTTGAGTCAAGTTTTCAAACTGCATGCACTAAAAAAAAGAAAATGTTGTCCCTGGCTGGTTATATTACATCAGAAACCTCTCACACTTTATTTGAAGAATATCAGCTTTAACCATCAAACACAACACTCAGTCCCACAGGCTACACTGAGCACACTGTGCAGCTCCGTTTATCTGTCAGACCACTAAATAAGAGTTTGGTTTGGCCTCAGTTTACCTCTGTAGACCAAACATCGAGGACTTGTCTGTGATTTGTGATGTAATACATGCATTTGCTGGTTGTTTTCAATATATTGTTATTTATGTGAAACTCTTTACACCTGGGATGCAAAACGGATATTCTGATAGCAAAGAGAGAATAACTGCACGTGGAAAACTAATGAGAGCTGTGTGGGACCTTTGCTCACATTTCACTGACTTCAGCTTTGTTGCATCACTGATAGCGAGACAAAAAAAAATAAAGATATTATTAGAAAATGCAGTCAGCTGCTCAGGTATCAGACTACAGTTGACAATATACGGTGCGTGGGATGTGTGAGGTGTTAAATCATGGGCACACAAGAATTTACACTTTTTATTAGGTACACCTGTTCCACTGCTTGTTGAAGCAAATATCTAACCAATTCCAAAACTCAATGTGCTGCACCACCATCTTGGATGATGTTCACAAAGAACTAGGAAAAGGGAAAATATCCAGTGAGCGGCGGATAACTGTGCAATGTTGTCATGTTAAAACTGCTGAGCAATGCTTCCAGTACCTTGTTGAATTAGAATACAATGGCCTTCTATTGCCCCTGTACATGTATGACATTTTGGGCATACAAAACAAGAGAAGCTACCCAGTGCCAAAAATGTCAGTTCTTGTGGACACTTCTCCAAAAGTGAGTCAGTCTTTAAATACTATGTGAAATGTTCGACAAACATGTTTATGATCTTTAGCCCCCCTTTATGATGACTTTAGGAGTAGGGGTGGGTTTTGATAGTCGATTTATCGATTAAAATCGATTCTGGCTCGGATAACGTGATATTGATTCATTAAAATCCTGTATCGATTTTTTTAATATAAATTTATTTTGCCCAAAACGCCAGAATCTCAGGTTAAACCTCACAAAATTTCAACAACCACCAAACAGCTAAAACAGTGAATGAGAGCAGGAACACGGATTCTGCACAAAGACGTAAACACAAAGCGCGGACCCGCCGACGCATCAGAATCAGTGAGCTGTCGCCTTTCTCACCCGACGGCACGGACACGGCCGAAAGCCGACAGCTCGCTGATTCTGATGTTTCGGCGGGTCCACGCTTTGTGTTTACGCCCTTTTTGTGCTGATCCTAAATCTGTTAGTTTTATCTCTCACCAAACAATATTGACCGAACCAGCAGCAAAAGAAGATCCAAACTACGCATAAACATCGTCATGAATTCCCTCTGACTTTTGCTGTTTTGCTTCCACCACGATAAAATCACACTTCATGCACAGCTCTCTCTCTCTCTGTACTTCAAGAACAGTTTCCAGTCTAAAAATGTTTTCTGCGTTATTCGCTTGCTTGTTACGCACAAGTCTACCGTTGTTTACAGCGGTGTCAGCCGCTGGTTTTTTTGTCATTTTACTTCCGAAAAGAAAACTGAATTTCTGGAGTTCAACAGGCTTCTGAACAAATTTAAACTTTTTAAAATTATGCAAATTGCAAAACGCTTAACTGTGTCTCTAATAAAACCGCCGTAACTTCAGAGGTAATGTTCATATGTTGATTAATGGTTTTCTTTCGTTTTTGATGTACTGCAGGGCTGTATTTGGGACATGTGAGTGTTTTAAATGCAATGGTATGGCAAATATTCGGAAAACCTGTTATGTGGTGGATTGTATTAACAGCCTTCCAAGTCAGTGTTCCCATTTTTGAATTAAGTTTAGTTTTTTTATATTTAAATATCAGTACTATTAAGTAAGAGATACTGTATGTGATTGCCTCTGCACTAAGCAGAAAAATGATGAACAAAAGTAAATGTTTGATAAGAAATGTTTTGTTAGTGCTGCAAATTAACATGGAAAATGGATTCATCAGAGAAGCATTTAAGCGTTACCCATTAACAAGGCAGGTAAAACAACTATTAATTATCATTATATAATGACAACAGTGAGAGAAAAAAACATTTTCTTTGTAGCGTCCCATTTATAAGGAACATAAATAAACTAAAGTTGGAAAAACCTCCTCTTGACTTGGGAAATGAGACTCTACCAGCAGCATTTTATTCATTGCTGCAGACACCTCTCTTCTTGACACCTCTGCCCTACAAGCCTTTGAGTTTGCAGCTGTGGGATGTAATGTCCCTGAAGGGTCTCACAAACCTGCTGGCTGTTGGCAGGCAGAGGGGTTATGGCCCCTGATGTTAAGATTCAAGTCATCACACGCTCAAGAGCCAAGCTTTGAATCAGCTTTATAAAAGTGCCAAGACGAGCTGGGTCCTGTTAGGTAAAAGTGCACGAAACCACAGAATAAATGGTAGTTTAGGGCATTTTAAACACAATTATTTAATCATACTTAATCAGAGTCATAAACGCAGCTAGCTACAGGTGGCTAATATTAGACTAAATGCCAATTAGCAATGACAATCACCACTGTGGGATGTGAGTTTTTCAGGCAACATGAGAACACTAACAAAGCTGTAGAAATTAACACCATTATGTAAGCAGTAGCCATAAAAAGGTACAGACAAGGTGGAGTCAGTGCCACGTGCATGGGTTTAACAAACAGCTGGTTGTATTCACCAGAATTCGCACTAACATCACCTGATCTTTGTAATAATTTATCATTTTAAGGTGTTTGTAGCATTTTGTTCATCTTCTGTACTGGTGGTTGTCATTGATTCTGGTTGTTTCAAGGTTTAAACCATATGACATTTTTAAATAAATCAGTTGTTATAGGAGGTGTTCATTTGTTTAATAATTAGAATATGTTTAAAAAAAAAAAAAAAGACTGATTTATGTTGATTAGGCTATTTTCTTTGATTGCCTGCTTGCGAAGGGAAATTAAATTCTGTTCCTGGATTGTGTGCATACCCACGGCGCATCAGTGGCATGAGTTTGCCAAATTTGTGATTTCATTGTAGATGTTCCGAATTTTTTGACTTTAGAAACTGTAGTTGAGAAATCTCACCGCAAAGTGTGTGTGAAAGCTCATCCTCTTTAACCGCGATGTTGCTATTACATTGTTACACATAAAGCATGCTAATGCTCAAATATAAATAGATCCATCAGTTCTAAAGCCACCTGTAAGTACTTGAACAGTGACTCATCTTCTGTTATGTATGCTGCTTCTGAAATGGAACAATAGACCTATTTACAGGAAACATTGTGACTGGTCACAGGAATGAAAGCGCCAGCGAAATTAATGATGACACTGGATCCATTTAGAGTCCCACTAAGTCATTACAGTACATTATCGTATACAGTGTGAGTAGTGACCATTGGTTGTACACTACTTCAAGGCATTGTGGAATACTTTGAGTGCACTATATCAGAAATAGTAATATGCCTTTCAATAGCATTAAAAATAGAGAACTCACTGGCCAGGTAGAGTTACACTAGGTTGGTCTTTCTTTTGCCTTCAGCTCTGCCTCAATTCTTCATGGCAGAGATTCATGAAGGTGCTGGACACATTCCTCAGAGATTTTAGTCCAAATTAACATGTTAGCGTCACATGTGAATCTCCTGTTCGAAAACATCCTAAAGGGGCGTTACTGGGATAAGATCTGGTGACTGTGTGGGCTATTTGAGTACAGTGAACTCATTGTCATTTTTAAGAAACCTGTTTGAGATTATTTGAGCTTTGTTACATGATGTGTTATCCTGCTATAATCAGCCTTTAGAAGATGGGTACACTCAGGCAGCAATACTCAGGTAGGCTGTGGTGTTTAAATGATGCACACTTGGTACAGAGGGGCCAGGTTTACAAGGAAAAGATCCCCCACAGCAAGGACTGGACATGGTCAGTAACAATGCTCAAGGCAGCTGTGGCATTTCAGTGATGCTCAGCTGCTACTTAAGGGCTCAAAGTGATGCAAGAAAAGATCCACAACACCATTAAACCACCACCAGACTCTAAACTGTTGATGGAAGGCAGGATGGAGCCATCCTTTCATGGTGTTTACACTAAATCCTGACATTGTTCAGTGCCAGTGAGCCCATATGGAAACTCTAGCCCTACCTTGGCGTGGGATACTGCTGTATCCCATCTGCTTCAAAGTTTAATAAGTTGTGCATTTAGAGATGCTCTCCTGCATCCCTTAGTTGTAACAAGCGGTTATTTGAGTTACTGTAGCCTTCTTATCAGCTTGGAGCAATCTGGCCATTCTCCTCTCACCTCTAATATGAACAAGGTTTTTTCACCCAAAACATGTTGATCACTGGATAGTTTCTCTTTCTTAGACCACTCTCTGTAAACTCTAGAGATGAATGTGTGGAAAAATTCCAGTAAAGCAGCAGTTCCTGAAATACTCAGACCAGCCCACATGGCACCAACAACCACACTATATTCAAAGTCACTTAAATCACATTTATTCCTCATTTTGATGCTCAGTTTGAAACTTCAGCAGGTTGTGTTGGTTATGTCTACATGGCTAAATGCTTAGATGCTTTAAATGCTGCCGTGTGATTGGTGATTAAAATATTTGTATTAACGTGCAGTTGAATTGGTGTACCTAATAAACTGACCAGTGAGCGCAAGTCAGTTCTAGTCTGAAACCAATATATATTTATTGATGAGTGGGGGTGATTTTATTGTACTATTGTTTTCTAACTGGTATACTCTGCAGATGGCAACAAGTCTATAGGGAGTAGTATTTTAGTAGTAGTAGTACTTTATAAATACTGCTCACCTAATAAAGAACAAAGCTGAAACTGGAGCTTTTTTCCCCCACTCTATAATTAAAGGGTAAAAAGAGGAGAACAGCCCCATGAAATTACAGTCCACATAATTAATTATATTAGTTTAATTAAAACAATTAATAATTTGTCAGGCTCTCATTAAACATTAAAAGACAACCATGTTAGATCTGTCTGTATATTATGTGTTACACTGGATTCTCTTTTATGTTTTAGTAACAGACACCAGTGTGCATTTGAAAAAAGGTAAGTTAGTTTTCCACTCCAGCAAATCTTTTATAAGCTGCTGCAGTGCTGGAAAAACATTATGCTTGCTAACAGCACATTCTCAAAAGTGTGGTAGTGATTTCTTTCCTTATTTCTATTTCAATTAGTGTATCAGTTCACTCAAAGTAAACTGTCCGAGTTGAACCACAGCCAGTAGTTTACACTATAAAGTATACCGATTTTTACTTAACTTGACAATAAGAAGTTATTAACATAATTTTCCTCACACTTCAGTTCACTGTAGTGACATTTAAGTGCTAGTAAGGACCATTAAGTGTTTGACTTCTACCAGAATTAGACTGTAAATTGCTGCCTGTGTTACTGTACCAGAAAATTCTAACCCCATCCGTCTTCACCTGTCAAAAAGTGAGGGGGTTTATGCAAACCACAAACAAACTCATGTGCTGTTGAAGCAACATCAATGCTCTTGTTATTGTTTCACACCAAATGTTCTTGCACAGACGTAAAGGAAAATGCATTTCTGTCCAGACACTTACAGACTGCACATAAGAAAACAACAGCAGGCACTTGACTGCAGACAGAAAGTTAGCTACTATAGAAAATTAAAAAATAAAACATCTGTGGAAATTTCCTGCTGGTGTGCTGCTGCAGACAATTACAATGCAAACATAATGTATAGGTATTGCTGCAAGGTTGAGAGATAAATGTCAGATTTCTGTTGTTTTTATGAGATATTGTAGTGCAGAGGAGCAGCTGTGGGCTGCTTCTTTCTCTGCAATGTTTCTTAATTTGAATTAAAAAAAAACCCTGACTTACAGAACATCCTCTTTGAGGAGAGAAAACCTGTTAACGAAGTAGCCCTACACATGTGCTCACACAAATTATAGGAAGGTTAAACTAGTCCTCTCCTAATGTTGCTGCAGAATTATTTGAGCTCATTCAAGGAATCCTCCTGCAGGGCTTTGTATCCTAATTGTGGGAGACAAATGTTTGTGTGTGCAGTTGGTATGTAGTAGTGAAATGTTTCAAGCCTTCAAAGGTATTTCTCTGCTAAGACAATTGTGAGAAAGCAGACAAAAGTGGGAGGAAAACAGTGGCGGTACTTTGAGAGAATCAGGATCCGGCTGTTAGGTGAGATGGGTGATGTGTATGGATGAGGCCATGATGGAGAGAGCGAGAGAAGAGGGAGGAGAGCGATGTTTACGGGTGGGGGGTAGCGAGGCCAGTAAACTGCTTGTGAAATGAAAATGGCTCTTTAGCAGAATCCAGGACACTTGGGCGCTGCGCTGGATCAATGTCTCTGATTTACTGTCTGAAAGCCTGTCAGGGAGAAAGGGAGCAAGTTGGGGGAGGAGGCGGCCAGGGGAAGGGTGGGGTGGAGGCTGGACGGAGAGAAGTTAGAAGCTTAAAGGTAGAAGAGCCCTTTAATGGAAGGAGACAGAGGAGAGATGGGGAGAGGTAAAGGATGGAGAGGGAAATTGTCCGTCAGAGTGACAGTGCAAGGAGGCAGAATCAGAGGGATTGCTCCTCAAGTCCTCACAGCCAAGATACAAAATCAATCTGTCAAGACGATGGGGAAGGGCAATCTTGTTTTGTGAGGGGAATTGGTGCGGCCATTTGGGGTAAAATCAATAGAGGACACATGGTGCTTCTTAAATCCTTACTATCCCACAGAGGCCAGATTATTGACAAACAGTGGAGTGTACGTAGGCAGTACACAAATCCTTAAGTTGACCCATGTGCAAGAAATCTATAATCTATTGGTGCACAAAAGAACTGCTTCGTGCTGTAAATGCAGGACAGTCATGTAAATGAGAAAAAGGCAACTCTGAGGATAGAAAAAAAATCTGTCTATCATGTTAATCATCATGCTTTAGCATTTCAGTGTGCTAATATTTGCTCATTTACTGAAACGTGGGTTTTTCCCAGGTGGGTTAGTTGAAAATGAAGCCAATGCAGAAGTGCTTCAAAGGGCAACACTATTGAGACTAGACCTGAAGCTCTCTATATATAAATCTCTGGCTCCAATAAACTCCCACTCTAGTAACTTCATGAAATAATCTCTCATGTCAGTATGCATTTTCATTATGAGGACAGACAAATTCAGTCCCTCTGATCACTGTGCTGCCGGTGTCTATTTTTAAATGAATTACCTAACTCAAAGAAAGGTATGCTCTGTGTGTGCATGCACACGTGTTTGTGTGTGAGTGTGAGAGAGAGAGGGAAAGAGACTGGTTTCATTGATATAAGTGGTCTAAGTGATTGACAGACCATTTGGATTTAGGTCAAGAGTTAACCATCAAATATCAGCCACATTATAGATGACTTTGATCAACTTATATTGTCATTTGGAGTGGAGTAAGCATACAGACTTGTGCTGATTGTTAGATTGTTTTAATTCATCCTAGTCAATTTAGTTAATCTGTAATCTGACTTGTTCTTCAGAACATGCCTGTTTTTATATAATTATATTGTGGGCAATTAATTTTCTCAAGCAGTCATTTGAGAAAATTGGACTGTTGTGGAGGGCTGCACTGTGCGGCCCTTCACAACAGTCCCAGTTAGATTATTGGTGCAGCCCACCACAACAGTTCCAGTTTTGCACGCGAGATTTAGGAAAATTAATCTCCCACCCTTCTCTGCATCCTGATGATGCAGTCATTAAAATCATTTGGATTAATCTTCTAACAAACACATATGTCTGCATGCATTTGCAGCTGGTCCACTTAGAAAATGTTGAGATATTTTAGTAAATAAATGGCAACAGATGCAGACAGACTGGAACGACACCCCTTAAATGTTGAAGTTGCCCAATTAACCGGATAGAAAAAGCAGAAGAAATCCTAACACAAGTTGAAACTTGAGATTGTTTGATATTTTTTCCTTGATTTAACAGATAATTAGTCAGTTTTCAAATACTTGATAAATTTTCTGCAGATCAGTGAATGGATTAATTGTTGCAGCTCTATCACGTCTGTTTTTCAATGTTTTGACCCCTACTGTCATGTGTTTTGTATTTGCTTAAAGGGAGGATTGTATTCCTGTGAGGATCCCTCTGTCAAACACACACACACACACACAGGTGGAGCTCTGGGACCCAGGACGACAGAACGGACGTCTCGACAAGTGTTTTCCCGCACCCTCGGGACGCCAGAAGTCTGGTGGGGGGCGGGGGGAGCGTTTTATTTTTATTTTGAGTGTTTAATGTATTAAAAGGGGCCGGGGTAATGAATTATAATCTTTAATGCAGAAACCGATCGATACCACCCAGAGAATAAATCAGCTTTTACTGAGAGCGTCAAAGCCCCTTAATACACTAGGGGAGAGAAAGGGAGTGCAAAGGGAGGAGGAGGAGGAGAGAGTGAGCATGGACAAACTGTTAGAAGAGGAGGAATGATCCCAAATGAAAGGGAGAGAAGGAAAGGGGGAGAAGGGAAAGGGATGAATTAAAGGAGAGGAAGAAGTTAGAGGTAAAGAGACGGCTGGAGGCAGACGGAGGGAAGTTATAGATGAACAGACTCACCTTTGGGCTAACCTCATTGAGTAAAAGCCCGCTGAAAGCAGAGATTCTGACAGTTTTGTGAGGAGGCGAGGTTGCAGGGTCAGTCGGTGTGTGTGCACACACACTCCACTTACTTGCTATTTCTCCACCTAGTTGCATTGTGTTCCCTCTCAAGGATCCCCTCCCCGACTTTTGTTGCCTAGAGCAAAATATAATTAATTGAATTACTCCACCACTTCTCGATCAAAGATCACCTCGGCGCTCTCTTGTCTCGGTGCCTGCCCAACCGGGGGGGCCTCTGCTGGGAGAAAATGCCTAACAACAGTCCATGAATTATAACTTTTTATTAACCCAAAGCAAAGTTTCAGTGGTGTGAGCTGCTTCCAAATCAGGCAGACTGCACAAAACAAGTCTGGGAAGACTGAACACGAGCTTGATTTGAATTCAGTGGATAGTTACAAAGATTCATCTCTGTGGCAAAGACAAAGACTGAACAAAAACCTAATGCACCTAAGTATTTAGGATGCCTTACTTGTTCAGTAAGTGGACTAAGTGGTTTAAGTGAGGTTTTTAGTCCAGAGAGACTCTTTAGTAAGACACAATCATGAAAAATTAATATCTCAGGCCAGGACTGGAGGTGAACGGGCAGAGGAAGCGGTGAAGAAAAACATATGCAGGCCATGGAGGTTTAAAAAAAAAAAAAAAAGCAGGCTTCACCGAAAATGAAAAAGTAGAGCGCTGGAGGAAGACCAAAAACATCGAAGAGGAGGCTTGAAAAAGTGATTTTTACTGATAGTGTTACACCCCTCAGGTGCTCAATAATTAAGCAGCTGAGCACACTCTTGAGATCCAACTGTGATGTCAGCCAAGGCAGCCATCCATCATTCATCGCTTTAGGAATCAGGGGTGGAGATGGCACTTAATCACTCATTTTGTGGCAATGACGTCTTTTTTTTCTTCAAGGCCTTTTATTTATTTATTTATTTTGTACTGATTTTGTGTTGCAGCAGCTCATTATGCTCCCTGGGAAAAGCTTTCTTTAAAAAAATGTTTTATTTCAGCCAGAGATTGTGCTGAATAAAGATGGCTCAAATTACAAAAGAACCACATTTATGCTTCTTTTTTTTTTTCTTCAAATAAATCCTTCCCTTACAAATTTCTTGATAACGCACAGAGGCTTATAAACAGAAGGAAAAAATAACCTATACGGGTTTTTTACAAGGCTAAAAAGGATTTAAAGCCTTGCCCTCACTTTTAGTCTGTGGGCGCTGTCTGTCTGTGTGCCTGAAGGCATGTGATTGTTGCATTGCACTCATAATAAGCCTCTGAGTGACTGGCAGAAGCAATATCTTGCTATCGCTTTGCCCTGCGCTCACTCAGGCGCCTCGGTGTGCAGCCCCCGTCATGCATCTCAATTCCACAAACACAATGTTCGGCGCCCAGAGAAGGGACCTGCTTTTTGATTAATGTCACCATGACAACTACATAATTCATGAATTGTATTAGCGATCTATTTGTCATTTGCAAATCATAATTTAGGATGTGTATTTGAGAAGGGGTAGGAAAAACAGAGCTATGCGCTGCGCTATACGCACCACCCTCCCCAAAAAATAGCACTCCTAACGGAAACGCTGACGTTTTCCTGTCCTAATCTGGGAGGCTGGGAGCTGCGTGTTTTATGAGAAGGCCGTTTTAGCTTCATGATGAACTCTCAGCTCTGAGCATTTGGACAGCTACATGCTAATTCCCCCGTCTTCATCTGTCCATGTGTCTGTCTGTTGACAGAGGCCTGGCCGGCTCTACACTGACACCATTTGGTGCAACAGTGAAAGAGGAATCTCATTAAAGCACTAATGCAGCTCATTTGCCATTTGATCAATGGCTAGATTTACACAGGAACCCTAAACTAAATGGGATTTTCAACCATATGTGAGGCAGATGGCAGGGTTTCTCATGTTTATGTGGCTGTAGGCAAATAAGATCTGGGGGTTAGGCAGAGGTTTTCCATCAGATTTATGCATTATTTTGCTTTCTGCATGAATCTGACCCTGAGAAAGAAACTGCATTGCAGATGACTTCATTATTTTTTGTCTCACTTCCGTACTTAAATCTTTCTCTTGCAGGGATTTTTATGCTTTTGGTTCACCTTGCTCCAGTGCTTTTCCTTCTTACCTTGAAGCTCTGCTCACAAAAAAACCCAGCAGCTTTTAAAAGTCACACTTTTTTGACTTTGAGTGAGCCAACTTAAAGGAGAGGCGATCAGAAGGAGCAGCGTGAACACTGAACATTTTTTCGTTAATCCTGTAAAGGTTTATGGAAAACGAGATGAAGCACTTCAAGCGCTGAACTTTAATGCTCAAGTGAAATTTACATATGAGGGCTCTGCTCCACTTTCTGCCACAGCCGAGCCACATATATGTCACTTATGATATAGCCCATGAAATCTACTCTAATGTTCCTGGTGTCTTCTTGCTGGCATCAGTAATTAACCGCCTCCACAGATGCTGCAGAGCTGCTATTTGAGAATCTGCTGAGGGATTTACACAGTGAATGTGGAGCTTTGGAACTGACAAGTGTAGTAAAAGGTCATGTCAAAATACAACTGAATACATCAATAAATAATGTTAACAATTAAAATGGAGACAATGTTATGACAGTAGAAACACTCAGCTTCCTAGTAGTTACAGAGGCAACTTTTTAGTCTGGGCTTGTTAAGATGAAATGCTGTTACTGCTGTTGCAAAAGAAGTAAAGAAGCTTTCTCAGAAGACCGAGTTTCCCACTTACTCAATCCAGTCCTTAATTGCGGACACCGGTAACTTCATTACCTCAGAGATTTTGATCCATATTGAAACGATAGCATCAAAGAGCTGCTGCAGATGTGTCAGTTTCACATTCACAATGAAAATCACATCCAAAAGTGCTCTACTGGATTGAGATCTGGAGACTGTATGCCAAGACAATATCCACACATTACACCACCAGCAGCCTGAACCGTTGATACAAGGCAGGGTGGATGTTGTTCCCGCCCATCTGAATGTTGCAGCAGAAATCAAGACTCATCTGATCAGACAACGTTTTTTCCAGTCTTTTGTTGTCCAGATGTGAATTGAGTTTTCTGTTCTAATCTTACACAAGTCTCATCTGTGTGCTCAGAGTTGCTCTTCTGCATACATTTTGTAACAAGTGGTTACTTGAGTTATTGTTGGCGTCCTATCAGCTTGAAGCACTCTGGTCATCCTCCTCCACTCAAAGAATAGTACCCATGCTCGTGTTCTTACTGTATTACATAACTTGGTTTCATTCTTATAGCCACAACTCATCATCTGTTATTTAATGTAATCTCTTCCTCAGTGTTTAACTTGCCTTGACTTGAGATTGTGGTGAATAAACATGCGTCAGAGGGTTTTTTTTTTTAAAATTCATCCTCATTTTTTCATTCATCCTGACAAAACTCAGTTGTTTCAATTTAAAGCCTTACAGTTCATATATCTTTACATAACTGAAAATTGCTGCTTGCAGCTTTTGTGTAGCTCGCTGGTGGATTCGCTTTATCTGTCGAGTCTGGACAGATACAAGCAGAGGTTATTGGCCGGTATTAACTAACATGTTCTTGATATACACCACATACATTTTCATAGTAGAAAGAAAGTGCAGTAAAAGAGATTAGAGGCTCAAAATCATTGCTTACTTGTCTGCAGCACATGTAGCAGAGTAACATTGCAGCTGAACAAACAGTGGCGTGGTGTCAGCTGTGGTCTTCAAGTCGCCAACTCTAAGAATAAATTCAGAGTTATTTACCAACCCCTTTAATCCCTTTCCCTTTTTAACGACTCTAGCATATCAGCTGTTATATGAGTATAAAAATCTTTTGGTCCTTTAAAAGTTGTCAGTCTGGTCTGGGTTTAGTTCCATAACTCTTAAGTAGCATTATTATGTTCCTAACAAGTCCTCCACAATAAAAGCCTAAATTTCTTGTGAGTTACTCCATTTCAGAATAACACAACAAAACTCACTTGATTTAAAAAAAGTCTCTATTTATACTTTTTCTCTTAATATTAGGAGACGATTGTGGTGCCATTCAATAAAAAGCAAATCTGAGTTTGGAGAAGAAGTAGGTAATGACTGGTGTTCCCAGCCAGTTGGCTGGCCAATCAAGCACAGTATTAACATGGTCAGCAAACCATTTCATAGCAGTTTTGGCACAGTGGGCAGGTGCTAAGTCCTGCTGGAAAAGGAAATCAGCATCTCCATAAAGCTTATAAGCAGATGGAAGTGGATGAAGCGCGCTGAAATGATTCTGCTACATGCCTGCATGGACTCTGGATTCGAGCATCACGGATCAACCAGACATGGCATGATCACAGACCCCAGGATCTTGATTTACTAATTAAATGAAAAACTCACTTTAATCTAAAATGTCGACTTTGGACCACTGAGCATCAGTCCAATTTCTTTTTTCCTTAGCCCAGATCATCGGCGTAATTTTGTGCTGAATATTGGGAGGGTCAAGATCTCTGTCTAAATAAATAAATAAATCTGGGTAAATTCCCAGATGATTAAACATGCAACTATTTTGCTGGTAATACCTGAAATGAGTAAAGAAAATCAACAGCCTACTTTCCAGACAGTCTTCACGAGGCTACTGTCAACCCTGTTTCTTGTGCACCTTTTCCTAACACACCGTTTCTTTCCACTGATATGTTTCGATACAGCACAAACAGTGAGCCTTTTCAGGAGCCACCTTCTGTGGCTCACTCTCTTCGTGGAGGGTGTTAATGATCGTGATCTGGGCAACAGTCAGTTCAACAGTCTTCCCCATGATTGTGTTGCATGCACTGAACTCGACTAAGAGATAAACAATATTTATAATTTATATTCTAGGAGTCTGGATTTCTAATTTTTATGAGCTAAAAGCCAGAATCACAAAAACGCTTTAAAATTGTTGTCTTTGTGTGCCTTAAATACAGAATATTTGCAGGATTACCTCTTTAGGTCAGGAGATGCACACGCCTACAGTACAGCCAGGGCTAATCTAAAGAAGGGCATCAAAAAAGCCAAACACCATTACAAAAAGAAGGTAGAAGAACACTTCTCCAACTCCAACCCCCGACGCATGTGGCAAGGACTCCAGACCATTACAGACTACAGGACCACCAAACCCTCCCCCGCATCCTCTGATGTCTCCTTCCTCAACGAGCTCAACAACTTTTATGCTCGTTTTGAGCGAGGGAACCCCACAACCACAACCAAAGCAGACGTGACGCCAGACCACCAACCTCTGACTCTCTCCCCCACCGATGTAGGAGCGGTGCTGAGCGGTGCTGAGCAGGATCAATGTCCACAAGGCTGCAGGTCCCGATGGGGACCTGCAGCCTGGGTTGGAGATGGGTTGGAGATGGCATCTCCAACCCATCTTGCCTCAATGACTACCGCCCAGTAGCACTCACCCCCATCATCACTAAGTGCTTAGAGCAGCTGGTCCTAGCACACTTCAAATCCTGTCTCCCCCCCACCCTGGACCCCCACCAATTCGCATACCGCCAGAACAGGAGCACAGAGGATGCAGTCTCCATCGCACTGCACTCTGTCCTCTCACACCTGGACAACAACAACACCTACGCCAGAATGCTGTTTATAGACTTCAGTTCAGCATTCAATACAATCCACCCCTCACAACTCATCAGGAAACTGACAGACCTGGGCATCAGTTCCCTCATCTGCAAATGGTTACTGGACTTCCTGACCAACCGCCCCCAATACGTCCGGCTGGATAACCGCTGCTCATCTACCATCACAATGAACACCGGTGTACCACAAGGCTGTGTGATGAGCCCTTTCCTCTACTCCCTCTTCACCCACGACTGCAGACCTGCTGATGGTTCCAACACCATCATTAAGTTTGCAGATGACACCACGGTGATTGGCCTCATCAGTGACAACGATGAGGCCGCCTACAGGGAGGAGGTGGATCGTCTGGCTGAGTGGTGCGACACAAACAACCTGCTGCTTAACACCGAGAAGACCAAGGAGCTCATCGTGGACTACAGGAGGAATGCTGACCCACATCCACCCATCCACATTAAGGGGACGGCTGTGGAGCGTGTGAGCAGCTTCAAGTTCCTGGGAGTCCACATCTCCGAGGATCTCACCTGGACGACCAACTGCTCCAAGCTGGTCAAGAAGGCTCACCAGCGCCTCTTCTTCTTGAGGACTCTGAGGAAGAACCACCTGTCCTCAGACATCCTGGTGAACTTCTATCGCTGCACCATCGAGAGCATCCTGACCAACTGTATAACAGTCTGGTAGGGAAACTGCTCTGCCTCGGACCGGAAGGCGTTGCAGAGGGTCGTGAAAACTGCCCAGCGCATCGCCGGAGCACCACTTCCTGCCATAAAAGACATCTACAGGAAGCGGTGTCTGAAAAGGGCTGGGAAAATCATCAGAGACCCCAGTCACCCATCACATGGACTCTTCACCCTCCTGCCCTCTGGGAGGCGCTACAGGAGCCTCCGAACTAAGACCACCAGGTACCGGAACAGCTTCTTCCCCACAGCTGTCAGACTCCTGAACTCTGCCTCCTGACATCTGACCCACGTTAACTCATGGACTGAACATACACACACACACACACAATGGACAACTGTACCCTCAAACACACAATAATAACATGGAGTGAACCACCACTCACAACCACTAGCACTTTATATAGCCTCTGTAGAAATTATCCACACCCTCACTTACCTTAACTGCACTACTGTATAGCCCTGTGTAAACAATCATTCTGTACATACGATAATTTTTAACCCTACAACTGTTTACAACTTGCATAGTTCCCATTTCTGTATAGCTGTATATCTCAGATTCCTGTAAAGTTATTTATTTCATATTCTGTATAGTTTTTCATATTTATATCCTGTCCATATCCTGTACATAGCTTGTACTCACTACAGCCTGTACATACTTATAGTTATAGAATATTCACAACATACTTCATACCGTGTACATTATAACATAATAGACCCATTTCTGTAATATACTTACATATCTATATTATTGCTAATATATATTGTAATATATCTATATCACTAAGCACTTCTGGATGGATGCAAACTGCATTTCGTTGCCCTGTACCTGTGCATGTGCAATGACAATAAAGTTGAATTCTATTCTATTCTATTCTATTCTTTGAATTAAAATGAAAAAGAAAACATTTTCACAATATTCAGCTTTTTTTTATAGGTGCACTAGATATATAGATGGTGTACAGTTAGTTTTATTTATAGTATGTACTAAGGAGGGTGTTAATTGCTTCACAAATGAGTAAGATCTCAAATGACTGATTAAAGCATTTATTCATGTATTCAAAAATACTAGGAGGATCTTGTATTTAAAATATGCAGACACACAAGAGGAGGCATGAAAACGGTTTCCATGGAGCACATAATATAAAACATTTGTTATTAATTCAGCTGGGGGGAGTCTACACTTCTGTCTTGTGCCGTTGTGCAGTCGTCACTCGAGTGCTGATTATCTGGAAGACAAAAGAAAAAAAATACTAGGTCTACCTTTGAGGGATTTTAGTTGGTGTGGTGATTCTGTGCAGTTTATTTTTCTTTACAGTTGACTTTCATTTGGCTTAATGTTTTTCTTATTACCCCAAAGATGTGTTCGCAGCTCACTTGTTAACACAGGAGAAGTTTGAAAATATCCATCTGAACAAGCTGGTAAATGTTTTTCTTCCGAATAATCCCCTTTGTTACTTATTTACAGTTTTCCTTCTTAAAGAAAAAAAAGAAAACATGAACATGAATCTTTCTCAGCCCCCTTTCTCCTCCGCACCTTTCACTTCATCCTCCTCGGCGCTCTCCTGACCGGTCAACGGGGCGTCTGCTTCCTGAGATGCACTTCTCTCTCCCTCCCATAGGACGGCGGCGTTGTTCTGGCTGGAGCTTAGCCGCTGGCGTGGATGTGTCTTCTGGTCGCCGGGACTAAAAGACTGTGAAACTCCCGAGCCTGCTCTGGCCAATCCCAACCCCCAGCCGTGACGGGATCCCAGTTTACGACGGCCCCCGGAGCCAGCGCGCGTAGCTGGTGCGCCGGGAAGAGAGACCTCCGGGTCTGTCTGGGATGCAGATTTTCTCAGGGGAGAAGGAGAGACCGGAGCACTGCGAGGGTCTGGAACTGTATGAAAAGGATTCATAAACTATTATAAAGGAAACCTTAAACAAAATATAAGTTCACTGTTGCAGTTGATAATTTTATCGTTAATCATTCATTCAGAAATATTCATGTACAGGATCCTCTGCATTTGTGTTTAGCCAGATGAGCCCATTTACAGCACAAAGATAGAAGGTACATTTTTTTCTTTTCCAGTGCCAAAGCAGTTTCAGGGACTCAGGACAAATATAGGTTCGAGAAAAAAAAGAAAGATAACTGTGGCTCAGGTGGTTGGCCTGTATTGCCATTAATGGCGAGGTTATTAGTTTGATTCTTTCCCTCCTCATGTCTAAGTGTCCTTGAGCCACACATTAAGCCTGTACAATCTGCAGCACTGCCAGCCATCAATCCATGAGTGTGAGACCGACAAGTGATGTGGACCTCTTTGGTTTGATACAGCAGAAAAGCAGAGAAAAATCAGTTCCTAACCCTTCATTTTAAACATTTATTTAGCAATTATCAAGCCACTATGTTACATGTATAAACAACTAAATGTGCATGCTCTATAGCAGGCATTTGTGGCATATATGTAAAATATTCTATTCATTTGAAATGTTAGTCTCTTTTAATAGTTAGTTGTCAACATGCCAATAATTGCAGAGCAGAATTTATTAAATCCTCCTGTTTAACATTTAACATCAACTGTATGCAAACATATAACGGCTGGTTTATAAAATATTACATAACACAATCATTATCAACAATAACATTATTAATGATGTATGATTTTACACTTTTAAAATATAGCATCATAACAAATTTTGGAATTATTGATTTTAAACACTTAAATGTGTGCTCATGCCTGTTTTCAGCTACATTAGTGTCTATTCTAAGCTGTTTGTTACGTATTTTTATGCACTACTAATAAATACTTAACAGTGCCGCCGAGAACTCGAGCACATTTTCAGCGCTAACAATAACAATGAAAATGCATCATTTAGGACATTAGGCTGAAAAAATGCTGCATCTTATCTTGTTCAGACTGGAGTCGAGTTCGAGTTATTTTCAGCAGAATCAGAGCTCACAGAGTGGATGATATGATATTTTATGTCTAAACTAGCATATCTCTCTTGCTATATGTATATATTCTTAGGAATTGAAATGCGAGGTGTGATAAGAACGATATCAACAACAAGTTATAATGAGCACTTTCCAATATTGCCTAGAACTTTACGTTTTCTTAAAAGCAGGGGTTAAAGTCGGCAAGAGTGCATTCTGACACCTTCATAAATCAGTAATTAAATGTGATAGACAGTTTAATACAAAATACTATAAATCAAGTTAATTTTTCATGCTTCATCTAGCTGATGCTGTGGAGACAGTTAAGTACCGCCTGTAACATCATCTTTTTTTTCCTCTCTTTTCTTTGCTGTCTTGCATACACACTACAGATGTTAACAAAGCTGTTTGTCCCAGTATTTCAGCATCTAGCGCTTCTAAAGAGAGAAGCGAGCATAAACAGACTAACCTTTTTCTTGAAATGGCAGGTATTCAAAGAGCTCAACTAGTAAAATCCAAAACACCACTTGAGCTGTGCAGTGTGGTGCACAATGAACCTGCTAGCTAGAGTTGTTGTACTTCTCAGGGGGAAGAAAAATATCAGCTTTCTTCTCTGAGACAGAGAAGGTTAGACAAAGATGTAAGAAAGACAAGACAGGAGAGGAAGATGAGAGATCATTTTTAAAGGTAAGGACAGCTCTGCAAGTCTTCTCCATCTTTTGGCTGCTTCCTTTAGAGGATCATCTGCCGCCATCGCACCCTGTCCCTAGCATCCTCCTCTGTCACACCAACCCTCTGCATGTCCTTCACTACATCCATGAACCTCAGAGGAGATGGAGGTGTTTATGCAAACCAATTAAGTGATGATAATTCCATGTTAGTTAAAGTTTAAGCTGGACAGTAGTTTGCAGAGTTGGGGAAGACTGATGTCCAAGGTGACATTTACTTTACATCCTGGCTAGCATCAGAGACGCTACCTGAGAGATGAGGCACTGAAACAATTCAGAATTAAAATTTATTTAAATCATATATATATATATATACTCACTGACCATCAATGTGAAAGTTAGTTAATTTATATAATGCTTCAAAATAAGTGCCTGCATCCAGGAGGAGTCTACTGGGAGTCATCAGTTTGAATTTAAGCTGATGATGTTCTTTAGTAACAATTTCACTATCATAGTGGGTTAGTGTTGGAAAGCAGCCACGGTGCTGCTTTAAAATCTGCTTATATACTGTAGAAATGTAGTTGGCTAAATCCACAGAGAGCAGTAAACCTCAGAGAAGCAGCAGCAAAGGTCAGCTGATCACAGCTTGTACACAAAAAACAAATCTACTAGAGCTCATAGTAAAAGTTAGTTGACTTTGACTCTGCTGCACTGCAATACTGAAGCTTAGGGTTCCCCCACCTGCCAAATACACCTGTTTAAAAGCATAAATGATATAATAAAAATATTCCTTTCTAGATAATCTAATGCACCTTTTTTTTTAACAAAAGAGCTTAGCATTGATACAAGCCTGATCGTTGCAAGAATACTACTCCAAATCCAACCTGTCATGTTAAACAGCTGTGAATCAGTTAAATGTTTGTGGTAAACGTCACCCCAAACATATTAAACAGGAAGCAGTTTTGAGAAATGTCTTAGCTGGCTCTTCACTTCAGGGAGTTTTTCTGCTTTTCTCTGCTTGTTGTGTAGATGAAAGATCAAGTCTTTCTCTGGCATAAAAAGAGACGAGTTTAAGAAATCCAGGGGTTTACAGAAAACACACTGCAAGGGAAATAAAAATTAAGTGAGAGACAATGTTGGTATGTCAGAAAGAGAGAAAACACATCAAGAATGCAGGTTGAGGATTAAATCCCGGCTTTGAAAGCGTCTGCAGAGAGTTGTCTTTCTGACTCTCAGTCAGTAAATGCATAAAAAGCGAATGAAGCCTCACGAATCTCTTTCCTTTCAACATGTGGTTAGCAGAGAAAGCCAGCCTCTGTGAGTCTTGGCACTCTATGGGGAGAGAGCTAAGGAGAAGAGAGTGGTATCAATGCCGACCACACTTGGTAGTCATGAGATGATTTGTATGCATGCCTGCAGGCTCGCTTGATGGGCTGAGCATGTGAGCATATCTTTGTGAAAACCAGTCAGCTGCTGTTTGTGTGTTTGTCGTTGTGCAGGAAGGGCAGGGGGGTATAGTGAGCTTGGTTCTGTGGGTGTGTGTGAGATCTCACCAGGCTGAGGTGCGTGTGTGTCTGATGTAAATTCAGCGCTGTCGGCCAGGTTTTCCACGCTGCCCGCGGCGGTGAAGAGGGCGCGTCCCTCTCTTCCTCCTCCTCCTCCCCGGGGTTTGATTAGCTTCTTCATCCTATCTGCAATCCAGTTAGATTTCCTACGAGGACACAGGGGACAGGGACCATTTACAAAGAGATGAGCTATGGGAGTGTTTGTGTGTGCATGCACTGCACACCCTGATTTTTCCAGAAACAATGGGAGGAAGCCAAGTGTCAGGGGTTTCATCTTGTTCACAAAATGCTTTTTGTGCCATGTATCGTTTATGCGCCAGGATTTCACCTGTAGAAGGTGCAACTGGAAACGCTATAATTAAAATGTCACCACCATAAAAAGGTGTAAAGGTACAGGAAGAGAATGGTCAGCTGTCAACATGTCTGGATGCCAAAATCCACCCCTGACAATATGATTCTGTATTCTTCTTCATTGGTTTTTAACTGACACATTTCTAAAACAATACTGACACAGTTACTATCAGATATGTTATCCATCTCAAGTTAGTGTTTTATTTTCCTGTAGTGATGGATTTTGTGATAAAAGGCTTTATCAGAATCATGCAACATAACACGGCAACACTTTAAAAATGTATACTTTAACAATATCAAATGGATCTTCACAAAACACTTGGCTCGCCACACACTTAATAAACAGTCAATGTAAAACAATGCAGTGCAGCTACTCTGCAACTAAGTCTAATTTTCTGCAATGTTCTGTTTTTGTTGGCACTGTGAGATGATCTGTGACACTGTGCCTTATCCGTTTGGAGACAACTATCAGAAGACGGTACGCTGTGTCAAAGGAAAAGACAGGATCAGCAACTACATTCAGACAGACTGTGGTCCTTATACGATACTCAGCAGGTACAAGCGTGCCAAGAAGATATCTCCCAAACCCTTACATCACCACTAGTCTGAACTATTGGAGCCAGGATGGATCCATGGTTTCATATTGTTTACACATGAAAGTCATGGCAGAAACTGACTCCTCAGTCCAGGCAACGTTTTCCAGTCTTCTATTGTCCAGTTTTGGTGAGCCCGAGTAAACTGTAGCCTCATTTTTCTGTTCTACTTTCTGTTTTACTTAAAAAAAGTGTCTTTAAGTGTACATTCATGCACGTAAATAAAGAGGATAAAAATATTAAAGTAGTGGAGTTTCCATATTTGTAACAGTGGCTGAACTGTCCCTAATAAAGTGTACGAATCCAGATTGTATTATGGCTTCCTTAAACTTAAACTACGAGTTTACAAAATGTGAATTTACTTAGGTTTAGTCTTTATTTCAGGGAACAGTTGAGAATTTAAAGTTAGTGTTTACTCTCCTTTAACTATTTTTTTGTCTCCGCTACCTCCTGAGGGATCTCTCAGGCTCTTTCACTGCAACTTTCTCTGCTGTGTTCGCCGGCTAATCACTAACGGTGCCCATCTTTTTTGTGTCTGGTGGGAATCTGACCTACACCTATCATATCCAACAGCTTCAACTGCCTTTCTACATGAAATCAATATCACTCACTCCTGTATTATCTACTGCACGGGTGTAATTAACAAATACATTAGCAGCTTGGTGTATTGTACATGTAAACAAATTTATATAATGTACTTGGCCTTGCTGGCTGGGGATGGCATGCTGGGCTCGAGGACTCTGTACTGATCCATAATCTTCTCCACCAACTTCTGCTTCTCCCGTCGGAGCTCGCTCAGCTTCTCCCTGAAGGAAAACACACGAAGCATCAGAACAAAGCAGCTCAGAGGAAGCGGGAGGAAAATTTACACATCGTCGTGCATGCATTATCAGTGCAAGTTAATAGGATTATTCTGGTAGTGTGCACGAACGTGGCTGTTGGTGTGTGATTTAACTAACGCCTAAAATCCTCTTGTGAGTAATGGAGACTTCTGGAGCTCGTTTCTCTTTTTTTTTAACAAGCACATCAGATACGAGACTGTGTGTTGATGTTATTGCGACCCTGTTGAGCTGCGATGTGCTCAAGTATGAATCTGCTGGAAAAAACAGCTTGTATTCTCAAATCAGTCTCAAAAGCAGGAGTAATAGATGGAACATTTAGTCCAGCATCAAGGTATCAGGACAGTTTTAGCCTCCCAGTGTTCACGGTGCTGTTGATGGCTATTCAATCACTCCTTTAGCCCACCACTTTTTTCCAGACTGAAATTTTTCAACAGCTATTACAGAAATTATAATTCAGTTACAAAAAATATTAACTGAATTATAATTTAATAAAAATAAAATTGTGTCATGCAAAGCTTTATGATTATCTACTTCATTTGTTTACCAAATTGACAGCTGTGCTTCTTCCTCAGAATTTGTATTACAACTACAGTCTTAAAACTATGAACTAAGATCGAGACTCTTGAAGGAGGTTTTAATTCATTTTATGAAAGCTTCTCAGTCATTTTTACGTGTTTTCTCACTCGATTCAAAACATTTCCTCCTGCACTCGTTTGAAGGGAGAACATCGTTTGACTACAGCACTGGCTCTCAAATACTTTGCACACCCTTTCAAAGTAAAGTATTTCAGGTGAGCAGAAAACAAATCAGTTAAGTGCGATGAGTCTTAAAAACCACTGCTCAGAGGTATGCATCAATATTTTTTTCTTTCATTTGAACACAACTGGACTTTTCACATGGACGAATATGTAACCTGCATTTTGAAAAATGTTTTGCAATTGGCAGCAGGTCTGTAATAGGATTGGGTGTAAAAATTGTTTTTCTCCAGAGTTTCTCAAAAGCAAAGATGGGCAGAGGTCTGTAAAAAAATCCATCATCAAATTATGGAACAATTTCAGAATAATGTTCCACATTGTAAAATTGTGAAGACTTTTAACATCACATCATCTACATGGAAGATCATCAAAAGAGAGAATCTGGAGAAATCTCTGTGTACAGGTGACAAGGTCCAAAATCATGTCTGTGATCTTTGGACCCTGAGCTGGAAGTCACTGCATGGGCTCAGGAACACTTTTGGAAATTGCTGTCTGTGAATAAATATGTGCCATCCCCAAATGCAAGTTAAAGCTCCATCACGAAAGAAGAAGTCATGTGTGAATTCTGAATCACTGCTTTGGGCAAAAGTTCATTTAAAATGGATTGAGGCCAAATGGGAAACTGTTCTGTGGTCTGGCTTGTTATCAGCACTCAATTCAAAAGCCTGCATCCGTGATGGTCTGCGGGGACATTAGTGCCTTTAAAATCGGCACCGCATCTGTAAAGGTACCATGAATGCTGAAAGATATATCCAGGTTTTAGTGCAACATATGCTCCCATCCAGATGACGTCTTTTCAGGAAAGGCCTTGCATACTTCAGAAAGACAGTGCTGCGGCGTGGCTGAAGAGAACTGAAAACATTGGGAGCTTCATGAAACACAAAATACAACAGAGAAGATCCAGGACTGTTGAGTAGCTAGAATCATACATCAGACAATATGGGACAACATTCCTCCCCCAAAATCCAGCAGCTGGTCTCCTCAGCTTCCAGATGTTACGCACTGCTGTCAGAAGAAGACAGGATGCTACCATCTGCCATCAAATTCAAAATGACCTTATTTTTTCCTAGACTTGTGCATTTTCTCAGTTTAAACATTTGATATGTTTTCAGTGTTCTGCTGTAAATAAAATATGAGATTTGCAGCTCATTCTGTTCTTTTATTTACTTAAAAAAGCATCCAAACCAAAGAGCCTTGCAACTTTTAGATCAACTTCATCCAAGTACTATTACTCTAAAATGAAATACAAAATAATAATAATAATAATAATAATAAAATTCTATTAGAATTTCATTTGTAATCATTGGTATAGTCATATTTGATCAAGGCTACAGTCAAACCTTTTGGAATAAAACACCGAAGGTCTGAAGGACACCTCTGCTTTTCCAGTTTGATGCCACTTAAATCTTTACAAAATAACAAAATTGGTGCGGTCACCCGACGGGTCAAAACTGCTGAGTTTTAAACTGACGGGGTGAACATTCACCAGCAAACAGCTGCTTTTAACAACACTAACATCCATTCAGGCTCATATTTCGGGCCACCTGGTGAATATAAATTCTGTGTTTCTTCTTCTCCCTTTTAACTCGCTCTTTAACTTCTGAGGGAAATATCTTTCAGCAGCTTTTCAGCAGCTAAACACGCCTGTCAAGACAGCTATCTCAGTTGTTTTTATCTTGCGCACTCTGCCTCAGTCCCAAGCCATTTCTCATTTCACCCAGGCTCATGCATTTCGTAGGAACTTTCCCTCCTGCCATTCTCCATCTACCAGATATTCGCAGACTTTCCACACCGGTCAAATCCACCCGACTCCTACATCCACCTGCTCCTGGGTCACCACTAGAATATATATACCAGTCCCCTTCCCCCAGTTTTCTGTTTGTTTTTTTGCAACATATCCCCTGAAATGGATCCTGTTCCCATACCACACATGATCTTTTCACAGCTACACATTTTCCGATCGGCTGGCAGGTGATACCTTGCCTTTTTTTTGCCTTGCCTTTGTTTACTTGTCTGGTCTGTGTTCCTGCTGCTAAATTGTAAGACGCAGCCAATTTCAGTAAAATCCTGGATACATACCACACAGCGGGTTTTTAGAGAGGTTTGTTTTTTAGAAAATACTTGCCTCTCGATGATTTCACCATTAAACAAAGGGGGAAACAGATACTAAATCCTTCCACTGAGCCGAGAGGAGCTGAAACATCTGATGACTCTGTTTGTCACAAAAACACATTTTATATGCAAGTAAATACCTGACAAACTGTTTTAGTCATCACAGAAAAAGACTATCGTTTCAATCTGCAGTAATTTATATATTTATTTCTAATGTCTCTTTTATATCAAAGGAAGTTGGTTAAAAAAAAAGCTTTTATGTTGCCTCTGAAGGGAATAGGTTATCTTTAAACGTCTGCTTCTTCCCATCTTTTCACTTATTCTAAAATCCTTTTTGGTCATTTCAAATCAGGTTGTTTATATTTTCATTGAATCGCTGTTCCTTTCCTTTCATATTTTTTTTATTGTACTGCTCCAATGTCATCATTTACTCAGTGAGCAACTAGCTTTGTTTAATTTATATTTTTATTCAAATGTTACGCTACGTACTGTTCCATATATACAGTTAAGTCCACACATTTTTGTACTTTTGCCTCTGTACACGAACACGGTGGATTTTAAATCAAACAGTCAATGTGTGATTGAAGTGGAAACTTTCAGCTTGAATTCAAGGGGTTTAACTAAAGTATTTCATTAACTGTGTAGAAATTACAGACATTTTTTAATACAAAGTCCCAACTCAACATGCTACTGGACAATTAATTGGCACGCAGTTTCATGGCCAGATGAGGCCTCTTCTCTTGTTACTCCATAGCAGATTAAGCAAGTAGATGATCTGGAAGTTATTTTAAGTGAACTTGCATTTGGTCTTTTTTCACTGGAATGCTCAACATGAGGGCCAACAAGATGTCTATATAAGTGAGGAAGGCCATCGCTCATCTCCAGGTTAAAAAACTAAATAAACCAATTAAAGATTGCTAAAACTTTGGACTACAAGAATGTAGTGGCTGAAAGGCCTGAAAAGCCACCACAGAAGTTGTCCTTCTACAGTTGAGATGACAGAAAACATCTGAAAGAGCCCGAATAGATCTTTAAAAAGTCTTTAGACAAACCAAGATTAACTTGTACCCGAATGATGGGAAAGAAAAGTATGGAGAATGAGAGACACAGCTCATGATCCAAAGCTCACCACATCGTCTGTAAAACATAGTCGAGGAGATGTTTTAGCACGGGCATGAATAGCTGCCAGTGGAAACAGATCACTACCGTCTACTGATGATGTGACTGCTGTGAGACTCAGCAGGATGAATTCTTGAGCGTACGGGGCTCTACTCTCTGCTCAGAGTCAGAGAAATGAGGTGAGCTTAACAGTGCAAATGGATGAGAGTTTCTCAAGGGAAAGCAAAGGGATACTCTTCAATCGCCAATTGAGTTATCTGATCTCAACCCAACAGAGCATGCCTTTAGTTATTAAATACAAAAGTGAATGCACAGAGACGAACAAACAATCCACGGCTTCTAGACTTTAGGGAGTCACTGACTGCAAAGGATAAATAAATAAATTATAAAGGGATAGATGTTTTACATGTGTGCAGCAACTTTAGGCCGGCTAAAGCAGCTTAAACAGGTATCAGCTGAGCCATCACCTGACCTGGTATGGAGATCACAATAATGCTACACTAAAATATTTTATATCATTTTGTATAACGTACAACATCCACTTTTTTATTGCCCTGTACTGATACACTGCTACGTAGATAACTTAAAGTATTAATGCCACACACTTTGGCTCAGTAAAAGAGAATCAAACTATCACCAGAAATGCTTTGCATGACATATTTTTATGTTCTTATGTTTGTGAAAGTGATATTAAAAAAACAGCAACATTAAAACAAAACCTTCTCAGCAAAATACTACTTACAGACTCTGCTGTGTGCCTGTTAGGCTTTACTGTGCTCACTGTTTGGGGGATTTTTAGCCTTTATTGACACAGAAAAGCTCAGAAAGAGAATAAGGGGGAAGTCACGCAACAAATGACCTCGGGGAGGATTCAAACCCAGGCCTCTGTGACAGCCTTAGAGTGTACCTTAGCGCTTGTTTAACCTGGTGAACTATACGAGTGCCCCGGTGCTCTTACTGTTAATTCCAGTTGCTTTGAAAGTTGGATACAATTTCTATTTACTCCCAGGACTGAATGAAGTGAAATGCATGCATAGAGCCCTTCACTTCTTCCATCACACACACACACTGAAATCTGCTCTGTCCTGTAATTAGGTTGTAGATGTAATGTGATTTCATTCTGCTGCATAAAGAATTGTGTTGATTTTGGAAGGAAAACAATCTAAACTGATTTCTGTGAGTTTGCAAAGTGCATGGCTTTTTAACATTCACTTGTAAGAGCTGTTATGAGATGATGCAGACCTCGCGTGGCAGGGTGATGAACCAAAATATGCCGTGAAATGTTAACAACGAAATCTGTGCCCGAGATTTAACAAAAAAGGCTGAAAAAAGTCATCTTTTCACACACACAAGCCTGAACTGAAGGCACAAAAAGATGTAATTTGCAAGAACTTTGGTTCATTAGACTTAAAGACTGAAGCCAACTCTGCATGCTCACTATTAGTTCAGGATTATTCTCAAAGCAGTCTATTAGTCATTCAAAAGGAAGACTACTGAGGGCCACTGGACTGTGAAATTGTTGTCTTTGCAGTCTCAAACCTTTATAGAAGTGCTTTTATGTGCTTGATATGAATACAAACTCTGTTACAGCCTACAAACGTAAACAATAGCAGTAAACAAAAGGCATTCACTGCAACTTATTACATGAAGTTAACTCCATTAATAAGGTCAAACTTCTTCAGTGCACCTCTGCTTTCATTACTGCAAAGCTCCCATACCTTGAAAATACATTTTATGTGTTTTTTACATTAACTTTTTTTAAAAACATAAATTTAACAGATTTTAATGTTTGTTTCACTGCAGGTTTTTTTTTTTTTTTTGGTACCATGCTTATATACGTGACATGAATTTAACACTGTGTTTTCTGAAAATCTCGTAAACACAATAAATCAAGAAACATGCTATCTAAGATTTTCTAATGTATACAATAGACGTATTTACTAGAAGGCTGGGGGAAGCCAGTATTTTTAACATGTGTGACTGTAGCGACATCACAGGTAAGTGGTGCGGGCCCAAACCTCGAGCGTGTTAGTGATTTTCACTCATAGTTTACAAGCTGTTTTTTTTATCTCTTAATGTGTTTCGGTGCAAATCTACACAGCTGCATTTCTGTTAGCTGTTTACATCCGTTTGGTTCCCTTCGACTGTGCCGGATTCACTGTTAATCCTTTCTAGATACACTCTTACTTGCCACTTCATTAGTTACACCTTGCTAGCACTATTTTGGACCTTTTCAGAAATGCCTTAATTCTTTGTGGTGCAAATTTAACAAGGCGCTCAGAAGATTTCTGAGTTTTTGGTCCATACTGATGTGATAGCATCACACAGTTACTGCAGATTTATCGGTTGAACAGCTATATTTTCATTTTTTGGACCATTCTCTGTAAACCCCGCAGACCCTTGACCCTTGAGCAGTCTGTGAAATACTCAGACCAGACCGTCTGGCACCAACAATCATTCTACATTTGAAGTTAATTAAAGCGCCTAATAAAGGTGATGATACCTAAAGAACTGGCCATTGAGTGTGTGAGTATATACTTACTGGTATTCCCTTTGCTGTGAATAATGCTGGTCACGGCGCTCCAGGCTCTGCTCCAGTAAGGCACGATTCTCCCTCAAAAGACTCTGATTCTGCTCTGCTAAGTGTCGATTCTCTTCCTCCATGTTCCCCTTCAGCTGGGTCAACAACTGTACACAAGGCCATAAATGCGATCAAGAATAAATAGCTTGACAAGAACAGAATATACTACTTGTTCTGCAAAAGTAAGCATGCCTAATGATATAAACTATGTGTGAGGATGTGTGAGTCATAGAAAAAAGGCCTGCAGACAGAAAGGTACGGACAGTGCTTTGTTAGTCATACGGTTCAAGTGAACACAGTGAAACTGACAAAATGCATCCAACTAGATCATTAAAAATTAAACGCATTTTCATAGCTTATAGTTTTAATGCATGTATAACAGTCCTACAATGTCTCTGCCGGGACCTTTGTGTTGAAATCTGGTAGCTTGCAATGAATGAAAGAACTCCTACAAACCGCCATTAACCAAAACAAAGGTGTATCATCCAAATGCAGGTCTGAACTTTGTAATTAATAATTAATAACTTTACTATCATGCCAGATTCTCTCTACATAACAGCCTGCCAGTCCCAGTTACTGTTGCAGCAGCCAAATCTGAACAGAGTCAGCAGAATAGACAAAAAGCACGATCCCACTCCCTTTAGTGCCAGAGTCAGTGCACACGTGGGCCTGATCAATTAACAAGAGTTTACATTGTAGGAATAAGAAAATAATAATGTCAAGACTGTCACTCTCATCAGTTTGACTACTGAGCATACCTTTGCCAAGCTTATCCCTTATTAAGATTAGCAGAATGGCTGATTTACCAGTGTGCAAAAAAAATTGAGGATAAGACAATAACGACAATGATTATCTGCCTTACTGCAACTGTGCACAATATTTCTGTTATTTCCAGCTTAGTTTATTTGACTATATTATAGTTTTAATACAAATATGTCTTCACAACGGGGTACTACTACTACTACTACTACTACTTCTACTGGCAAGATCAAAAGATAATGCAGACTCTTTTTAATTCTTACACCGTGTCATCATTTAACAAAAACTACGCCAAAATGCCGAACTTGTACATGAAAAATAAGTACACGCCTACTGCTTCCATAGGAACGCTGGGTCCTACCGAGAAGGAAAGACATCAGCAATGATCTAAGGGAATCAACTGTTGGTCAATCTGTGAATCTGTGATGGGTTATGAGGCCATTGACACACAACAAGTCCATTAATCTATAGTTAAAAGAGTATTCACAAATCTTCCCAGGAGTGAACAATCCAGCAAAGTCACCCCAAGATCAGGTAATGCAATGCAAAAATACAAAAACCCCTGAGAGGTTCATGACAGCACAATTAAAAAAAATGAATAACTGTTTGAAATGTCATCGGGGAAAAGCACTTTCTATCTAAAAAAAAAATGGCAGCACGACTCAGGTTTGCAGAGTTGCATCTGAACAAACCGCAAGACGTCTGGAGCATGTTTGTGGAGACATTTGTCCGCAACACCAAAAAACCAAACACATCATATCAGCACAAGCACCTCATACCCACTGTTAAGCACAGTGGTAGAGGAGTGATGATTTGCAACTCGCAAACTCTTCTACAGCCCAATGTGAGGCCTTCTTTCCAACAGCTAGAGCTCGGAGCAAATTGGGTAATGCAGCAGTATAATGATCCCAAGCACAGCAGCTAATCTACAACAGAATGGCCAAAGAATAAAATAATCGAGGTGTCGCAATGACCCAGCCAAAGTCTAGCCCTCAATCTGACTGAAATCCTGTGGTGGTAAACAATTACTTCACTTATTCCAGCTAAAGGTGATTTCACAAGCTACTGAATCATAGGGTGTACTTGGTTTTTCACACACTGCTTCTTAATTTTGGCTTAGCTTTTGTTAAATTAAATATAGTAACAACGGCATCTGTGCCATAGTGATTAGATTGAAATAATTTTGGAACCTGATAAAAAGAGAACATTTTTTATGTCCTGATATGTAAAACCTTGAAAGAAGGTATACTTTATGTCTGATATATTCTCTGACATGTATCATATATCTCTGTGTCGGCAAGGATAAATTATTTAATCAAGCATTTTTGAAAAACATTTCCAGCCTTTTGAAAAGATCAGTATAATAACAGTACGATGCCACCAGAATAAAGATGTACCGGAAGGTAACAGGTGAGTGTTTTCAGTCTTACAGAATTCGGTACTGAGTGGTCTGAATCAATAAAAAAGGCAATGAAGAACCTTTTGTAAGAGCGTGGGTGTGGGTCAGCTGCCCCCCTTGAACTTCTATAAAACCTGCTGCCGTTGGACCCATTTGGACATAAAAGCACATAAACAAAACATATCTGCAAGGAACTCTATACAAACCAAGGATTTAGCTGAATAGCATTTAACATTACTGAATGTCAGCTAAAAGAGACACAAAGAGATTTGATGATCCCGTAGGGACTGAACTGTCACGTCACTGGTCTCAAAAAATTGGTAAAGGTATGGCCACACATTTACTGGACACCTCTTATAATTTCCTATTTGTGAATCTGTTTCCAATTATTTTCTTCTCATAACCCCAGTCCTGTTCAGTCAAGGCCCATTAGTTAGCACAGCTGCTGCAACAAGTTAATTGTGGGTCCACAGACTCCAGGATGAACTTTGTTAATTTTTCTCTCCATATTACAGCGTAATGAGAAAACTGGACTTCTGCATCCCAGCATACAAACCTATCAACCTACTGTGGGGGGCAGAACAGGCGTTGACATGATTTAGTAAGATATAATCCTCACAATGATTATATAAAGAATGTCATTTGTGTGCGTTAATGCATTCATTTGTCATTTATGATAGGAACCTCGCTTTCACTCACACAAACAATCTTCAAATCCAGGAAGCCTCCAAAAACCCTCTTTACAGTACTGCACCGTGCAAAATTCTTGAGTCACGCCTCAGTTTCTTTATATTTTCTTTGCAAGGAGCCAAAATTTCTTGTAATTTGTTAAAGTGGTCTTGAGCAATACTTCTTTAGGCTTTCTGAAGGTGTGTTTTTCACTTAGTTTTAATCCAGTTGTTGTACCTGATCATTTTCAGAGGACTGTTTTTTGTTTTTGTTGTTTTTTTATGTAGACCCACTTAACTCTAACCATCATCATTCGAACATAACAAATGCACCAAGCAGTTTTGTGTCCATATATAACAGACAACTTAACAAAGAACCAATTTTGGATTGTAATTTTAGGCAATTTGTTACTAGCGGCATGCTGCAAAAGCACATAATTTGTTCCCATTTCTTTAGTTGAATCTATGAAAAATGCCAAAGATAACACAGACTGACAGGCACAAAATAGCATTTTTGCACCAACAAGGTGATTCCCAAAGAGCTGTTAGTTCAAAATGAGGCACGTCTCGCGTTGTGTGCACTGTGTCCTCAAATAATTCGAGGAAAATGGACAAGTGGAGGACAAAAGAAGACGTGTCAGACCTGAAATAAACGTACCTACATCTGAAAGTCATGTCCTTGAGAAAAAGGGGAAAAAATCCACCATGACACAGGACCAGGGATGTGTATCTGTTGATCCATTTACTGTTCACTGAAGCTCCATCAGAATCAGATTGCCTAAAGAAGATGGAGCTTTGTGGGCAGTTAGCCCTGAAGTCAAATTACTCTGTAGCGAGCTGTAGCGAGCTTTTATTCTCTTCAGCCACATGAGCTGTCATCCACAAATCAAGATGGCTTTTTTTTTAAAAGTGTGTATGAATGCATTAGCCTAAATACTCATGTGGGATATACTCTGTAATCAGTGAAGTCTAATGAAATATAGCAACCTGCAACCTTGTAAGATTGAAAGTTTTAATTCTTGTTGAGAACTGGTTCCCAGTAGTTCAGTTCCTTGTAATTGTTAGTCTGCTTACCTGTTGGTTTAATTTGCACTTGTGCTACAGTCAGCTGATTTCAGTTCATGTGGTTAGAGAAATTACTTTTATTTTTATTGCACACAAGGACAAGAGTGCGACAAGATTTCATCTGTATCCAGGACAGAAACAACTGCACTATAGTGCTAACACAACTTCAGCGCTTTGCAAACACCTGCACAGACAGCATGCTAACGCTAAGCTAGCCAAGAACCCAGAGTGATGTTAAAGCTGATTAAATGTTGACCCCACCCAGCAGCCAGACCCTGAAGTTCAACAGTCAGGCTCCAGCCTCCGTTTCTACCTGTTCATGTTTCTACAGTAGAATCACTGTGGCGATCGCTTTAAAGTATCTTTACTATGAGAAAGACTGTATGTCTGTCCTCATTAGGATAGGGATTTGTGTTGGTGTTTGGGGCTTTTGCTTCAGGTTTATATTGTTAACTGGTAATTATGAGACAATGCATTTCAGGTCATTTTATAAAAATATGCAAAATTAATGTAGAGTAGTGTGGCAAAAGACTTTCTTCTGGGAATATTTAAGTAACACACTGCATTACTTTTAAGAAAAGTGTTCTGTGTAATACATTATATGTGTAATACACAGATGTACACATACAGTACATACACATCTGTGTGTAAAACGCATGCGTAATGACCCCAACACTGATCACAATAAAGAAGGAAAATACCCCCAACATAAACAAACATTTCATGACACAGTATGCAATTAATTTGCGCACATTCAATGTCTTTAATGCTGTTTAACGGTTAATCTCAGAGCAGAACCAATGAGAATCAATTAGGTATCAAATCGATAAGTTGTATTGATAATGGAATCAGAATCTCTAAATTCCCATCCCTAATAGTTAGACGAGTTATTATCAAACACTGACAGCATATTCAGTGTTTTTGTCCACAGCAGGCATCAAATTTGGCTTGATTGTTATTACATATTTATATAGGGGAATCTACTGTATCCTGGGGCCACCAGCCACGAGCATCTTAGCACTTGAAGTGCTGGAGCGATCGGTCATGAAAATGATTCAATTTAAAGAGGAAACACCTCCCAACACAAAGTCTGAAATTCATTAACACATTATTGCTTTTTATTCATTGTCTGTTCTAATCTTTAATCTTTGTTGGCTGGGTGGAGTTACTTCACTGTTAGCTGCCCATTACTTCCCATAAACTCACATCAAAAGCAATATAAGCCATTGAACCATTAATTTACTGGTATGTGGATTTTGTAGCTGTTGACTTGTATCCAACCTTCATGCTAAGCTAAGCTTATCTGATTATTTGTGGTCCCTTTCACCTCCAGCGCCGACCTGCCTCATCATTTTCCTCATCATTTAGCTCTCTCTCCTCTTACTTTCTGCCTACCACTCAGCATTGCATTGTCTGCAGAGGTGTGGCTGCGACTGGTCTGACCTGGCTCAATCATCAATCACTCTCCTTCTGCATTTAAACCCCTCTCTATCCAACCAGTCACGCCAGATCGTTCTGCTGGCTGAGTGGTATTATTGTTCAAGCTCTCTAGTGTTTACTCGCTGTAGTCTCCTGAAGATTTCAAGTGTGGGTTTTTTTTCCGTTTGGGATGACCCGTGGTTTTTTTCCCTCTGCTTCAGCAAGATCTCCTCCTGTGCACCACCACTGACCCTGTCTACATTTACTTATGTTTGCAATACCCTGCCTGCTGCCTCTCCCTCCCACAGACCCCCCTCTTGGCCCCTCAATTGACATTCTGTTTGCAGTTTCTTGAACTTGTCAATAAATCATTTAAGGAGATCCAGGAGATGTCCTCCATTTTTGAGCAGTAACTTTAACAGCCAACATTATATTTAGATGAAGTAGTTTTTCATGAGGTTCCCTTTTTTTCAGCTGTCTGCTCTCCTCAAACTATTTTAACAATACTCAGTGATGGCTTGACAGCACTGCGCAGAAGGATAAAGCTGTTTAGAAGGCAAAAGATGCCCCTGCTTTTTATTAGCTACTTGGTATTCATTTACTGTTTGGACCAATGTATCACTTTTGTCTGATATGTCAAGCTGAAATTGGCTTTGTATCATGTATTAGAAATCAGTCAGCCATTGTTTCCCACTGATGATATGAGACATGCTCAACCCAGACTTGAACTATGTAAAATGCTCTCTAAAACTTGCAGTGAATTCCTAATAAATGTTGTTTAATTGCCCAGTGATGCTTTAGATGCATTTTCTTTTATTTCAAGAGGGTAATGTCTCAAATGTGAAGCACTTAATCCTATTTTGCATAGAGGGCACCAGTATCTGCTGTGTGTTGGTGTGTGTGTGTGGATGCATTTCTGTGTATCAGCTCATACCTGATACTGGCTGGTAAGCCGAGCGTTGCTGAGGTCCAGGCTTTGGTGTGTTTCCTTCAGGGCACTGAGCTCGCCCTCCAGCCGAGTCCTCTCCAGCTGGGAGGCGTTCAGCTCTGCCCTCAGCACCGAGCCCTGAGCCAGCAGCTCCGCCTGCGACGCCAACCACTCCTTCTGGTGGGCCTGCAGCCTGCAACATCGACACGCACGGCCACTGTTATGCGCTCTCGTAAAGTGCTTTGCGTCATTGTTTACTCTGTGATTGAAGATCACTGTGTTATTATCCAACACAAGGAGTCTACACAAAGCCAGACAACAACAAACAGATATTATCTCGGACAAAATGTTTAAAGAGTAAATTCATTCGGCGTTGTTTGAAAAAGGAGTAATCATCTCAGTATCATTGTGTAATGAGGACGGAAAGACTGCAATAAGATGAAAACATCACTGATGGGAAAATTATACATTATTCACATAATCATATTGGAGGTAAGTATTTTATACACATTAAAACTAATCAGTCACAGTCATATTAAAGTAGAAACTTCAAGTTCAGTTTCAAACTTTTTATATTACACACACTTTATTAGGTACACTTTGCTGATACTATGTTGGACCCTGTTTTGCCTCCAGAACTGCTTTAATTTTTAATCGCATGGATTCAACAAGGTGCTGGAAATATTCCTCAGAGATTCTGGTCCATATTGATATGATAGCATTACACAGTTTGTCTGCTGCACATCCCATTCCACTACAACCAAAAGTTGTTCTGTTTGGCCAAATGAATAAATGATAAAGGGGTGGACATGGTCAGCGTAACTCTCAGGTAGGCTGTTGTTTTTTTAAAAAAAATGCTCAGTTGGTATTAAGAAGAGGAAATACTTTTATGCTGTTCATGAAATTTTCTGACCCTCCCATCAACGTGGTGGATCAGAAATCCAGACTCATCAGAAGAGGCCACATTTTTCCAATCTTCTATTGTCCAATTCTGGCGAGCCTAATATGTTTACCAGCTAGTCGCTAACCTTGCCCGCCTGCAGTTTGGCATCCTACTGAGCAGGTAGTGCACAATGTTTTCAAGAGATGTGCTTTCTGTTACAAATTCCAGTTATTGTTGAAATAAAAAAAGACGACAATAAGAGAGCTGAGGCTGAACCAAAACAGAAGACAGCCAGACAAGTAAACAATGAGCTGAAACTCACTTTGGAGCAGCAGAATCTGCAGGTTCATCACTACATCTGATTCGTCCCATCATTTAATATATTCCTCAAAAAATAGGTCATAGCCATTGTCAAGAAATTACTCAAACGACTGAAATGAATTGTTACATTACACACAAGTCTAATTTTAATCTATTTAATATCGTATTTTTTGTGTTTTGTACAGTATTTTTAGTTAAATGCTGTCTAAAAACCACCAAAGGAGGTTTTTGTTTCCCTGCTTTGCCAGCCACGTATTTGCAAGAAGCAGTCAGTAATCAATTGCATCAAAAAGATGATGATGGTTGATTAACTAATTATGTCACACAAGTATCTTATGATTGTGGCCATTATTATCATACTGTATATCAATCAGTCACTAAGAGAAAATATAATGAGAAGTGTTCAAAATGGTCTCGAAGTTCAGTAAGCCTGATCTGCGGCTTCAAAAGACACAAAATGTTTATAACGAAGGAAATGGTTTATTAAAAGGCTGCTCTTCATAAATGTACCTGTTGCGTATCTGCTTTTAGAAAGAAACTTGAAAAAAAATTATTATTATCTCTTTTTCTCTTTTTTTTTTTGCACTATAATTTCGTTTTTTCGTGCTCAGCCCAGAGGATTTAGATCTGGAACAAAAATGCATTCTGCGCATTATATAGTACATTTGCATTCAAATTGATTCTTGTATTGCTCGCTGTGCTTCATATAGAGACATTACTGCTGCTGCTGCTGCTCCTCGTATTCAAATGAACACGAGTGCCGTGAAAGGATGATCAGATCCCCGACTGGATTTGTTACCTGTCATTGTCTTCTTTCAGCCTCTCCAGCTCTCGTTCTCTCTCCAGCCTCGTCTGGGCCTCCGTTTCCATCTTCTCTCTTTCCGTCTTCATCTCCCGCTCTCTCTCCTCCAGCTGGGTTTTGCCATCCAAGAGCTCCTTGTACCTAATATTTCAAGCACAGGATTTACCTTCAACAAAAGATGATGTGTGTCTTTCATAGATCAAGATGTTTTTGTGCATATTTAATTTTGGGGGAGAAGTCCTTTCAAACATGGAAAATATGTCACAAATCTTCAAAGTGAAGATTTCGTGTCTTTAAGTCAGTGAGTGTTTGTACCTGCCCTCCAGCTCTCGATGCTGGGCCTCCAGGCTGCGATTGTTGTTCCTCAGTTGAGAGTGCTTTTCCACCAGCTCCTCCAACTCCACCTCCTGACGCTGTTGCAACGCCGTCATCCTTTCGTGGTCCCGCCTCAGAGCGTCCATTCTGGCCGCGGACTCCTCTCTCTCCCGCGCCCACACCTTTGACTCGGCCTCTAGGGTGGCACACCGTGCCTCGCTCTCACTGCAGCGTGCCAGCAGCACTGCATGCTGGGAGCTCAGTGACGCTTGCTCCACCTATGTTTGTGTGTATGTGTGTGTATGTGACAGAAAACAGAGAGACCATGTCTGTAATTTAGCAATTTCAAAAGGTTGAGCTGAAAGCCAACCAGCTTGAAAGTTAGTTTATTAACCTTTTGCCATGGGTCTAAACAAGATATTATGTGTGCAGCACTGGGCGCTTAAAGAAATGGTTTGACATTTTGGTAGTTTTCACTTTCTTGCTGAGTTTTATAAATAGACTGATACCAAGTATAAAGCCAGAGCAATCACAAGCCAGTCAGCAGAATGAATTAAAAACACTCCGATTGGCCTCTGTTGTCTAAAAAACGGATCCTTTCCTGTATCCTCCATCGGATGAGATCATCAATCTGATAAAAACGGATCACAGAATCTGTTTAACTACCCGTTTCTTCACTGGAATATTTTCTCCATCTCTTATGAAGACATTCATCACAGCTGTCCTTTCTCTCTGAGCAACAAATTCCAATAAGAACAGTTTACAATAAATTTATGTCAGACACCGAGGCATTATGATCCCAAACCGGACAGTCTGACATAAAGGATCGCAGTAACCCTTTGATACAAGGATATTTAAGTGAGGGAGATAATCAAATAGGCTACAGCAGAATACTTAGTAAGCTTTAAAAAACCTGGTAGGTAGTTTTTGTCCTTTGGACAGGGCCAGATGGGCTGTTTCTTCTAGTTTTCTGCTCTTTAGCCAGTGCTATGCTATGACACTGGCACTGAGCCTGTCATCTTACTCCCCACATTAGAGGATATACAAATATGAAATAATGTCCAATAATTTAACAGGTCCCTGCGCACTTTACGTCAAAATTCATTGCACAAAGACTGAATGCGTTTCACTTTAGGAAGACAAAAGGTTTAAAAACAATGTGCGATTTTGAACAAATCAACTTCAGCCATAACCACGCTCTGTGTCTGTGTGTTAGGTCACCTGTAGTTGTGTGTTGAGCGTCTGCAGTCTGGTGCAGGAGTCCTGCAGGCTGAGCGAGTTCCGACGCAGAGCCTCCAGCTGCTCCTCAAGGTGCTTACAAGCCTCCTGGGACTGAGACAATCTCGTCAGCAAAGCCTCATGCTCTGCAGCCGCCACCGCTTTCTGAGGGGGAGAAAAATCTCTTCTTTCATTTTTATAATGTCTGTGCTACATTTGGCTCTGGAAACATCCATAATATTTGAACATGGGCAAACTCTGCCGCTGACCTTTTAAAGTGCTCTCAGTCAGGTAGCATCTTTATGCGACATTTGTGTCACTCTATAAACACAGAGATGAAATTCCTCCTGTGTCTGACATAAATGTTAAAAATTATATTTCATTAGTTCACATCTGTTGTTTACGCGAGATTTCTGTCAGTGCAATCTTTCCACAGGCTTTAATGGTCCAA
This sequence comes from Maylandia zebra, assembly GCF_041146795.1. Classification (NCBI taxonomy): domain Eukaryota; kingdom Metazoa; phylum Chordata; class Actinopteri; order Cichliformes; family Cichlidae; genus Maylandia; species Maylandia zebra. The sequence continues at coordinate 43,704,341 of NC_135168.1, read as the reverse complement.
TCAGAAAATCTGCGAATTTATTGATGACACATGATTTGGTGCAGTCTGCTCTGATAAATAAAGGAATGTGTTGCTTTGGCACAGAGGCGGGTAGTTTAGAAATGAAAAGAAAACCACCTTATAAATTGCTGAGGGTGTAAAATCTGGTGTATTTCCCAAAATTAAAATTAACTTGCTGCAAACAACAAGTCAGCTGTACTCCCCCTACGCTGCGATTTTATTTGAACATTTTATTTGCAAGTACTGGAAGAGCGACAACACATTTCATGTGTGCATCGTCTAGAGAGTCTAGAGCTCAGTTTTGGCGTGGGGTTGTTATTTTTTCCCCCACTGTGGAGTCTTCATGTACTGCTGACTGACTCATAGTGCTACACAGGGGATTTCTACTTTTTATTACAGTCACTTTTAGATTCTTCTCCTACTTCATCATCCTACCTCTCTCCCTTCTGATGTCAGTGGCACAAAATAACTGCACTCACTGGTCACTTTATTAGGTACACCTTGTTAGCACTGACTTAGACCCCTTTTTGTCTTCACTGCTTCCTTAATTCTTCATTGTACGGATTAAACAAGGTGCTGGAAATATTTCTATTAGATTTTGGCCCAAACTCGCATGATACACTTACACACGGTTGCTGCAGATTTCGCTAATTCTACCAAAAGGTTCTCTGCTGGATTGAGATATGGTTACAGTACAGTGAACTCAGTCATGTTCAAGAAACCAATTTGAGATGATCTGAGCTTTGTGACATGGTCCGTTATTCTCCTGGAAACAGCCATGAGGAGATGAGTGCACTATCATGATGAAGGAATGGACATGGTCAGCAATAATACTCAGATAGGAGTACTAAGGAGTTCAAAGTCTGGCAAGAAAATACCCTCTCACATCACATCCAGCCTGAACACAAGGAAGGATGGATCGATGCTTTCGTTTCATTTTAGCCTAATTCGAACCCTACCTTCCAAATGTTGGAGAACAAATCTGACACTCATCAGATGAAACAGCATTTTTCTCATTTCTATCATCAAATTTTGGTGGACCTGTGTGAACTGTTGCCTCTGTTTCCTGTTCTTAGATGACAGGAGCGGCACGCCGTGTGTTCTTGTGCTGCTGTAACCCATCTGCTTTAAGGTTGCGCCTTCAGCGATGCTTTTCTGCATACCTTGGTTGTAACATTTGATTATTTGTGTTACGGTTGGCTTCCTATCAGCTAGAAGCAGTCTGGCTGTTCTCCTCTGACCTCTGGCAGCAGCAAGGTATTTTCTCCTGCTGCTCACACGCGTCTTATTTCCTGTTTGTTTTCCTTGCCTGTTTGTCTTGTTTCTATTTGTGTGTGCCAGACATGGATTGTTATCTCCTGTTCTCCCAATCAGCGTGCAGTTTGGTGGTTCATTTACTCATTAACCTGCACTTCAGGCCAACTCCACCACAGAGCTATTGTGGTAATTACATCAGGCCTTCATCTTCAGTTTAGCTTTTGTTCCCCGTGTTTGTTTACCAACTTCTCACCATTCAGCTTGGGCCAGCTTTCATTCTACAGCTACAGCCACCCTCACCTGCCCATCTGCTCTAACTGCCATGGTCACCATATTCATTCATCCTCTGCCAGCACAGCTCTCCCATGATTTTGCTCCACCTCATCCTCCTCACTTCTGCAACTTGTGTACCCCAATAAAGACTTGTTGAGTTAGTATATCAGAGGGTCTCGCTTCTTTGCTTCAGATTACAGTTGATCTTAATACTGCTATTGCATCAGTTTGTGAAATACAAAAACCAATGATTCTAGCTTGTGATGCTTTATGATAAACCTTGGTGTCATGCTTCACCAAAGAGTGATTTCTCATCTCAGCTTCTGATATGGTTTCATTTATAAGAAACCCAGGGGGCCAGAAAGGTGAGATTTAACCCTAATATTTCAAGAAAAGCAAAAAAAAGAAAAGAAAAAAGCTTAGAAGGAGGTAATACTTTTTTGTTTCTTCTCCCATGATGACAGGTCTACTCAGTTTTATTGTTTGACACTCGAGGGGGTGCCTACTCAGTTATGACCAAGCGTGTACGAACAGGTGAAAATGAGCTCCCACCTCCAGCAGCTACAGCCAGTAAGGAGTGAACATTAAAATGCTACTTTAACTTTAGTATTAACAATCCTGCACACTATATCACACACAGGAGCCATTTTCCTGCATAATTTCCACTTTTAATATTTTAGGACAGTGCAGCTATTAATTCTATTTACTTAAGTAGAGCATTCTTGCATTTTTAGATGTGAAGATGTCTTCATCCGCAATCGTTGTTTGTGCATTAATAAGTGTAAGTGGAACCAGGATGTAGCCCGGATCTGTTTGTGCCTTAGTTCATCTAGACTAATCTACTGTACAAAACCTGAAAGCACTGACGTAATAACGTTCTGAGTGAGAGCCACACCGGGTGAAATTTGTGACCTTGGCAATGCTGGAAGCGCCCCTCACAGCTTGATGTTAGAGAGTATGTGTGAGTGTGAGAGAGAGACAGTAAGAGCTTAAGCAGAAAAGCAGCAGAGGAGATAAGGAAGATTAACAGTAGCCGGGGTGACATTTTAAAACCGATGAGCAAAGATAAAGCACTAGTTTTGGAAATAAAGTGCTGCACTCTGGGAAGTGGCCCACTGTGAGCTGATCGTCCTCGAGAATCCCTAGAGCAAGAATTTCAACATAATATACATCATCTCCCTCACAGGGAAGACCGAGCCCCCACACCAACCCCCAAACACCCACTCACACATTCAAATACAGACCTCTTTTTCCAGCTCGATCACCCTCTCACTGAGATGCCTCTCTGCCTCCCCCATGAAATGATCGCGGGTCGTGGAAAGGTCACAACCTTTGGCAGCCTCGGGGCTTTGATCCAAAGTTGACATGTCTTGCTTGTCTGTCGATTCTGAATTTGAATTAGGCGCACTCTTCACTTGTGCACTTTCCCTCCTCGTCTCTAACTGCAGAGATTCACTTTTCTTTAGGAGTTGGGAGAGAGACTCTATTCTCTCCTGTGACTGGTGGAGAGAATCTTTTGCCAACTGCCGCTCGGCTTCGGATCGCTGTAGTTTCTGGCTCAGGTGTGCCACTTCAGTGGCCAGTTTCTCAGAACGAGCCTGCTCACGGGTTAGATCCTGATAAGAGAGAGAAAGAAATAGTGAGAAAGTATAACGATTAAAATCTCTGGAACTTGCTGTAAACACCACAAAAAAAACTAATCTAAACAGCCTGTATTTGTATAGCGCTTTACACTACATTCAGTCATCCACCCATTCACACACAGGTGATGGCAAGCTACATTGTAGCCACAGCTGCCCTGGGGCGCACTGACAGAGGCGAGGCTGCCGGACACTGGCACCACCCTCTGACCACCACCAGTAGGCAACGGGTGAAGTGTCTTGTCCAAGGACACACCGACCCAGACTGTCAGAGCCGGGGCTCGAACCGGCAACCTTCCGATTACAAGACGATTTGCCAACTCTTGAGTCACGATCGCCCCGAAACCTACATACATGTTTCCCCACAAAGGTTTGTTTGACTCAGCAGTCCTTATGCACCCATGTATGTTCTCCTTAGCACACTCGTCCCCTTCGAGGGACAACCCAGTTCAAATCAATACAAAGTTGTTGATCGCAATGTAGTGATAAAACATTTCAGTCTTCATGGGATAAAGATGTCACCATCCATAGGACAACTTAGGTCAGAGTGGTTTGATATATATGGAAATAATGGCTTCGCGGTCTGTACACTGCAACCTAGCTCAACACCAACAGCACATTTTAGTGTTTGACAGTGCTCACAAGCATTATTATTAAAACACCAAATGAGGGATTATGTTGTGAACGTGTGGTGTTTCATCCCTCCAGACTTTAGTCTCTTGGGAAATTAATGCCAGAGAATATTAAAGCTGTTCTGTTCAATATGTGGTAATCCAACACCTTCCTAGGAAACTTTATGTTGGTTTTTCCTTTCATTTATCACCCATTTACACTACGTTCTTAGTCTGTGTGAGAACCAGTCCTCATGTGAGTAGTTTGATACTAGTTGTGGTCCTAGAGTGGTTCAATCTAATAACATTATATCATAATTAGTATAAGTTAGTAATTAGATAGCAAATTAGTAGGCAAATAACTAATATAAACAACAAGAACACACCACTAGAACATTGCCTAACAAGTGCTGAATCTTTGTTTTCTTAGAATGGATGGATAGATGGATAAAAATCTATCTATCTATCTATCTATCTATCTATCTATCTATCTATCTATCTATCTATCTATCTATCTATCTATCTATCTATCTATCTATCTATCTATCTATCTATCTATCTATCTATCTATCTATCTATCTATCTATCTATCTATCTATCTATCTAATAGATTTCAATTGTAAATTCATGTAAATGGGGAATCCTCTTCCCATCCTAAAGCTCATTATGGAGTTCCACAGGGATCCGCACTAGGACCAATTCTGTTTACATTATACAAGAATTATATATGACTTATTTTGAATTCACACCAGCTACTCTAACATAGAATAAAAGAATAAACAATATGGATCTAGAAATGAGTATAGTAATTCAGCTTAAAACATAATTGTTTATTTACTTACTGTATAAGATTTTGAGTTTTTCAGAATGTATTTATTTTTATAGCTTTTTCTAATGTTAGCAGAAAGCAGTCGACATCATTTTCTTCATTCTGTTGTGGCCACACAGTATATAAAATCCACACTCAAATGCAACTAAACAAACACTTTAAGTATGCATACTTCACTTTATGTTGTAGTAAATAAAGTGTTACTGTTTTCCTTTTTCCAGTTTTGAGCACCATTTCTATTTTCATTATGCTCTGTGCTGAGGGACCACAGTGTCCATCAACAGATAAAAAAAAATACAATTTGAATCTTCTGCATTTCTCATTATTTTTCCGGTGTGAACACACTGAATTCATTTCAGTAATAATAGTAATTTCCACTGCTGAGCTGCCTGTGAATTTTCCACCACATCCCTGCAGCAGTGCTTACCGTTAGGAACTAAAGTACCACGTCACACATACACACCTGGGACAGTGCGCTAATCTTGGCCTGTGCTTCTGCATACTGCTCCTGCAGCTGCTGTTTACCCTCTTCCATGCTGCTTAATCGAAAGCTGAGCTCTTTCTCCAGGTCCTGCAGCTGAGCGCAGAGCTCCTTGGACTCAGACAGCTGCTGACACACACGTCTACACGCACACCACAAACACATTTTAGACACTGGTTGCATAAGACAGAGTTGACATTAAAGATAAATGTACTGTTCAGCACAGTGCTGTCTCTGGTGCCTTATAAAGTTAACTGCATGATCAAGGTTAACTCCATGTCCTTAGGAGTGTGTGTACCTGTGTTCAGCATCCAGAGCACAGGCTCTCTGGTTGCTGTGCTCCAGGGCCAGGGTTGTGCTCTCCAGCTGCTGCCTCAGTCTCCCCGCTTCCCTCTCTCTCTGTCTGCCCTCCTTCCGTTGGCCATCCAGCTCTGACTGACACACCTCTTTCTCTTGCTCTAACCGTGAAGCCTCCAGCAGCGCCTGATCTCGTGCCCTGGCCAAAGATTCAGCCTCGAGGGTAGCCTCGCGGAGCTCTGCCTCCAGCTCCTCCTCGCGACGGCGTGAGGTCTCCAAACTGCGGCCCTGACGCTCCAACTCTGCTCTGAGAGTCTGAGTAGTGAGCTCTAACTGGTCACTCTGGCAAAAGAGAAAACACAAAGGATGATTTCGGTTCTTAACGCCCGCTTTAAATAAGTCCCCCATAATCACAGAGGAAAGTGCAACAGACAACACGAAAGCATGTGGCCAATAAAACAGGCAATAAACATAAAATTAACTTTATCAGAGTACAAAAATTAAACCACTGGCACAGTTTTGCATTTGGGTTGTTGATTCTACTACTTTTGTAGTTTTCATCCCTCGTGTTTTTTAGTGTTTTCCTCTTCACTTCTTTGTTTCTCTCTTTTTGTTTCTTGTTATTTTATAGTAACTTCCTGTTTAATTTTGGCAGTTGCTTTAGTCTAAGAGTCAGCTGTTATCTGTATGTTCCTTCCCTGCCCTATTTAGTTTCCCCTGTGTTATTATAGTGAGTTGGTTTTCTGTGTATTTATAGTACCGTCTCTAGTTATTTGTCATGATGTCTGTTTTCCTTTCGGCATTGTTTGTTTTGGGCCAGGCCCCAGTGCACCTCACAAGTCCTCAAGTCAACCCGGGCTGGACCTTGTTTAAGTTTTGTGCCTTTTAATTGCACCTTGGGCACTTTATCTGCTCATACTCTGAGATCTTTGGTACCTGGTGGATTTCTGTAGCTCCCACAGCTTTCATTAGTCCCGCCTCCTGCTGTGTGCCCTGCTTTTAGGTCCTTGCATTTGATTGGATCAAAACAGCAATAATATATTTTAAAAATACAGCTCAAAAATAAGTAATTCAAAAGTTTTCAGACTATTAAAAACATTAAACATTAATTTACCCTGAAACCAAACTGCAGATTGAACTCTATATAAATAACAGGAACTGTTTGCTTATCTGTTAGATATTTCTACTGTATAAGCAATACTGTGGTCTATAATTATTTTCCTGAATGTTAAAATGCTCACCTTTAAATCCTGTTAGGGAAATTCACCTAATTTATTAAATCCTGTACTTTAGTGAAGAGGATGTATAAAGAGGGACGAAATAGAAATTACAAGGATGTCAAGAGTACTTTAAAGCACTTGAGTAAATGTACATTTTTTTGCCGCCTACGAGAATAACCATACTTCACATTACTGCACCCCTCCACATCATCAAACGTGGATGTAAACAATGCAATTCAGAAACACTTTCAAAGCCCTATAGAAAAAACATATTGAGTAGATTTTTGTTATTTCCAAGACACAAAACAGCGTCCTCCAGATTGTGGACTAAATCTAATTACTTAGCAGAAAATCTGATCAATTTTTCCAGGATATATGAGGGTTTTTAAAAAAAATAAATAAAAATGCTTTAAAACAAACCAGTTCAGTAAACGTACACAACGACAGGGAAGCAAAAGGGAGAACGAGGATGAGACGTGAGTTCCTATTTTGTTTTTACTTACACCTACAGCTGAAAGAAGTACACTTCATGATTCATTTAACATGCACTGTTTTATTCTCATGAATTCTGGCTCTCTGCTTCTCCTGCTGGTGGTCGGAATGTGAAGTCTACCTCGAATGTAGCTAGAATCCATTCTGTGTCATGGGCTAAAACATCAAATATTGAAATGAACAAATTTTTAGTTGCTGCTGACGTCTGGCTGGCTTACAACTTAAGTTATTTTATTCATAAACCAAGTGACAGCAGAGTACTTTCTCAGCTCTAACATTATGAGAGTGTGCTGTTAGATTTAGTGTTTAGAAATCAAAGGAATGAGGCACTGTTTTTTAAAGATGCATCTCTGGTTTGATGCGATGTCGTGAGAAGTGTGGCAGATCGGTAGGAAAAGCCCATCCAGAGTTGCACTACTTTTTCATGCAAGCAACTAAATGTACACAAAACAGGTTTTTGGGATGCGTCATAGCGGAAAACACTTGTTCTAACGTGCTGTTTCTTTACAATAGGTTGTCAATTATATGTTGTGTACAGTTAAAGAACATCCAGTCTTGGTTAAGAAAATTGTAGTTTATTAGCCAGAAGTAATTTTAGTAGACATTTAGGCCAAACAGCCACAAAAAAGACTGATGTTTTCACTTTCAAAAAACTGGGAGGGTGTCACCAAAGAACATTACCCCATCAGATGGAGGGTTATATACAGCGTTTTCTGAGTGGGAGGTATTTATGAATCCCTTTTAAGGTATTTCTTTAATGCTGACTTAGCAGTGCTCTTTTCCTTAGTTTGCAGTTTTTCTTATGTGTTGAAATTTTTACTGCAAATTGCACATTAAATTGCACCGTATTCACAAAGACTTCAATGACCCAAAGTGGGCTGTCTGAAGAAGGTGGCTCTCAGTTGGGTTTCTGCTTGAATTTCCATCTGCAGAAATTCACTGAATAAGCCAAACCAAAACATTCACCTGCTTCCCTCCTCTGTGTGCAGATGAGATTTTTGTCAATATGTGAATACTGCAGTTCAAATCTGATTTGCTCGCTCAATATAAGGTGGATAAAAATGTTAACATGCATCTCCGACAGCTTAATAAAACTGTTCCACTTCATGTTGAAGCCTCAGTCGTGCAGTAAGGGAATTTGCTTGCTGAAATACTGAAATTTATTGGTTAAGTGGAATCCAGATGGGATGTTTTTATTTAAGCAGACCACAGAGGTTGACTTTAAGAAAATTTTGAACTCTTCTGTTTTTTATCTGCCCTTCTTCTTCTATTTCCCTCTTAAGTCCAGTGTCATCTGCCATGTTCATGGGCATATTTGGCGTCTTTATATTGTGTGTGCAAGTCTGTGGCTGTGTACTCTCCAACCTTGCGTTGGGCGGAGCGCAAGGCGTCCAAGGAGCTGCGCAGCGTGTCTCTTTCTCTCTCGAGTGTAGCCCGCTCTCCCTCCAGAGTGGCGATGATTGTGGTCTGCATCCTGTGAAGCTCTGCTTGGCTTCGTAAGCGACACAACTCCTCCTCCATAACTAGACCCTCAGACTGAAGAACCTGAGAGAAAAGCAGTTAGAAACATCTGAAATCTCGATATATAGCATGTGCATTTACTATTACTACAAAACATTCTTATATTTTTCCAGTAATTGAATGAGTCTTGTATATATATGATTTCTAGGAAAGAACTACAAACCTACAGCTTTAAAGGAAGTGTTGAGTAAATACATTTCCTAATAATTCCAGTTAACTGGCAAACAACACAAAGGGTCTGTTGTTGGTGCACTGCAGGTTTGATGAGTGTGCAAAAGCACAAACAATCCCAGATACTCTTGCAGCTTTGCGAGGCTTTACTCTGGCACACTGCTGCCCTGAGCGAAATGCAAAAATGCTCACAAAAGCAACCTGGTGAGCTTCAAGTTCCACCATGTTTGCAAATATTTTCCATCATGCATTTAATGTAAAGTACAGCTAAGTACAAAAATCACCTTTTTGTATGATAATCATGACAGTGTAGATCAGAAACTTACCAAAGAAATTAAAAATTTTCATCTGGCTGAACAAATTTTTATGACAATCAATATAAAAGCTGTTTTTGTAATAGATATTTTAGTTTGGAGTGAAGAGCCACGCCACTGTTATTGCTGAAAACAATTCTGATGTGTGAACTTTTTGAATCTTTGTTTCTGTTATTTACTGAGTTACTTTAATTGTAATGTATATAATCAGAGACAATATTATGAAAAAAAACTGAAAAACCAGAAAACTTGATACCAATTTTGTAGTAGGATGACTCCATGCAGCTCATACTTATAACCAAAAATAACCCAATAACTTAAGAGCAGTGTTGGTCAAGTTACTTGAAAAAAGTAATCAGTAACTAATTACCTATTACTTCCCCCAAAAAACAATCCCGTTACTTTACTGATTACTTATTTTCAAAAGTAATTAATTACTTAGTTACTTAGTTACTTTTTAAAAACACGATTTACAACCTGAATAGGTGATAAAGCGATATATCTTTCAGCCCAATTCTACTTTTTCTACATAATCCATCATACAAAATGTAATCAAATGGAAAAGTCTCTTTTTAAAACTTGTTTTATTAGTTTTAATCTTTTAACTTTATGCATCAAGCAAAAATGTAATTATATGCAACATTCTCTGACTGGAAGAAATTTGATTAAACATTTAAACCTATTTTCTGCACATTCCAGCAGATAAAATAATTTTTTTTGTGTGTGTTTACACTCACTCTTTCAAACAGATGCAAGTAAAACACAGCAGAAAATAAATGAAATCAAAGACTAGCGGTCCTTTTGCTCTATTTTCACCTGTAAAGCAGAAGTGGCGTAGGCGCAGGTGTGCCCTGGTGCAGGTGTGCTGCAGCGGTCAGTTGAAGAATCCGCGAGTTTCTCTGTGAGTTTCCCATTACGTTGTAGCGCACTCGGTGCTTGCTCGGAAGTTTAGGGGTTTTTTTCGCTGTAAAAAGAAGTTTTCTTCCCACGCACAACGGACACTAATGTTTTTGTCACTTTTTATGGAATCAAACTCAAAATAAGGTCAGTACTTCCACGCTTTAAACGCTGCACGCTCATACTCTCTCCCACAATCGATATATGATCCATTGTTTATCTGCACACAGCTGTTGTCACGAATGTCGCACTCGCTTACGTCACTGTCATGAGACATTCTCGCAAAAAAATCACGGTTTTAGTAACGCAGTAACGTAGCGTTCCTACGGGAAAGTAATGGTAATCTAATTACCGTTTTTGCAATAGTAATCCCTTACTTTACTCGTTACCTGAAAAAAGTAATCAGATTACAGTAACGCGTTCTCTGCTTAAGAGTGAGCTTTAAAAATCGCCTTCACAGTCATTGGTTTGTGCCACTTTCAGCGCTCCGCTGCAGTCTGGATTGTTAGGTTTTGACCACTTGCAGTGAGACATCTGCAACTTCACCAAGAGCATCAAACTGACTCAGCGTTGCATGACGAGGATCTTCACTGGCGATAAGAAACTGGTCTCCGGCTACAACCCAGAGACCACAGAGCACGGTTCAGTGGAAAAGTTCATTTTATTTAACATTTACAGTGCTGCGCTCCATACAGTTGTCCATCATCAAGGTCAGACTGTTAGTGCAGAGTTGCACTGTAACTGTAAGCGTGAACTTTCCCTGACTGTGACACGTTTAAAAGTGACGTCTTTCACAGTACATTGAAAACCCAGACTTTTTTTCTATATTTACCATTGTTTGTGCCCAATACATTTGTCACTTACGACTCTCCCTTAGAAAATGTGTTCTCTTTCTCAAGATGAAAGCTAAGATCCATCATGAGTCACAGATGTATTACTGCAAGTGGTCAAAGAGGGATTTCCAAGGAGCGATCTAAACATGTGCTTAGCCCTGAAAGCAGTTTATAGCTGCACAAGGAGTCGATCATTAAGTGGCTGGCAGTCAATTTTAAATCAGTTTCAGCTTTTGCTTTTTATGGGTGTTGTAGCGGGAACATTTGATGGCGCTTTGCACACAAGAAACACATTATAAACACAATTATACAATAATATAACGCCCACGTTTTCACTTGTTTCACCGACCATTAATATCTACTTTCTACAGTCTCCAACTTAACCACTACAGCCAGCCATACCTCTATCTGCCTGCGGGCCTCCACCAAACTTTCTCCAGCTTTCTTCAGACGCTGCAGCTCAGCCTCGACGAGTACCAGCCGCTGCTCAGCCTCCCAGGTTTTCTTGCTCTGCTCTCCCAGTTTAGAGCGCAAGTCCTGGGCCACGTTAATCTGTCTTTCGGCCTCCTCCTGGGCCTCCTGGAGTCGTTTTGTCAGAAGCTCCATATCAGGACTAGTCAGGGAACATACGGCCAGGTGTGTAGCTATAGTCTCTACTTTATCCTCAACTGATTGTTTCTGTATCTCTGAACTTATTGGTAATTCAGTCTTTTCTTTCTTCGGCTCACTTTCTTTTTCCTGTTTCTCCCTTTCTTTCTGCCCTCCCTCAGCCTCTCCTCTTCTATTGGTCCGGATCACCTCATTGCATGGTTCATCTTTTCCCATCTGAACATGAAGAATCTCTTCACCAACTCCTGCTTCACGGTGAGTCCCGATGACTTCTCCTCTTTTCTCCTTCTCCTCCATCATTTTAACCCTTCCTTCCCCCTCTCCCCTGCAGGATTCAGATCCCTGGATTCCTCTCACCACCTTGTTTCCCTCCCCCTCCTCTTCCACTCTGTCTGGCATCTTCATTCCTTCCTCCTTCCTCTTGTCTTCTAGGTGTTGAAGTTTGGTCACAAGCTTTTCCAGACGCTGTTTCAAAGTGGCATTTTCATTCTTCAAGTTTTGAAACTGAAAAGCATAATTGGAGAGAAATTTAAAGACATTTCAAAGCTTTGAAATATCCCTTTTTTGTCACTGTTTCCTTTCATGTGCTGACAGTGATTGAACTTGAATGCATGGTGGGTAAGAAAACTGAAATCACCCCCTTTTCCTCAGAATACATCCAGTTTCGATACAAAAGAAAAGACAATGAAGTAGGGAAAAACGAGAGAAGGACAGACAGGGAAATTACTGATCGATTTAAATGATCTTTGGTTATAACAACACAATATAAAAGCACTCCTCCACACAAATAACTACAGAAAACTCAGTATGCCTGAGATCCGTCACACAGCACCATTCGCAAATTCTAGTATAATGTTGTGAACTGAGTAACATTTAATTACCATATTTCATCTGAGGGAATGCAAAGCACAGCCTTCAAGTGTCTTTTACGTGTCATACTCAGATTGGTTGTTTTAATCGTAACACATTTACTATTTATTACTTAAAATATTAGTTTTTTTAAAAGTGTTAAAATAATGTCAAATCACACTGTCCACAATAATACAATAATACATTATAAAAAAGTTTTATCTTGTGACATCAGTGACAAATCAAGGCCATATGTTTATGGGACACACACAACACAAACCCAGAGAAGCCTGTGAACAATAAAAACCAATTCAAATTCAATTCTGTTTGATTTATGTGGTGCCAAATCACAGCAACAGTTGCCTCAAATTGCCCTATATTGTAAAGTAAAGAACTTACAATAATACAAAAAGAGAAAACCCCCAAAATTATATGACCCCCTATGAGCAGCGGCAGTGGGAAGGAAAAACTCCCTTTTAACAGGAAGAACCCTCCAGCACAACCAGGCTCAGGGAGGGACGGCCTTATGGCGCGACCGACTGGTAGGTGAGGGGAGGAAGACATGACAAAGACATGCTGTGGAAGAGAGCCAGAGATTAATAATAACTAATAAGGAGTGTGTCAGCCTCCGGTGATCATTTAATCAGAATTGAATCTTCACGCTACAAATTTGTTTCACTCTTTATTGAAGAGGCTGAGTTACTTTAGTTACTGTTAAACACTCATAATAACACTACCTAGGCAACCTTTGTGTTTACATTTGACTTGTGCTGTTGCACTGTATATAATACTGTGTCACTACAGTTGCACTATAGTGCTGCTGCTGCTGGTACCTTGTTGTGACAACAATTTCACACATTAACTTAAGTCTGGTACCGCTGTCATCAGTGACAGTGCTTCACCGGAAAAGAAGGACAGAAAATACCCTTCATTTTGTTTGCACTGATAAATGTTGCCACCTACAAGTTATAATCACCGCTAAATGGTTGTTCAGTATATATAATTTTTTTTAATAAATATCATTATCCCTTTTTATCATTATCCCTAAATATTGTATTATTATTCTAAGGATATAGCGTCTGCCCCCAGATTTCATTTGGTGGGAAACCCCAAAGCTATGCGGACACAGTTAAATGCAGTATTAACTGCAGTTAATTATGTTTCCCTTTGTTTAAGCTAACATTCATTCCTGCGTTTCTGTCATATTGGGCAGCAAACAATAACAACACAACATTTCACCACACTTTACTACTTAAATAACTAACAGTTAATGAGAACTATAGAACAATATTTCTATACTTTTAGCTCTCTTATGGTGTCCACCAGCTCCACCTGTCAGTCATCTGGTGTTGGGAGGCTAACATACACAGTATTTTTAAATCTTTTTCACTTGTTCCTGCTGCTGGTAGAGGCAGATGTAAGCTATGAGGCTGACAGCCAAAACAGTCAATTCTCAGGCTGGAGGATGGAAACAAGGAGTAGAAATTTAAAAGAAAAAAAAAAAACACTGAAGGAGGGTTGTAGAGTCTGCGAGCAATCCATTTCAAACACAAGTGAGCCATTATTTTTGTAAAAATGTCGAATACTGCAGCTAATTTTCTGCTGATGATAAATAAATAAAAACAAATTGATTCAGCACCAGAATTCTGCTCCACTACAACACAACGCTGCTCACACATGCTATGAATTTATTATATATGGCTACATAATACATGTGGCAGAGAAGGGTTTTTACATTGGCTAAAAAAGCAATATTACTTATAATAATAATAATAATAATAATAATAATAATAATAATAATAATGGATACTTTATTGATCCCCATGGGGAAATTACTTGTTTTTCTCTGCATTTGACCCATTCACTCAGTGAAGCAGTGGGCAGCCCACTAAGCAGGCGCCCGGGGAGCAGTGTGTAGGGACGGTACCTTGCATTAGCGTCAGAACAATTTACTACCAGTCAACAATGTGACGGTAAAAAAAAGAAAAGATGATTGTTAGAACAGTAACTGTTTGGTAAAGCCTTCAGTTTGCTCTGTGCTCACCTCCCTAAATGTTTCCTGATGTTTCATCTCCAGGCAGGCCAGCTCATCCTTTGCATCTGGAGAATCAGCCTGCAGCGAGGGGAGATGGGTCTTTAATGCCTTCATTTGTTGCATCCTGTTTTTCCAGCTTCATTTACATCTTTAACAACTTAGATATATTCAGAGATGGCAGGCCTGCTGGTATCGTAATTAAACATTCTTAATTAAAAATATTTTTTCCCAACATAATGATCATATCAATAACAAGACACGCAAGGGAAATGGAAAACTATATATAAAACCTGATTTGCATGTTATCCAGTTGTCATTTCTCTTCTGTCTGTGTGCATTACCGTGACCACTCGAGCAAAGTTACATTGTTACAACTACAAAGTTAAAGCTGCTGATTAATGTAAATGTCAGCAATTCACACTGCTGCGCAACTCACCATGCAGATGACCTTCCGCAAACTGCAATCATCAATAAAAGGCTTTTCAGTATTTTTTAAATTGTGAGAAAAATCCTAGTAGCAGATTTCCATGAAATATCGGGATTTTAAGGATATATCACCCAGGTTCAAGCTGAGCATCAGAATGGGGAAGAAAGGTAATTTCACTGACTCTGAATGGGGAATGGCTGGTCTGAGTATTTCAGAAATTTTCCCACACAATCATTTCTAGGGTTTAACAAGAATGGTCTGAAAAAGATGAAATACCGAGGTCAGGGGAGATTTGCCAGACTGCTTCAGGGTAATATGAAGGCAACAGTAACTCAAATAAATCCTTGTTACAATCAACATATGCAGAAGAGCATCTCTGACTGCACATTACATTGAACATTGAGTCACACTAGGCTACAAATTGGAAACTGAGGTTACGGTTTGATCATGGGTTCACCAAAATTGGACAACAGAAGATTTGAAAAACTGTGGCAGCAATCAGGTGGTAGCATCAGAATTTGGTGTAAACATCATTTAAGCATGGGTCCTGCCTGCCTTGTATCAGGCTGGAGGCGGCAGAGGTGGGAGATATTTTCTTGGTACACTTTGGGCCCTTTTAGTATTAACTGATCATCATTTAAAAATTCACAGGCTGCCTGACTATTGTTATTGAGTAAGGTGACATTTTTCTCTATTAGTCACAACTTGCGACCTCTGAACTCTGACCTCCTGCTGGGCCTGCAGCTCCTCCAGTCGTCTTCTCAGCTCTGCGTTCTCCTGCTCCGCTCCCAGCAGCCGCAGCGTCGAAGCCTCGCCCACTTCCACGCTCAGGGGCTTCTGATCTGAGGCGCAGAGAGGAGGAAATAAAGAATAAAACAAGAAAAAGAAGAACAGAAGGAGGGAGTGAGGCAGATAGGTGGAGGAAAGAAACAGAGAAAAAGAGAAATGGATATATGAGCTCAGTTACTGTTGATTAATAACCTGTGGGTAAGTATTACGTCAAAATATTTTCTCTTATCAGTTAATTAGCATGTCTTAAATGACAAGGTGCAGAGAGGCAGGTGCTCTGACCAATCACTTCACTCAGCTCCTCGTCGGACTCCAGCTCTGATTGGAGGAAACGCTGCGGAAGTGAAACAACCGGAGCAAGGACGCTGCCCCCGCTGCTGCTGTGCCTCAGGTCAGCCTCGAGGCTCATGTTCATCTCCAGCAGTTCATCAACTCGCTGCCTCTCAGTGTCCCGCTCCTAAGCACATATAGACACACACTCAATGATCACATGAGCAAGAGACTTCAATGGTCCTCCACACAACATGCATGGGGTTCTTTCATGAAATGCAACCTTTCTGTCAATAAAGAAAATATTAGAACAATCTGCAATCTTCAGTTCAATTATAAGCTCATTTGTACGGGATGGACAGAAATGCAAAAACTGCATCATAGTTTCCACCCACCGCTTCCACTTCCATGATTCTCTGACGCAGCACAAGATTGTCCCTCTCCAGCTCACGTAGGGAGGAGCAACGCGCCCGAGCGTCCGCCAGCTGCTCTTCTAGAAGCGTTTTGGTTTCCTGCAGTGCTGCGCACAGTTGCTGCTGCTCCTGCAGGGGGCACCAAACAGAGACGATTGAAACAACACGATGACGTGCTCACTGTTTTCGTTTCATGTATTCTGTCAAGTCTGGGGTTTTTTCTGAAGCAACTTCCTCTAATCTGTCATATCTATCAATGCTTTGCTCCCATTCAGTTCTCTACTGTCACTTAAGTGCACAAAGCAACTTTAAATGGTTTTAGCTGTCAGCTGAATGTATTTTCTATATAATTTCCCCTTATTATACAGTTCACAGTAAAGACACAGACAAGTCCTGCTGAGGGAGTCAGAGAGGCTGACGTACAGCTGAGAAGCAAACTGCAGACATTGCAAGTACTAAAATATGATCTCCAACTGTGATCGTAGCTCAAGAGTTGGCAGTTCATCTTGTAATCGGAAGGTTGCCGGTTCGAACCCCAGCTTGGACAGTTTTGGTCATTGTGTCCTTGGGCAAGACACTTCACCTACCGCCTACTGGTGTTGGCCAGAGGGGCCGATGGCGCGATATGGCAGCCTCGCTTCTGTCAGTCTGCCCCAGGGCAGCTGTGGCTACAACTGTAGCTTGCCTCCACCAGTGTGTGAATGTGAGAGTGAATGAATAGTGGTGTTGTACAGCGCTTTGAGGTTCTCGAAAAGCGCTGTATAAATGCAATCCATTATTATTATTTTGGAGCTTGTATCCGGCTACTTTAGTACTTTTAGTACTCAGTCTGATGCTCTCCAATGTTAGAGTTGTAAACTGTTGTAAATTGTGACATTTATATTTTATTATGTTTTTGTTAGGCTGTATTAAGTGAATTTAAACTCAGAGTAGCAGCTTGATAATAACAGGAAACAGCAAGTTATTACAATCTAATTACCAAAGTAGTAGCCTAGTAATTACCTTGTAACAGCGGTGGTTATAACTGATGTATATTATATTGAATTTTATGTAACTGTGTACTAAACAGGCCACATAAGCAAGACCAATTAGTATAGTAATATAATTTTAAAAATATTCATTTTTATATCCTCATACTCACAGTAGTTACTTCATAAAAAAAATAAGGTAATACTTATTAATATCTAAATCCACATTAATAACCTATTAAAGCAAAATTGAAAAATCAGACAACATGGTGATAAAATATATCTTTCAAAATGAAGGAAAATAAAATATAATATAATACTAAGTCACATTTTTAAGATTTGTTTTAGACTTTCTGTGTTTTTAGTGAGACAAGTTAGCAGTTTAACAAGACTATAAAAAGCTACAAGGTGTTAAACCAGAAATAATCACAAGCAAACTGTCAGCAAACCTCTCTAGCTGTCTTGCTGGTCCTTTTTTGGCCAACTCGGTGTAATTTTTAGCAGAATCTACACTTACGCAGATCGCTGCAAACAACTTGTGAGTACGATGTTGTCACTACTGATAAAAAACGCAAATAAAACCCAACATGTAATGAAACTAATTTGACCTTCCAAACTGATTTTTATTTTTATTTCTTTACACGTAAACATTCGGCACCTTTTCCTCCCGATTCTTTACAGCCGCAAAACAGTTCATTTTGAATTTCTGGAAACGAGTTCTCGGCACACACACAACATTAGAAAAAAATCACCCTTCCGGCTAACATGAGCAGTCACACTGATATTGAATTTAAACAGGATGACTCAAAAAAGACAGGGAAGGTGACGGTGAGGACACTGCAAAGTGTTTCACAAGGATATGAGCACATTTTTTTTTTGCCCTGAACAGTTATAGTACCTCGGAATAAATCTCATTTGGGTGTAAAAATTCCAATAACTGTAGCTGCTCTTTGTCAATGAAGCAGCTCCAGGCGGTAAATCCCAATGACATCACACAATATAATCTCATTCTCCGGCTTTGAGCTTTAGAGTTGTTCGTACTCACTCTTGATTGAAACCCTCAGGGCCGTGTGAGGGAATATATGGCTTTTGAGATTAAGTGGTACTTCTTTTAAAAAATAATAGCTACTCAAAGAGAAAGATTAAAAAAGGGATCTTCTTGATGTGACCTTCGCCAGTAATTTTTATATGACGGCCTTTGTCAAGCTTGTGTGTGTGTATCAAAGCAATGTGAAAATGACTTTGTCTTCCCTGCATAACATTTTTTTTAAACTATGTATTTTGTAGTGGAGATGTAGCTGTGTTGCTTGATTTCTCTATGGTGTGCGATGTGTGCTTGGTGTGTGTGTGTACCTTCAGTTGAGTGCGTGTGAGCTCCAGGCTGCGCAATCTGTGTTTACAGCTTTGAAGCTCAGTCTGGAGCTGCTCGGACCGTGCAGCTCGCTCTCGGGCACAGTCCAGCTCATCCCGCAGTGCACGCATGCCCCTCACATCACCCTGCAGAGAACGGTTCTGCATGCGCGCAGACACACACACACACACACACACACGGAGACACAGATACACAGATACATTCATACACCAGCTGGGATGAGGTCAAAGAAGGTTGTGAACAGATCAGGAATGCAGTAAAGCAAATGTTGACAAAGTCTGATACATGAGGAAGGAAATGTGTGCGTGTATACAATCCTGAAATGTACTCACAAGGATAGAAAAAAATTGAAAAGACCCATATGGAAAAGAGCAAGAGCTTTAACTTGCATGTATTATAGTTTCAAATAACATTTGCATGTCTTCTGCTATTTTTTACAATGAAAGTGGTCGAATTAACTGTGAATCACGTAAGCAATATGCTGTGTGAAATCAATGCAGAAAAGGTCATGTAGAAATAACTGGCTTGCAATAAGTCTCTTGATACTTATATAATTCAAAAGTTGAATAACTGATTTATATTTGGGCATTTTTTACACACAGCACGTAACTTCATTTAAACTACTGGAGAAATTACTCACATACTTATATTTAAGATACCCCTAATGTCCACTGTCATTATTTAAACATCATTCTAAGGTACTATTCAGGAGGACTGGCAAGAGTCAGGCCAGTTACTGGCCAGTTACCCATCTGTAAAACTGTTTCCTTGTAGAAATTATTCCCACACAGACATTAATCATTTAACAGTAAAATCACAGATTTAAATTGTAATTATCTTGAGCATTATCAACAACGCTTATGGCAAGGTGCTGCAGTGCTTAGCACTGTCACCTCACAGCAAGAAGCTTCCTGCTTTAAATTCACCAGCAGGCAGGAGCACTTTCTGTGTGGACTTCATGAGGGTTCTCTCTGGGTACTCCAGCTTCCTCCCACAGTCCAAACACATGCATGTTAGGTTAACTGAATAAAGAGCGGTATGACTGTGTGGTTAATTGTGGCTTGTAGTCTAAAACGCATTGATTTGTCACTAAGAGGTGAAAAGTAAAAATCCAACAACTCAAGTAATATTTTTTAAATGAACGTTGACTTTAAAAATTATATCATAGATGAGTCCTTACAGTGCACTTCTATATGTAAGACATATTTGCATAAGTAAATGATAATGACAAATGAAGAATGACAGTGATGTATGGAGTACACTTAGCACTGTGACAATGGAAAATGAAACTAAATGACTCGTCAGTGAGGGAACATTAAGACTGTATATGTATGATCATACCTGTAGTTTTGTTATGAGTCTAAACTTTCAAGTTCAGCTGAGACAGTAACAGCCACCTCTTTCAGGTCAAAGTGTATTTGAATGGAAAGAGCACAATCTAATTTACGGCAGAAAGATGTTTTTATTCAAGATCCAAAGGGTTTTGGGTGATTCTGCACTATTATGATTAGGCCCAGTGAGCAATAGTCTAGCTGTTGTCAAATTAGTAATGTTGTATGTGTGGTAAAAGAACAAAACAAAACAAAAAAAGAAAGAGAAGAAGAAGTCTGCATGAGATTTCTGTCTGTGTGCTGACCACTATTCCATGTCTGTACCTCTTTTTGAAGCTTCTGAAGCTGTTCCTCCATGGTCTCAATCTCCTGCTTGTAATCCAGTATCTGATCACCTTTATCTTCCCTAGAAAACATATCAGCACCGCAAATGCAATTACACAGTTTTTCTAAAGGCTTTTTCTTTTCTTTTGACTTGTATCTGTGATAAAGTGGCAGATAGAAATATAATTAGAGAAGAAAACGCTGTAATATTCTGAAACCGTACAGGCGTTTAATAAGCTGTGTGCGCTGGATTATACCTGTGAGCATCTCATCTGATCCCGATTCATTGCTCAGGTTTGCAAATAATTTTCTCTGTCTTGACCTTTGTCACAACTTTTTAAGAATTCTCCTGACTTCTATCATCTCGAGCACACACACAGACTCACAGTTGTTGTTTAAGCCGGCGCAGTTTGGCCTTGCTGTCTGCCAGCTGGAGTAGCAGACCTTGGGATGACTCCTCATTGCGGCCAACCAAGTGCCCCGTCGTGGAATCAGACTGGGCCTCCCGCTCCCGACACAGCTCTGCTATCCTCTGGGAAGAAGAGAGAGAGAAAGATCAATGATGGATGTGGAAAAGGATACAAAGAACAGCTGAAAAGAAAGACGTGGGTTGAGGACTAAAGGCTCAGAAACACATTTCTGAGGATCTGTGAAGGTGAAAACAGTGAGCCGCACATGGCAACTAAATAAGTATGTGCTTCAGTAGATGCTAGCAAAGGTAAGATACTAGTGTTTTGCTGTGTATGCACTCTTTTTTTACAGAGTAAGGAGCTTGGGCTGCTGTGATGTCTTCAGATGTTTTAGACTGTTTGACGCTTTGTGATGTATAATTTAAGTCAGATCAGTGTAGCAGCAGAAAATTCACACAAGGGTTAAATGTAGCAGGTATTTTTGCAAAGGGGGTGTATTTTATAAACATTAATGCAGAATGACCTTTTTATTCCTGTAATTTTGCAAACCAGCACAGCAACAGAACATTTTGATCTTACGCAGTATTCACATAAAGGAGAGCACAGTGGGACAGGGTTTTATTAGGGCCGATTTAAATCTGTGGAATTTATTCGAAACAAAATTTAAGATCTTACGTTGCTTTGATCTCATATTAAGGTTGTAGGAAATGCCTTTTAATCCACTAGAAGCTTAAGACAGATCTCAGTTAAATATCACTGGATTCAAGGATTGAGAATGTGTTTGAGATCAGAAGGCAGGAACATGAAGTGGAATCAGAGGTGCATTTAGAAAGGACTGTGGGGTCTTTGCTATTTCAAAGAAGCAAAGTTACTACGCTCCTTACACTAGTTTTTTTTTTTTTTTAAATACTGTAGTCTGTTATCTCCAGCCTAACAGCATGCATTTCATTTTCCAATTCATTGTTACTTAAATCACATTAAAACCTTTGACCACAATGCCATTTCAATCCCACTGTGCACTAATGTTTTATGAATTTTAATTAGTTCTATGGGTGGTTCAGCAGAGATTTCACTGATACCACCTTTTGTTGGTTAAAAAGCAGAATTATTACAACTGTAGGAGGTAATCCATAGCTACAAAATGTCTGGGCGGCATCTGGTGTGAAATGTTGATCCAACTTGAAACAATGGAGGAACTGATTCACTTGCTGAAACTGATTTAGTTAATTAACTTTTAATTTCTTCAGGAAAACACATTTTCAATTTCCTTCTTGTCACGTCGGCGTGATTGAAAACATCATAAATGTCCAATTTTTTCATTTTCATTCATTACAGTTCTCCAGCAAAGAATCAAACAACGGACAATGATGGTAAATTCACTTTAAGGCACAATAACGCTCACACTATGAAGTCCATACTCCCACTGCTTCCATCTGTCTGCACAGTTGAAGAGAGCAAAAGTGATGCAGTAATTTGGTGTTCTTTCCAATCAGCTATTATAGTCGTTATTAATTTCTGTATTATTTGCTCATTTGCCCACTTGCCTAGATTTAGATGAGCTGCTCAGCACTATCATGTCTGGTGTATGTAGCTACCACCAGCTACCAGTTAGCCTAGAATAGCCCTCAGAAACAGGAAGAACCGATGGCCTGACTCAGCTAAGGGGTTAAAAATTGACCTACTAATGTCCTACTTGTTATCGTGTTTCATTATCAGAATAAAGGTTCTATACAACTCTTCCAAGCTACCTCCCAGTGCACGATCGAATAAATGCTCAACTTTAGGTAACCTTGGTACTAGTTACACCTTTTTAATGTAAACTGCAAACTGCTACCAAACTAGAAATCTTAGAGCTTAATATCTGATCTGTTTTCTGATTTTTGTGACTACTCGTTCCTTGTTCATTGCGTTGTTCTGTCGCGTCTGTCTGGTTATCATGCTCTTGTGAAAGTTTCTTGGTTCCCTTTTTGTTGAAAGAAAAAATTAATCACAATCAGACTTCCTGTTTAAATTAAAAATGACAGTAGGCTTTGTGCTAGAATCATTTCGGGATGTGCTGCTTTGCAAATTCAGGAAGTCACAGATAATTTCACAGGTGCTGGTGGGAAGAATTAGTTATATTTATATTATAACAGGCTGTTTCATTCCCCATGAGTTTCTATTTAGCCTAACAGCTACTGGCTGCTTCTTGAGATTGGTATCAATGCTGTCATTTATCTTTTGGTTAAAAAAAACAGAGTGTCAAGTGTCAAGCTATTTCTTTAAGGCTTTGTGTATTGCATACCTCCAACTGTGTGTCTCTCTGTGCCAGCAGGCTTTGGATCTGTTTGGCCATGGAGCTAAACACCAGCTGCAAGTCTGCACCTTCAGTCTCCACTAGCTCCTCCCACTGAAGTGGCAGCACCACACGAGGATCCTGAGTTACCTGCAACGAGGACCATTTTTTAGGCCTCTATGACAAGATCAATACACATCTGGGACACCTGACACAAAATAGCTCAGGCACTGCGAGCGCTGTGTGAATACCAAGCATTTGTGTACAACGAAAAGGAAAAGAAAAATAAATTCTCACACGTCTATGTGTGAAAGCTGTAGGAAAATGCACTAAAAAAATTCACTAGTGCATGCAAAGCTAGTGATCATGTTGACAGGTTTAAAAATCTCCTCGGGTGCATCCATTCACACAGAAAGAGCACCTCTCACCTCTGTGATTTGTTAGGCTGAAAAACCTGGGGAGAAAAAGGCTGGGAGGCAGCATGCTGTTACTGTAATTCAGTCACGCTGCTGTGCAAAATGTTGTTTTTGTAATTCCAGCAATTATTCATGGGGGGTGTTTTTTAAAAGAGGCAATTTGGCCTTTCTTCCTTATTGGAGCGGATGGTGGACAGTGACAGGAAAAAAGATGAAGGAGAGACAATGATGTGACAGAGGGGGGGATTGGAGAGGTGGACATGGGAGGTGGAGGATCCAGCTTACAGTGGCAGCAAGGGGCACCCAGAGGTCCTTAAAAGGCTGCCAACAGAATGACAAGTAGCTCATTTTCACAACTCAGTTGAAGCACAAGGAGAAGGTATAACAGTTTCATTCTGTCTGCCTACAGGCCAGACAGTGAAGGGACTCTTTGCTTAATCATGTTTGGGAACAAAAATCCTCCAAGAATTTCTTGTTCTTTTTTAATGAGTGAGGGATTTGGTTTGATTAATTCTGCACTTACTTACCTGCTGAATACAACTGGCAATGCCAGCCTGGGTTTCAATGTCCAGGGACTGGATCTGCTGAATGAAGGTTTCCTTATTCTCGCACTGTAGACACAGGAAGAGATGGAGTCAGGTGTGCATGCTAGATCAAAATACCAAAAACTGTGTTCATAGGTATTCCTGGAATTGGCCATGAGGGACGCTTATTAGAAGACAGCAGGGCAGTCTTTGGGTGGAGGACTCCTGGACGACTGTCCTTAGACTCAGACATTTTGTAAACTTGCACTGTTGAGCGGTCGGGCAAGATTAGCACGCCACTTTAACGTGAAGCCTGAAATTGGCTCTTGTACAAGGTTGCCAGGGTAACACAATACAAGGCTAAGATTGATGCCAGCGGAAACTCTAATGAAACAAACAAAAAAACCAAACAGTATTTGAGCGCAATGATCCTGAGCTGAAATTAGAAAAGGAAATTAATCAAGTTCCTCTGGAATGAGTTTATACAAAATAGTGCACAACAATCTGTCTTATTTTATCTTTTCCTAGAAGAATGTTACCTTCAGGCCTTTCTGGTAAAGTTTAAACAACAAATCTGTGTAGTTAGCACCGAAAATATGAGAAAAATTAGTCCAAAGAGTTCAAGGTGTGCAGATATGCACATTACTTTGAACTGATTTTGGAGGAAAGAACATGTAAAGTAAAGTGAAATTTATTGTGTCTGTCCTCCCTCTTTGTTTTTAAGTAACATGCACAATGCTGCTGTGGTCAGCTTTGACCAAAGCATGACGGTCATATGAGCGTGTGATCACCTGCACTGCACTTCCTAGTAAGAGTAGCAGCAGTCGCCTGAGCTCCTCCACGGCTGCCTCTGAGGACACAGAAATAACCGTCATCATCATCATTATCATCATCATCTTCACCCCCCCCAGCACCCTTCTCCTTATCATTATCACCTTAATGTGCTTCACAGATAGCTGAGATATAGACTCGAACATAAAGTATAATTACTTTCTTCCTGCTGAGAGAGATTGGCACTGATAGGATCGTGTTGTTATCTTTATACCTGTTAGGGGGTCCTGGCCCAGAATGGCAACATTTGGGAGAGACATGAGTATCAACTGCTGCAAGTCTTCCTGAAAAGGAAAAGAAATGTAAAGAGTTCAGCACATACACACACACACACACACACACACAAACACCTCAAGTAATCACCTGGACCGTCCTGTTCTTCTGCCCTCAGTTAGCCGAGATAAACAAAAGCGCAGGAACTGATTTGTTGTGTAAACAAATAAGAGATCCCTGATAAAACTGCACTGTTTTGTTCTTACACGCTGGTAAGATTTTGTACAATTTTAGTTTAATATATTTCACTGCATCTTGTTCTCTACTTATTCTCAATGTGTAATAGAATCAAAGAAAAACAATATGATGATAGCAGTGAATAAGAAACCTGCAGCTAAACCACTTAATACTACTGGCAACTACTGCTGACCTTTTGAGTATAACATATGGGTAATGTGGGTGATGTGACAGCAATGCAGACGCACTGACATAATCTCAAAGATCACAAGTGACGTCATAAACAACCAGAACAAATTACTTGGAGCGAATCAATCCAAGTATTAGTACTTCCAACAAACCTGACTGGTACATGATCATAGCCATTATTCATTCACTTCAGCTTGTAACAGATATATTAGTATTAGTATTTACTCAGGAAGTCTTAAATGGTAAATGGCCTGTATTTGTAGAGCGCTTTTCTAGTCCCTAAGGACCCCAAAGAACTTTACACAACCAGTCATCCACACACTGGTGATGGCAAGCTACATTGTAGCTACAGCCACCCTGGGGCGCACTGACTATAATAAGTGTATATAAACATTTTTTTGTCAAAACTGACTTTTAACAGATTTAAGGAACCATCTCCTTAGTGGATCTGCTATGACAAAAACAAATAGGTCCAGATCAATCACCGGAAACCGTTTACTGCTGGAAGCAGCTGCTTGTCTACATTTAGCAAACTCTTTATTACACAGACCTGTTCAATTTCTTTCTAAGAAAAAAAATCTAATCAGCCAATTACATAGAAGCAATTCAGTATATTTAGAGATGTAGACATGGCCAGAGAGGACCTTCTGAATTTCAAACCGAGCAGCAGAATGGGTTGTTGATGCCGAATGGGCTGATCTGAATATCCACAATCATCCTGCCTTGTATGAACAGTTCAGGCTGGGGGTGCCGTAATAGTGTGGAGAATTTTTTCATGTTCCCTGTAGTCAAATGGCGCCTACAGTCACCAGATCTCAATCCTCAGCTGACAGTCACCAGACCTCAATCAGATCTCAATCAGCTGCACAGCTGACAACTCTGCAGCAACTGTGTGACGCTGTCATGTCAGTATGAACCAAAATCTCTCAAAATGTTTTCAGCACCTTGTTGAATCTATGCCACAAAGAATTAAGGCAGCTCTGGAGGTAATAGGGGATCCAACCCAATACTGATAAGGTGTACCTAATGAAGTGACCACTGAATGTAATTTCAAGAGAAATTTCAATAATTTTGAGTTGCTTTAATAACAAGACAGCTTGGTTGATTTTCTTGTTAACAACAATTCTGATCACAGAGTGTTAATAATCAATTTTTAGAAGTGTTTTTTTCCAAAATATTTGTTTAATGTGTGTCCTTATTGTCTAGGAGATTATCTAAGATTAACTACAATTCAACTGATCAAAGCTGGACTCTTGATGCATGTTGTCATATTTGCTCTGCACTTTATTTTATTTATTTATGTATTTTTATTTCTCCACTGCCAAAAAGGGAAAACATTCCTAAAAAAAGAGAACATCTTTTCATTGCTGTCTTGATTATCTCAGCTGAGGGACTGTGCATCTTACAGAAAATCATTTAAAAATTTGAATTCACTAAAGCCATTAAATCTCTGGCTCATCATTTTGGACATTTCCTGCATGGTCCAAAGTATTTTTAATGCTTTTCAAATTCAGGAGATTCAGGACGAGCAGAAGGCCCACCAACACTGTGTTCATCTTGTTTCAGCGAGTCGTAATTTCTGCTTTGAGCTCTTGGACAAATCCCCTGGCAGACTCAAATGACGCTGAATCAAGCTGGACCACAGACGCCTCAGACATTTCCCGTCCAGAAACCTGGCTTCTCTGGCAGCAGAAAGAAATATCTGTCATGTGACCCCACAGCGCCTCCCTCCTCCTACATTGCCATCCAGTGCATCACTAGTGTAGAGGGTAATCATTACTGTTACTTTGCCACTTAATTTAGTTGGTCTTAAACTTAAGAAAAAGAAAAAAAAAGAGGAGAACAACTTCACCGTTAATTAAAAACATTTCTGTCAGAGAGCCACACACTGTTGCTGGCTAGCTCCTTTCCCAACTGCTCAGAAAGCCTGTTCACAACCTCCTCACATCCATCAGCGCAAAATCACAAGAGTACAGATGTAAGTCACAATTACAGCTCTCTCAGCTGCTTACTGTAATTTATAAACTGTATGGGGAGAAAGGCAGGGACTCCCTTTAGCAACTGGCATGTGCAGCAAACCTTATGTTTCTGCTCCTTCAGGGCGTTTAGGATATTAGCCACTGTAGCTCTGAGTTGGTCTTCGTGCAGCTCGTGGCTGATAATGCCAAACAGACTTCTGCAGGAGATTAGCCAGACTGATAATTATATAGAAGCGCCTTGTTGTTGTTGGCACAGTAATGTCTTTGCACGGGCAATTCCCTGCCGGGCAGTACGGCCAAGATACATACTGGGTTGTATTTTCTTGAATGCCTCCTGCACTTTATTTCATACATTATTATTTATAATGCAATACAAAGAAAGAGGTCAAGAATATGAAAAATGTGCAGAGATTTCCAGGGCAGTCACACTCAAAGTTCATTTCTTAAGGAAGTAGATTTTTCCACTAAAGCAAACGCCCAAAAAAAAAAAGGAATTAGCTATATGGAGCAGTTCTGAAAGTGGGATAAAAGCATTCATCACACTGCTGGCTGCAGTTAAGAAGAGAATTAAGTTCCATCTGTAAGATCTTTTTCAAATCCCGCCTTTTTATTGTATGTTGTTTGGATTGGTGTTGGCTTTAATTTTTGCCACAGACTTCCTTTTATTATTTATTTATTTTTCCCCCTAATTTTAATTTTTTGGCTTTATGCAAAAACAGATTAGTAGAGACATCATTTATTGGATGCTCGGCAGCCGTAAAAATGTCACGGTTTACCAAGGAGAGAGATCTTTAAAATGTGGAGGGTCAATAAATTAGTAGTCAAGAGAAATTAACATTTAAAATCCCATTAACAGAAAGCTGGAGAGCAAGTGTCTCATTCAGTGGCAGTAAATGGAGTTTAAAAAAAAAAAAGAAGAAGAATAGATTAAGAAAGACAGAGGGAGAACAGAATACAGTCAGCTAGAGTAATATACATTAGCATATAATGAAATTAAACCAGTAGAATAGATGCAGCATAGCACTCATAAATTTTACAGTAGGTTATATGAGTCCATACAGTAGACGTGCACAGCCTCCACCCCCCCCCCCCCCACCCCCCCCCCCCCCCCCCCCCCCGTGTCGTCAACACAAATAACTCCGTTTCTATAGAAGACAAGCTGAGGTCACAGCAGATATCAAGCCCTGCCAAGCTGCACACTGTTTCTGTGGCTTAAGCTCTCCACACTCTTGCCATTGTATTGCACGCACTCTCTCACATAAACACACAGGCAGCATTAAACAGCACAAAAAAATATAATAATAATTCAGTGAGAAGTAAAGCTGTGACTGATGTGGAACTAAATGTCTGCAGAGACACTGGAGCCTATTCTGAGCACACCTGCTGAAATTCTAGTGCAATGTCGGCTGATGTGAGCGTCTCAATTATTTGGCAGTGTGCTGTGCTGCTAGGTGCTTTCAAGGGACATTAGTGATTCACTGAAAATTAGGAAACGAAACCTCGTAGACTCGTGTTCTTCTGTTGTGTGACAAGCAAAACAGTGCATGTTCAGTCCACCTGACTCGTACTTCGGGATGGTTTCCTCGCTCAGAGCAGTAGCTTTCTGAATCATCCTCCGGGGGTTGGAAGAATTGTGTCATTTCCTCAAATGCCAACGGCGCATGTGAATGCACATTATGAAATGCATGATACTGTGGGCTATTTGATAGATTCTCAGTCTCCTTCCTTCCTCAACCTCTAACCACAGCAGCAGCTAAAAAATGCAGCTCACCACTCCTCCACTTTTTCTCACCCCATTTGCCTGATAATAAGCAAGGACACGTCGACTGCGGATGGAATATTCTCTGTTTCATCTTTTCTCTTGTGCTAATATGCTGCCTCCCTGTGCATACACTTCAAATTTTCCACAATACCCCCAAGCAATATATTGCTAGTGTTAAGAGTGATAGTTGAGCCTCATCTTGTCCTCTGTTTTTACTACCTTGCAGCTAGAAAACTGCTTCTCCGGCCCTCTGCCATCAACTCGTCTCCCTCGCCATTTGTGTGGCTGTGAGTCATGTTTTAGAAAGATATTCTAGCGCTTTCACAAGACTTTTTTTCTCGTAATGAGAAGCTGGGAGTCATTTTAGTCCATCCACAAAAGAAGCCATCACACTAGTGTTTATGAAAACTTTTTTTGTTCTTGAAATTCTAGAGAAATGATTGGGGCCATTCAAGATAGGAGCTGGACCATTTACAAATGACCGTGCAGCCTGTATCACTGTGTCACACGTTTGCCTCGCTATCTCGGTGTAATGACTTGTCCTGCTGCTGAGATATTAATGCCACAGTTTCACAAGGTATCAAACCACCCAATTAAGCTTTGTTGAAGCATGTAGCTACAGAGATGAAACTTCCAGAAAAACAACTCAAAGAATTAGTTTGACATTTTGGGAAAAACATGTATTTATTTTCTTGCTGAGAGTCAGATGAGGCGATCGATACTGCTTTCATGTCTGCTTGCTAAAACCTGCCGGGGTAAAGTTAGCACCAGAGTAGCATAGCAGGAAAGAAAACAAGGTAAAGGGGAAAAAAGAAAGTACCAGCTCATTAACTGACATATTCGATTTTCTTAATCCCTATATGAAGACTGTTGCTTAGCTGGATGCTGGACTTTGAAAGCTTTATACAGCAAAAATAATTATGTGTTAGTAAACTTAAATTGCAGCAAAGACAGGTTTCCAGCCACTGTGATGAGCTCAGCTAACCAACAGCTGCTTTATTGCATCAAACTATCTTGCAATCAAAGTTGTTGCAATCATACATGCAACAACTATCTATTCAAACACAAACACGTTTAGAGTTAAGATTCCTGATTTTATAGCACAAGTGATAGCACTGTTTTGGTGCTTATTCATAAAGAACCTAAGATTGCAAAATAAAAATAAATTCATACCAAATGTCTTTTTTAGGCATTTACAGTTGCAAATCTTCTAACATTTTACCAGTTTAGATGAACTTTTATGCAACATTAGGAGGCTATACCATCCAGCTGCATCATCAGCATTTTGCAGTCATGCTTCTGCTGACCCGAGGCTTCCGCTAACACCTGAGGGAAATACCTGGTGCTCTAGATGTTAAATGCTCAGCTATGTTCACTGCCGAGTCTCTAACTGTGCCTGCTGTTTGAAGTTGAGCAGGTAGCGTATAAAGCCAGTTTATTAAAGCTTTCTGGCTGAAATCAGGTTCCTGTTGCCTCTGAAAACAGGCTAATAAAAAGCACAGTGAAGCAGAACGGTAAAGCTGTAGTAACAACGGGCGAAGAGACACTGTAGCTCGAGCGGCAGACGACAAACCTCACGGGGGTTCAGCATTGCAAGTGCTCATTTTTACACTGCAAGGAGCTGTTTGCTTTGTGGCAACCCAGCAGCAACTAATGAGCCAATATTTGAACAGTTTTGTCCAGATAATTATGTCCAGAGCTTCACTGAGAAGACTACGCGATGCAGGTGTGGGGTTTGCTTTTGTTTTCTGAATACTGTGCAAAAAGTATTCATCTGTCCAAGTTCTAAAATTAAAAAGTGCACAAAATGCAGTTACATAAAAATATGAGCTAAAAACAAAACTGTGGTTGCCCTCATAGCTTTCAAAAATGTCTTTCTTTATCACAGCCATGCCTGAATGGACTATACCGTTAATGGGTTTCTTCTTGTTATAGTGGGAATGTGAAGCTCAGGAGAAGTCCTGTGCAGGCTCTGTTGCCTTTCAGTACATTGCCCTGATTTCCGTCTTGATGATTTGATCTAACAGAATCTCACCAACCTCCCCTCATCCCCACCCCCCTCTCTCACCACCATCACCCTTCCCTACCTGGTAGAAGGCTCGCAGGTGTCGATTTAAAATAGAAAAATTCTGGACTCTCAGCATGTGGTCATCTCTCTCGCTGTTGTACAGCCGCTCCACCTTGGGGTTTGGATCTCTGGGTGGACACACACAAAAAAACCACACACGCACACAATTACACACAGTGGTTTACACACTGCAGCTTGATCAAACAGCCCAGCAACATTTCTCTCCAGATGAGAAATTCTTATGCAACAGTGCATTTAAGCAGTGTGAATAAAATTTTAATGAGGTCTGAGAAGCAGGCAGTGAGAATCCACATGCAATTATTTGTTGAAATAATGTGGCTTAGGTCGGGCCAAATTAATCAGCCATTGAGCAAATCCTGCCTAAGATCTTGTCTTGCCAGTTAATAGACAAAAGGTTTTCTCCTGCTGAAACTTGAACACGAAGATAAGGGAATCAGTGGAGATGGCTTATAGGATGGCATGATTGTAATTTGCTAGAAATTTCAGAACATTGTGCTTTAACACACACGCACTGCAAAACAACATGAGGTTATGAAACCGAGTGCGATAAATGTTACATCACTTTTCATGCAAAAGAAAAAGAACAATACCAAGTGTTTGCAACCATGTTAGCACCTCTCTGATGCTGTGCTGTGGCACACCATAAAGCATAAGGGAAAATGTTTACCAGTTAGCATGATAGGGTTCTTAAATTACCATCAAACACAAAGTGAGGGTTGGTATTTTGGGAGATATCTGCGCATAAATCAAAGAAAAACTACAAAGTGGATGCGAAAAGTGATGGTGCCGCATTAAATATCACAAAAATTAAGACTCACTCGAGTTTCTGTCCCTTGAGTCATGCTGTCAGTTAAACTAAGCTGAAGTATTTTAGTGCACAACATTAAACTGAGGAAATTATCTGCCTTTATTTAATAGCTGTATGGATGTAAAAGGGCTGGATGCAAATACCACACTGCCAATACGTCCCAGTGGTCACTCAAAACACTGCAACAAAAAAAAAAAATCTACAGCCCTTAAATTATTCTCCTGTTGCCCTATTATATATTAATATAGTGTCCTCCTATTACTCTTTCTATTATTAATGTGACTGTTTATTTGTTTAAGTGACATCATTACAACGTACGAACTGTGCGGCCACGACCCAGAAGGAAACCAGGACATTAAAAAAGCTTCTGTGGTTCATGCAAAGTGCAAGAACCATTATAGAAGCAGGCAAGACTTCCAGGCATACAGATAAAGGTGTTGTTGATTTTTTTTTCCAGTTGTCAGTAATGTTACTGCAACAAAAAAAAAATCCCATCCATCCAAACAGGCATTTTCTCCATATTATAAAAAGAGAGGTGTAAAATTATTGGCAGGACACAGCTGCTCACAAGGTCACTTTGCACTCTTTCTATTATCCCACACACTGTCCATCACCTTAACTCACTTCACTTAAGTTACATAAGCATCTCAATCACCAGGCCACCAGGGTGCCCAATTTCAGTGCTTTTTAATGGCTTTCACTCAAAAAGCAAAAAAAAAAAAAAAGCTGCCATGGAGTTTAAGCAAAGAATGGGTTGTGTGTACATTTCAGCGTTTCAGATTGCCAATAAAAGCCACAGGCACTTTTTTTGCAACTAATTGCAAGGTTGAACGGTTTATATTTTCCATTTACAAATGAGAACTTGTGCTTTTATTATTTTACATTTATATTATTACATTTAAAAGCAGACTGACTGGGTAAAGTTTGCAAAAGTTTATCAAGTTATCTTTCCCCCCTCTCTAATAGTGACGTTTATTGCAGTGTCCACGGCTAGGAAGCAGTGAAAGTGAGAAAATGTTGATGAATCTTACATGACCCTCATGACCTCATTGAGGAAAATCCCATTGGTCAGCCTCAGGTAGCGGTCTCGGGCGCTCTGCGAAACAGAGTTCACTTCCATGTACT
The DNA here is from genome assembly GCF_041146795.1 of Maylandia zebra. Classification (NCBI taxonomy): domain Eukaryota; kingdom Metazoa; phylum Chordata; class Actinopteri; order Cichliformes; family Cichlidae; genus Maylandia; species Maylandia zebra. The sequence goes on along the minus strand of NC_135168.1, from coordinate 43,671,260 downwards.
GGCTGTAGTGAGGTGCACCGTCCTCACTCTCTACCATATTCTCAAACAGCAGCACCTATGAGAGACAGATAGAGATGATCTTGTGTGGTGACCAAAGACAAGGAAGAACCGGCACAGGAGCAGAAAATAGGCACAGAGATGGGCTAAGGGAAAATTTTCACACAGGAAGTCACTTGAGTCTGTGCACCTGTCCGAACAGGTGGGATCTGTGCGCTCACACTGGGAAGCACTTCACAGCGACAGCCAGCCAAGCAGGACTGCAGCCAAGGTTTCTCTCTCGCGCGCTTCTAAGACGACTTGTGCCAATGCAAACTGCAATATAATGAGTTTTATTCCCACCTGCACCTTCTAAAAACTGCACAGTAGGTAAACAAAGTAACAAGCCACAGTTGGTCTCAGCTGATGAGGTGATACAGAGGAGACTGAGATGCGGAGGATAACAACTGGGTTGGGTGGCAGGGGATCCCTTCAGGGTGAAAAATCTCATGTCAGTGAAAAAATGACCTGCTGAAGTGGTCCAAAGAAAAAAAACAAACCTCTTCCAAGACCTGTTGAACCTGACATCTGACCAGCCCCCTCTTTGGAAAGGGGAAACAACAGCCAATGAGAACATCCCTATAAGACTTAGTGATCACATTATCCAAGCAGAGATCATTAACCAGAAGGGGGAGACTTGGTGACTTGCCATGTTGAAACCCCAGCTGGGAATTCAGTGTGTTACAGCTGTAGTTGGTTTAAGAGAGAGCATACTCTATGACTATTTTGAAATCAGAAGCAGCCCAAGGACACGGAAGTGTCGAAGCTGGGAGAGAAAAAGTTGGTTAAGAGGCGAGGGAAGCTGCCAAAAGGAGAAGTGTTTGCTTTTCTGTACACAACAGAAAAAAGGCAGGGCCGAGGCTGTTTTTGTTATTTATTCAAGTTTTATATGTATTCTGACGAACGGAACTGGAAAACAGACTGGTCTAAAAAATTTCACAAGCTTTCTGACTTGAAATTATACAGACTTTACTACAGAGTTGGTCACCGGCTAAGTCGGATTTTGTAATTTTTTTCACAACGTTTTACACCCTCCTGTTTTATTCTCACCTCTGCGCCTCTATAAATGATGACCTTTTCTCTAACTCAAAGTGATAAATGATAAATGACGTACCCATTGCGCCAACGCACTTTCCATGAATTCCTCTATTATCTCCTTAATGTTGGACTCCATTGTTGTGGCACGAGGGCTGTGAAACACTACAGAAGACAGCTAATTAAAGAATATCACCAACGCGGTGTATGTAATGAATCAGAGACAGAGAATCCATCTTGCGTCAAGTGAAGTAGTTTGACATTTGTGCGGCCCTTCCTCCCCTCCCTCTACCTCGTTTGCTGTCTCTTCCTCTCTGACTGCGTGTGTCAGTCAGTTTCATTGCAAAACCACACCGGAATTTTTCAAAACGCACATGTTGAGGGTTTTTTTTTTAAAAAAAACACACCCTCAAAACTTCACACAACACACACAAACACGGAAATATTTTTCTTGAGTACCGCAAAACACTAGAGTGCAAAAAAGGGACATTAACTTCGCAGAGGTGAAATATTAGGCCTATTTCCTCCTCTGCGTATTTATGTGCACATTTACCTTAAATGTGTGTTTTTACGCCATTATTTGCCTCAGTATCGCCTTGTTTTGACCTTAGACATGACATGTTGATCTAATGTGTGTTAAAAATGAGAAGGCTTCCATTTGAAGTTGTCAGAGGTTTAGTGTCTCTAACGTTCACCGTGCGTTCAGCTGCGCTCCAAGCACTGTGCAATAGTGACCTCTGGTGCTTCAAAAGGAAAGTTCATGCTTTCACATATTATTAATTACATCATCAAAGGGGAAGTGGGCTTCCTTACTTTGAGCTAGCTGCTGTGTATAATGCATTGCAGTATTTTCCGTTCTATAGCTGTCTAAACCTGCGGTATAAGGCTTCATCTGTCAAGGCTTTGATGCAAGTAAATGGGCAGGGGCGTTCCTAGGATTTCTTTAGGTGGGTTGATCGAACGCAGAGCAGGGTGGGACCACAGGAAATCAGTATTTTTAAGCAGAAAATGAAACCATTAGTGCAGAAAACACGTGGCACAACTTTCAGGTCCATGTCCAGCCCTGTGTTCTACTTATTATGTGATTTATTACGTGAAAAGTGCTGCACAAGAATTTACATAGCTTTTTTCTTTCTTTCTTTCTTTTTACTGGATATTTGTTTTGCAAAGTGGAAAAACAGTAACTAAACTAAAAGTTAAGTAAAAACGTCCCTATTAGAAATTATATACTGTATACTGTAAAATGTTCTCATTATGTCTGCTCTTCAGATTCATGTAAATACTAGTTATAAATGTTTGTTTCTTAAATGCTGCAGCTCGATGTGATTTTAATTACTTGTGTATTGCTGATCAATAACAGTAGCATGCTCAATAATCCAGGTAAGAAAATCGCAGAAAGCTCATTCTGTTCATCTGGACGTTGCCTTTTCAGGAGGAGAAACATTTCGTCAGTCATTCTAGTGAGTTCTGATCTTTCCTTATAAGGCTGGCGAAGGCAGGCAGCTGAGACTTAAATAGAGCAGAAGCAGAAAGTAGCACAACATAGAAAATACATAGAAATACTACTTCTGTAAAGTACTTGAGTAAATGTACTAAGTTACATTCCCATTGATCCTATCTATGCATCTCATCTGATGGTGGTGGGCATTGTAGGACTTATAATACTCTAGTGCTTTTTCAGTTCTTTATTTATAAAGTGTCTGTTAAAATGATGGTGGTTGACTTTTTTTGTTTGTTTCTTTATGTTTTATCATTATTTCCTGAAGTGGCTGTTACATTTTCGAACTCAAGCTGTATTTGTCAACGGCGCAAGGTTTAGCCTGCTATAAAGAAGAGTGATGATTTGTTGTTCTTATTGTGCAATGCTTTATCAAAGCGTGACATGGAGAGTGGATGTGCATAATAGTGGATTCTTTGTGGGTTTTGCACACAGGCTTCAAAAAAAGATACCAAGGGAAAGATATCATTGAAAAGCTGCCAAAAGGAAGCTGTTAGAAGATGTATGTGATCTGAAGATATGTGCAAATCATTATTATCATAGTTTCTGTACAGTCTCACCCTTAATGGTCTGCACAAGGCTTCTTCTTTATGTAATTAGGGAAATTTTATAAGGCCTGATGAGCAAAAGGCAAATTTTAGAAATTTCTTTCCATGTATTTTAATAATGTATTAATTTTATGATCCAATTTAAGGTTTTATGATACACTTTCTTTGAAGGTCAGAGCTGAGAAATGGACTGTACGCTTCCTTTGTTAATCTCTGCTACACTTTTTTTTTTTTTTTTTTGAAAAAGAAAACATTTATTTTTCTGCAGCCACTAAATGGATGCTTATATATTTGGAATCAAATAAGACATTCATGGAAAATAGTCTGTGATACAGTTTTATTTAGGAAGATTGAGCACACATTGGATATACCTGCAGCTTGGACAGATCACCATATTTGTATATATAAATATGTTTTGCCACAAAAAGGATTTATAGACTGTTAGTCTTTGTAAAATAGTTTCCAACATGTTGCATCAGTGTGCTGTTTATGCCAGAGTGTGTTCCTGTGTGCTGTCAGGGTGTGCTGACACTGCTTGTGCAGCAGTTCTGGGATTAACTCTGCCAGGATTATCAGATTGTTTCAGAGCTGCCAGAACAGACACGATGACAGCTTCATATAGGGCACCGCACACACATATGCACGCAAACACGCACACTTAATCCAACTCTCCTTGCTGGACTCAGATAACCCATTGTCATATTCAAACGTGCCTCTGTTTTAGGACATGTACAAAAGGAAGCCGACACTACAAAGCAGTTAAAAACTTCTACTTTTAATATATAATTCATGTGCATTGCCAGTTTAACAGGTTCCTAAGCATTTCATTGCAGATTAGTACAAACTACAGCCGTGGGAGTAATGTTACAGTGCACATGGGATGAACTTGTGAATCTGAGCCAAAAAATTGTTAAATATGTTTTCGTGTTTAAGCTAAACCTGTTTAAACTGACTTTTCTAGACACAACAAGATGTTCTACACATCTCCTGAACAGATTCGTAGACGGTGACACATACATGATGTCCTGCACAGAGGAGATGTTTGTTTGGTGTCTGTGCAGGGCTTGATGAGATTCCCTGTGTGTTGCCCTGTTTTGGCCATGTGCGAGGGAGCTGCAGATGCTGCTTTTGGTGGTACATAAATCAAGCCTAATGTGTCAAAACCCAAATGGTGCCCTACTTGCCACCACCCAACTCACACAACCAAAACAAAAAAAAGCACTGACACATCCTCCCCCCTCCCATCTCTTCCCCCTGAGCTTGTGTTTTTAAAAACATTTCTCCCTTTAGCTGGCAGGGGAGGGAGTAGGGGAGGCTGCCTTCTCCGTGGTGTTATCAGCTGGCTTCTCTGCGTCTTCAGCCCCGGGGGATCCTTCGGCGGCCGAGGGGTCAACCTGTGCAAACTTCAAGATGTCGAGGACATTCGCTTTAACATCCTCAAAGGTCTCCTTCACACCCTTCTCCAGGAGATAACCCACACTTTCACCCTCGGGGTCCTCTAGAGCTGTGGCTCCCTCCACAGCTGTCTGCAAGTACCTCAGGCTCACCAGCACTGACATCTGCAGAGAAAGAAGCAATAAAGATACTGTGAAATCAGGGTGTAAAATCTGTGCTCGCAGACAGTTTTTATCACAAAACGAGATGGTCAAAGGGTTTCGTAAGCTCACAAAAAAAACGAATAGAGGCATCAACTTTAATAAATCACGTAATTTTAAAGCTGCTGGGTGATCACACTCTGAAGGACTTTTATTCTGTACAGCTGAAAAGCTTGTGCGGATGTATTCTGACAGCTTGTACTGTGTTATATATGTGAGAGACAGTTATACACATTTTTTCTGATTTTGAATTCACTGTGGAAGTATTATCAGCATTATAAATTTTTTTTTCTTTAGGATTGTAACCATAAACATGATTTCACTCAAAATATTTACACTTATTTTGGAGCGATGATGTTCATAAACCATATTGGGAGGGAATTATTATCTCAGAAGGCGTGTTATGTTTATATTTTCTTTTTTTAAAACTGGAGAAATCATGAGGGTTTTTTTTTTACTTCCAACCTTCATATTGGGTTTTGCAATCTGAAGCTTATTCAAAATCAAATCACTATAAAAGTTAAAAGTTCAATTAAATCTATCTGATCATTTTCATATAGTCTCTTAGACAAATTTTGTCCAGTTTTTTTCCCAAAAGTGTGAGATCCAGTTTTGACTGAAAATTTGCTGCAGACTTCAGGACAACAATGTAGTGGTGATGCAGGAGTACAAAATATTTTTAGTATTATCTCATGCTCCCTCTATCATTTTTTTTTTTGTCTGCTGTTCAGATTCAGAACAGGTTTTGTTAAAGTAATATCTTAATACCTTGACATGCCAAAGTGGACTAGAAAAACCACGCCACTGGTCTGTTGCGGTTTAGACTGTGTGATTGGCTGGTTGGAGCGTATAACAGTGCTGTGTTGAACATATGAGAAAAGCTTCCTGTTACAGGCTTAGTTTGGCTATTTAAACATGTGCTGTCAATGCTGGCATTTTGCAAAGGAATGAAAGTGCATGTTTGATTAAAAGTTGGAAATCAATGTAAACCAGTGAGCTTTTCCCTTCTGTCGGTTGTCATGGCAGTGTGTGCGTCACTAGACAGTCATCATTTAAAATTCTGTTTTTTGCTTCTTCTTTCTTTGTGTGTCTGTGTGTGTGAGTGTACAGAATAATTTCAGCGCTCCTTTCTGAACTCAAAGAAGAATTATAGAATAGCATGACAATAATAGCATAAAACAGCTGTTTGGGTTTTCTTTTTATTATTCACCTGTATTAGGATGACTGACAGCACACCAGGGCCAGTTGAATTCATCATCTCCATGTAGTAGTCGGTCAGAGCCTGCCTACAGCCACGGCTGTACAGGTTGAGCTCTTCTGCTTGGTAGTCGTAGCTGTAGTGAGCGCTGTTATCTGTCAGGTGGTACTGCAGGCAGGGGCGTGGGGAGGCCGGGTTACAGCAGCTGAACGGAACGCCATCCAGCAGGTAACGGCCATCCACGTTACTCCTGATACGACTGTAAACAGATGAAGGAGAGAAAGCGTGAAAACCACGAAGAGTGACAGATTAAAAAACAGAGTCTAGTGAGACAAGAGCAAGAGGAAGAGAAGTGAGGAGATAAAGTCATCTTAAAACCAGTTAAAGGCCGACTTTTAGCTCAGAGCAGCCCCTCTATACAAGTGTCATCATGTCACAACCTCTCTGTTTGTTCATTCCTTTTCACTTCCCTATCTTTGACCAACCTTTCTCTGCTTGCTGTACCACCAACCTTTTCATCGATGCCTATCATTCTCTTCAAAAGTAAAGGCCAGATCTATTTTTAATATAGTCTTCCTCTACCCTTAATATCATTTCTCTCCCTCTCTTTCTCTCTCTGACATATTGTTTGACCTTTCTGGATGTGAAATCTGCTTATCTCTCACTCATGTAGACCTCTATTTTCTTTGCTTCTCTTCGCTGTATACCCCTCATCATTTTTTCTCTTTCTTTCTGTGGATCATCATTCACTCACTCCTTGACGTCCTTGGAGGTGAAGTCCAGATATCTATTGCTGACCCACTGAACCTCAAACCAGTCCTTGAAGTTGTTGTTTCCACAGCAGCGGAACTCCATCTGCAGACGATCAATGGTCTCCTTTTGAAAACAGCGGCCGGGCACGTCTGTGTCCTTGTAGAAGCGGATCCCATTCCTCAGTCCCACCTGACATTGAAGAGAGAAAAGTGTAGGAAGGAGAAGGTGTTATCTTTAAAAGTCGTTGGCGTTTCAGAGCAGTTTGAGCTGGTTTTAAAAATAATGTTTGATTGTTGGTCAAATTGCTCTCCCATTTTGGCTTTGTCTACAGCAACTTATAGGGAAGCAGGCGTTTCCTAATGTTTTGCTTGACACTGGAGGTAAACTACTTATACCCTCCTTTTAATCTTTACCCAGCCCAGTGAACCCACCTTCAGGGACTCTTCCAGGCGTCCCTGCAGGGCATAGCTGAGCACCACCACAGCAAGAAGGAGACAACAGAGTAACATGGCTACAGCAAACCAGGCCATCAGGAGCAACTTCCAACGGGGGAAGCGGCTCGCATCCAGGGAGTCCTGACACACACGAGTGGCAACCCAGTTGGTGCCAATGGAGACCAGGCCCACCATCATCAGGATGTTGGGTACCATGTGGATCTCTGTGTTGTCCATCACCTCAAGAGAAGAAGAGCAAAGTCAAAGATAAAAGTTGGCACAACACTGGCAGTCAGCTGCAGGTCTCTTTGTCATTTCCTCCTCTCAATTTAGAAGGCAATAATCCTCTGTTCAATTATCCTTATCTAGTCTAAAATGACCTTGGCAGCCAAAAGATTCAATTAGCTGCAAAGTCTACATGGAAATATGATGATAAATTTAATCCATTGCTCGTGTTACTGCAGAAGTCAATTATGGACTGAGTTTATTATTGGCTGAGTTTGCAAAAGCCTGCCAGCCACAAAGCACCTTTGTCCAATTGTTGTTTTAAAATTACCATTAAAAAATACCTTACATTTACAGTCTGGTGGCTAACGTGATCCTGTAAAATCTGTCCAGCCAGCTTGGCTTTAGAACAAATAATCTCTCTAAATGAAATTGCAAAGAAATATTTTAAGCTCCATCTAGAATACTCAGTTTTCCCACTGAGTGCAGTAGAGGGCAAAACAGAGTACACAAATGAGGTATTTGTCTACAGATGATAAAGGAGGATTATGCTCTAATGAATCATTTGTTAGAGCCTTAGCTTCCTGATTCCATTTCATCGGTTGGAGAGCAAATATGTCTTCTGTTTTTTCCCAGCCATTCACCATCACCTTGGGAAAAATGATTACCTAAGATTAGCTAAGAGCACTTCTCACTTTAGATCAATAAATATGTGAAGGTCTCCTCTCATTGCAGCTTTCCTGTGAATATCAGTTCACTAAGTCTGTCTAATTGATCACTGATCCATTAAGACAAATGGCTACAGTGCTTAAACAAAATGCACAATCCACACACACACACACACACACACACACACACACACACACACACACACACACACACACACACACACACACACACACACACACACACATGATTTTCATGGGAAAAGTGCTGACATTACAAAGACGTTTTTCAGCCAACTCCACCTACATGACTTAACATGCATGAATGTGCATGTTTACACTTGCGTGTGGTGTGTTTGTATTTGTCAATTAAACGCTGAAGCTAAGTTTAAAAAAAAGTGACACAGCAGGCTCAGTAAACAACACTTAGCAAAGGCAGATGCCTGAGCATACAATCCTATATTTGTTCAACCTTTAATACATTCATGCACTAGACGTTAGCTCCACCTGGCCTTCTAGCTTGCATTGCTTCATGTGTGTGTTTGCATTCATGCAAGCATCGCTTTCTGTACCTCTGCCCTACGAAGCAGCTCTGTCTTAAGGTAAACACCAAGACAAAAGATGAAGGCCCCACTCATCACTGCCAGCCAGGACATCAGCCACAGGCCCTGGGCCAGACGAACTCGCCTCTGCTGGGTGAACGTAATTTTCAGCAGCATGGCTCACTATTATGCACAGGCCACCACAGAGAAAAGAGAAAAAAGAAAGAGAGGGGGAGCTGGATGGAGCAGAGCAAGTCTATTCTGGTCAAAACTGATGCTATCCAGAGGTGGCCAGCTGCATTTATGGAGACAAACCCATGGAGCTCAAAATACGGTGGACTCAGTGTTGTTGGATTGGTCAGTGGTCAGTCCAGGCCTGGTCGTTTGATTAGTTATTAGTGCGTTGAGCTCATCTAAGTTGTTCCAGGTGGAGGGGATAAGCAGGTATATCCCTGAGATGGTAGAGGACAAAGTCGACCTTAGAAGATAATCCAAAAACTTTCACTGAGTTGACGAAATGTCTCAAAAAGTTGTTTTTTCTTAAATAATCCAAATCCGTGCGGATGAGAAATGTGAGAAAAGTGGTTATTATTAAAGTATGGTGGAAAAATGATAATCCTTTTCACAAATATTACAGATGTTTCCCTCAAGCAAGTGGTCACAACGCCGCAGTCCCCCCTCCAAGCTGAAATCAGTGATTTCTTCCCCTTGATGCGATGTTGTCTTTTGATGGCGCCCCTCCGGGTCTGTGCATATGCGGCGCCCCCCTAAACCGCGGTACCCATGGTTGGAGGACACAGACAACTGGCCAAAGTCGAGAGTTTGGAACCGTAATCCTCACAGTAGAGTCCCTGGGATCCTATTAGAGCCCAGGAACCAATGGGAAAGCAGGCCAGTGTCTGATCAGCAAACTTATCTGATGGACTCATAGTATGGGAGGGTCTATTGAACTATTATGACAGGTGAATTTACCTGAAGCCCATCAACACAGGCTTGTAGGTCTGAGGAAATAAACACAGGAAATATGTATTACTGTTTACCTAAGAGCAAGAATACGGTGGGGTCCAGCAGTATGGAACAAAATCCAATTTACTGTCAGCATCACTCAGAGTTTTCACTCTATTACTGAGCCAAGATATTTTATGCAGTTAGAGAAGAAAAAATCTAAGACATTTGGAATAGGCCCACACATATGAGGCTATACTTGAAATACAACTGGAACAAATGGTATAGTTTATCTTTTACAATGCTCTCAGTTTATGCACTAAAACCATTATTCTCATAATTAATTGTAACCTTAAATTTTGCATTTCCATTTAAACTGTTTGTGTGAAGTTAAATATAAGAAACCTGCAGCCATTAATGATTTTACATTACAGTGACAAAGCAACCCACGGTATAGTGTTATTTTAAAAAAAACACTATACTGTGGGTTGCACTAAAATGCATGTAATGATCAGACGTAAGGCAGATTAGATATCTATTGATTAATGGACTGACTGAAATAAAGAGAATAGGGTTCCCAAAAGGATCCTCTATTCTTTTTTGAGGTAGGTTAGGTTAGCTGCTTCATGTGCAGTGAAAGTAAGACCAGAGTTATGTTTGCAGGGGATTATGAATATAGTGCAATAGGGAGGGAGGTGGGACTGGATCAATAGGATTAAACTGCTATTATAAGTATTTATGACAACCTGAATCAGAGCTATAGTTAGGCTGAGGCTGGTGTCACATTATCAGCTCTTAAAGCACTAATAATTTTCTACAGCCCAATCAATATTAACGTTTGCAGCTATATTTCTGAATAGTGAGACAGATTGAAAGCCATTTAAAACTTACAAGCAAACCTGTTTAGCTTTCTAGCAACAAAGATTTTAATGTAGCTCAGATATGTCAGCAGCATACATGTAGCACTTTTCTTCAATTCAATTCAATTCAGTTCAGTTCAGTTCAATTCAATTTTATTTATACAGCACCAAATCACAACAACAGTTGCCTCAAGGTGCTTTACATTGTAAGGTATCTCTACAATAATACATACAGAAAAAACAAAACAAAATCATATCACCCCCTATGAGTAAGCACTTTGGCGACAGTGGGAAGGAAAAACTGCCTTTTAACAGGAAGAAAGCTCCAGCAGAACCAGGCTCAGGGAGGGGCGGGGCCATCTGCTGCGACCGGTTGGGGTGAGAGAAGGAAAACAGGATAAAGACGTGTTGTGGAAGAGAGGCAAGTATGATTCAATGCAGAGAGGTCTATTAACACATGAAGAAGAAATATTAAATATATCATGGGAACCCACCAGAAGCCTACACCTATTGCAGCATAACTAAGGGAGGATTCAGGGTCGCCTGATCCAGTCCTAACTATATGCTTTAGCAAAGAGGAAAGTTTTAAGCTTAATCTTAAAAGTAGAGACGGTGTTCATCTCCTGAATCGAAACAGGAAGCTGGTTCCATAGAAGAGGAGCCTGAAAGCTGAAGGCTCTGCCTCCCAGCCTGCAGTGCAAGAGCGAGGTGCTCAAATGGGGTGATATGGTACTATAAGGTCATTAGAATATGATGGGGCCTGATTATTTAAGACTTTGTATGTGAGGATTTTGAATTCAATTCTGGATTTAACAGGGAGCCAATGAAGAGAAACCAGTATAGGAGAAATATGCTTTCTATTTCTAGTCCCTGTCAGTACTCTTGCTGCAGCATTTGGGATTAACTGAAGGCTTCTCTAACTGAGCACTCAAAGTGCTTTTTAGTACAAGCCTCATTCACCCATTGAAGCACACACATTCAGATGCATTTCTGTTCCTTAAACTCTGATTTCAATGAATGCAACACGGAGTTCATTATCTTGCCCAAGGTCACTTTGACATGCAGGCTGGAGAAGCCGGGGATTAAAACACAACCTTCCAACTGTTTTTTGGTTTTTTTTGTTTGTTTGTTTGTTTGTTTGTTTGTTTGTTTGTTTGTTTGTTTGTTTGTTTGTTTGTTTGCTTGTGTAAGTGTCACAGAAATGGCTTATGTATAAAGAAGTTTAATAGATGGTTCCAGCAGTTAAAATGTTCTTGCTTGTACATTTCTGTGGCCAATATTGTAAGGGTGTGTTTATCTTGTCAGAAAGAACAAGTTTTGTTACACCGCTATTATCGCGAGGTTTGGGCGTGATAGTATAGGCTGTGAGCCCACGTTTAATAATCACGCTAAGGAGTCCAGCGAGCTATCTGCAAAGGCCTGGTTAGTCTACCAGCGGTACAAGGTATTTGTCATTTGCCATAACTGTATTGTGATATTGTAAAAATTTGTAATGTATGGTGTTCTAATTATTTTATGTTTTAATTTAGAATGCACAAGACTGTAAAGCTATTCTTCTAGGACCTCCGAAGTGGCAGGCGGCCACGAGGTAATTTTCGTTGTTAAAGCACAAGTGTTAATTTTGATAGACTGAAGCGCTTAAAGTCTTTGTGTTTTATGTTTGTAGTTTTCACGGCGTTCAATAAATGCAGCGAAGCGCCCGTCTTGAAGAAGCCGTGCCTGTGTTGTCATTTCGGAGTTACAGTGAAAACTCGCCCTAGCCAGTGCCGGTGAGAAGCTAATTACGAAGACGGCAGCTGCAGAGAGCGACGGTGAACTGGAGCGACACAAGAGGGCGCCATTGCATAAGCTCACCGTTCTCAAGCAGCCAAGCACAGCGGCAACAACGTTGTACAACTGGAGTAAGGTGGAAATTAATAAGGGACAGTGTTAAAGGTAGAATAATAGTGGTTTAAGTCAAGTTTAAAGAGCCACAATAAGTTTCTATAATACATTTGTCAAAGTTTATTTATTTCTACTGTACTTCAAGGTGATGCTTTGTAGTTTGGTGAATAGTTCTGTGTGCTTGCTTAAGGTCAAAGTTTGAGTGAAGTTTACAAGGTCCTGTAAGAAAAGGTGCACTTAAAGTATACAGTATTTGAAATCTGAACACAGTGCGCTTAATGACATTTAACTAGACTCCCGAGATGGTTGACAAAGATCTCGAAGAGCACCATGCTGTATCACTTACCGAAGTGGAAGAAAATGATGATGAACAAATTACAGAACTACAGACTGTTCGTAAAAGTGAAAGAGTAAGAACACTAACAGAAAAGGGTAAAGAGCTTCAAGAGAAGAAACTCAAAGGCCTCCAACACAGATATGCTGTTGTTTTTGAAAAATGGAGATATGAAGCAAGATTGAGCAAAGTAATATTAAGAAATGAAGTTTCCGAGAGTGAATTGAATGAGCTCATCAACAATGTAAATGTTGCCTGCAAAGATGTACAAACCATTTATGAACAAATACGGCAAACACAAACTCCTGATGCAGATGAAAGACGCAAAGTGGATGCATGTACGTCACTTTCCTTGTTCATTGTCAGAAGAGCTGAAAAACACTTACAAGGAGACCTTGCAGATGGTGATGAAGAGCCATGGCCAGATGTTGGATCATGCTTAGGATCTGAAAGTACTAAATCAAGGTCAAAATCACGAAGGTCTAAAAGTGGTTCAAGCCAGTCATACTCACAAACAATTAAAAGAATAGAAGCAGAGGCTGAGGCAGCTGCGTGTCAGGAAATATTAGCAGTAATGGAGGATCAAGAAAGGGAAGCAGCTGAACTAAAAAAGTTGGAACTTGAAAACTTGGAAAGGCAACAAACAATGGAGGAGCAGCGCAGAAAGATTGAACGCTTGGAAGAGGTTAAAAAATTTAATGCTGCAAGAGCTAAAGTAAAGGTTTATGCAGAAGCTGAAAGTATTTCAGAAAGTCGTAGTTTAGTGCGCAGTATCAAAACTGAGAGCGAAACCTCAGCAATCCCTGCTCCACCACAAGTTCCCTCTCAAGCTCCAAATACAATCCAAGCCCATAATGCCACAAACCCTGCATTTGTTCCACATACTCCCACAGTCATAAACCAAGCCCAACAAAACCCTGGTGTGCAACCTAAGGGCACCACAGGCCAAGCAGGAAACGCATCAAGTCCGCCATTTATCCCTAAAGCAACACAAGCTGCCGCTTCAGCAACTCATCCACAGCCAAACTTGGATCTAGTCGGCATACTAGCAGACGCAATAAGTGCTAATCGTCTTCCAACTCCGGAACCTGCACTGTTCACTGGTGACCCTTTAAAGTTCAAGGACTGGCAGTTGTCATTTGAGACCTTGATTGAAAGAAAAAACATTCCAAAGAACGAAAGACTCTATTATCTCAGGAAGTACCTTGGTGGACCCGCAAAGAGAGTGGTTGAAGGATTTCTCCTAGTGGGCACAGATGAAGCGTATGATGCAGCTTGGGAGGTGCTGGAAAGGCGCTTTGGAGATCTGTTCACTATAGGGAAATGCTTCAGAGACAAACTTCACAGTTGGCCTAAAATAAGCTCCAAGGATGGAAGTGAGTTGAGAGAGTTTGCTGACTTCCTTAGAAGTTGTGAAGCTGCGATGCCACACATAAAGACATTAGAGGTTCTCAATGACTGTATGGAAATTCAGAAACTCTTGCTGAAACTTCCAGACTGGTTGACAACAAGATGGAATCGCGCAGCGATGAAAATAAGAAAAACCCTTAATGGAGAGTATCCATCATTTCACATGTTTACAGACTTTGTATCCACTGAAGCAGACCTAGCATGTGACCCCATAGCTTCAATGCAAGCACTCAAGGGTTTGGAAATCAGTAAACCCAAACACTCACGCAGCCAAGTCGTTCAAGCTAAAACATTAACCGCAACTTCAAGTCACTTAACCACCTCAAGTCACATAAATCCCATGACCTGCCTTTACTGCAAAAGAAATGGTCACACACTGGATAAATGCTTCAAATTCATGGAAAAATCAGTCCAGGATCGTATCAAGTTTGTACAAGCAGAAAGGCTGTGTTTTGGATGTTTGAAGGGGGGACATCATTCTAAGAAGTGTGATAAAAGGAATACGTGTGAGAAATGCCAGAAGAAGCATCCCACGTGTCTGCATGATGACAAGTTTGTGGAGCGTAAAAGGATAATGCCTGCACCGAATGATAACTCTCGAGATAAGGACGAAGGAGATGAACCAGCAACCGCAATCTCTAATAGAGTAACTCAAGTAACTTCGAGCACACTGACATCCTCCATTCTACCTGTCTGGGTTTCATCAAAAAATCACCCAGACAGAGAAGTTCTAGTGTATGCCCTCCTCGATTCTCAGAGCGATACATCCTTTATCTTGGATGAAGTAGCCCAGGGTCTCGACACAGATAAGAGTAAGGCTCATTTAAGACTATCGACCATGTCCGCCAAGTCAACAGTCATACCATGTGAGAAACTGGTAAATCTTCAAGTTAGAGGCTACAAGCAGGAAAAGAGAATTACATTGCCACCGGTCTATACAAGAGAATTCATCCCTGTGAACAGATCACACATCCCGACGTCTGAAACTGCTTTGAATTGGCCTCACCTCGAAAGGCTGGCAGATAGGTTACCTCCAATGCTTGAATGCGAAGTTGGTCTGCTTCTCGGCTATAACTGTCAGCAAGCCCTTCTTCCACGGGAAGTCATTGCAGGTGAGGAGAATCAGCCTTACGCACAGCTAACTGATCTCGGCTGGAGCATAGTTGGTTGTACGTCTCAAGTTCAAAATCACAATGATGATATTGGCATAAGCCACAGAATCATTGTTCGAGAAGTTACTCCTGCAGTACAACAAGCAGTTGAACTCAGGCAAGAAGTGCATTTTGTATGCAGAACTCAAGTGAAGGAAGTGGGTCCAGCTGATGTAATAAAGGCTTTGGGATCTGATTTCTCTGAGCATGAAACAGATGACAATCCAGTCTCTCAGGAAGACATTTTGTTCATGTCAAAGGTGACTAAAGGCATAAGGCGAAAGGAAAACGGTCACTATGAACTCCCATTGCCACTCAAAACCGACGACCCGAATCTTCCAAACAACAAACAATGTGCTGAGCATAGACTGTCGTCGTTGGAACGTCGGCTCAGAAGAGATGAGAAATACTATGAGGATTACGTCAAGTTCATGGACGACATCATAACCCGTGGAGACGCAGAGAAGGTCCCAGAGCAAGAACTGGATAAGGAGGCAGCATGGTATATACCACACCATGGAGTATACCACCCCCACAAACCTGAGAAGATACGTGTGGTTTTTGATTGTTCGGCCCGTTTCCAGGGGACATCTCTTAACGATCACCTTCTGACTGGACCAGATCTTACCAACGCACTGATTGGAGTGTTATGTCGATTCAGAAAGGGCCCCATCGCCATCATGTGTGACGTGGAGAGGATGTTCCACCAATTCCACGTCATCAAGGAGCATCAAGACTATTTGAGGTTTCTTTGGTGGGACAAAGGCGATTTAAACTCTGAGCCTTCAGTGTACAGGATGAGAGTGCATCTTTTTGGAGCAGCTTCATCTCCCGGATGCTGCAATTTCGGACTCAAACATATTGCTTCTCAAGGTAGAAACAGATTCAGCGAAAAGACTATTGAGTTCATCCAAAGAGGTTTTTACGTCGATGACGGACTCGCTAGTGTGACATCAACAGTCGAAGCCATACAGTTGGTAAACGAGTCAAGGGCACTTTGTAAAACAGGCAACCTACATCTGCATAAGTTTGTGTCAAACGACAAAGAAGTGCTTGCAGCTATTCCCCAAGAGGAACAAGCTAAAGCCAAAGACCAGGACATGGCTCTTGGAGAACTCCACATTGAACGTGCACTTGGAGTGCAATGGTGCATAGAGGCAGATGAATTCCAATTCAGAGTCCAAGTTAAAGACAACCCATTGACAAGGAGAGGGGTGCTCTCGATTGTTGCTTCAGTCTTTGACCCCCTTGGGTTCGTTGCCCCATTCATATTAATTGGAAAGCAGATACTCCAAACGTTGTGCAAGGACAAAGTTAATTGGGACGAGGATCTCCCAGATCACATTCTACCACAATGGGAAGCATGGTTGCGAGACCTGCCCAAGTTGGCAGCTCTGAAGATCCCACGAAGCTACTCGCAAGATGCGGACATTGTGCAGTACGAATTGCACAGTTTCTCGGATGCGAGCCTCAGTGGTTATGGCGCATGTTCATATCTCAGAGCAAAAGGTAGAGAAGGACAGGTCAGTTGTGCACTCGTCATGGGCAAGGCAAGAGTAACGCCCATTAAGCAAACAACCATCCCAAGGCTCGAACTGTCATCGGCCGTGACTTCAGTTCGCATTGCAGATGTGATCAAACGAGAACTAGACATCCAAAATCTACAGGAATATTATTGGACAGATTCACAAGTCGTATTAGCATACATAAATAATGATGCTAAAAGATTTCACACATTTGTCGCCAATCGAATTCAACGAATAAGACAAAGCACAAGTCCTGGGAAATGGCAGCACGTCAGCTCAGAGGAAAATCCAGCTGATCAGGCCTCAAGAGGTTTAAATGCTACTCAGCTGAAAGATTCAAACTGGTTGAAAGGTCCCGATTTTCTTTGGAAACAAGAGCTTCCAGTCAAAGAGGAAATGGTGGGAGAGGTTGAAGAAATGGATCCTGAAGTCCGTAAAGGCTATACGCACACTGTACATTCGAAGGAAGCAAACCCAGTGCTAGAGCGTTTAAAGAAGTTCTCCAGTTGGTCGAGAGCTATCAAGGCCATTGCCAGGCTCAGGCGATTCATCAAAGAGTACAAGGGTGTTCAACGAAGAACGAACAAAGTGACAGATCTTGAAGAAAGAAAAGACACAGAATTATTCATCATCAAGCTAGTGCAAAAAGACATCTTTACTGAGGAAATACAGAAGATCAGATCTCAAGGAGAAAATTCTCTGCACAAGCGCAGCAGACTAAAGCAGTTGAATGCCTTTTTGGACAAGTCGGATGTTCTCAGGGTAGGAGGAAGATTATCTCAATCAACTTTACACTATGATGTAAAACATCCTGCAATTCTCCCCAAGGAGTCCCATGTGTCAGCCCTCCTCGTCAAACACTACCATGAAGGTGTACATCACCAGGGAAGAGGGATGACAATAAATGAATTGCGGGCAAATGGGATATGGATTTTAGGATGTGGGAGTGTTGTTTCTTCACACATTTACCATTGTGTTAAGTGCAGAAGATACAGAAAGGCTACAAATGTCCAACAGATGTCAGATTTGCCAGAAGTGAGAACAGAAACAGCACCTCCTTTCACGTATTGTGGCGTCGACTGTTTCGGGCCATTCATGGTAAAGGAAGGAAGAAAGGAAGTCAAAAGGTATGGACTACTGTTCACGTGTTTATGTTCACGAGCTGTGCACATTGAAACACTAGATGACTTATCGACAGATGCCTTCATGAACGCTCTTCGAGTTCTGATAGCCATAAGAGGTCCTGTCCGGCAATTAAGATGCGACCAAGGGACAAACTTTATGGGCGCCAAAAGAGAACTTTTGGAGTTAATGAAGGATATGGATCAAGAACCACAAAGAGCTATGGGTTGTGAATTTGTGGTGAACGTTCCGGCAGCTAGCCACATGGGGGGCGTCTGGGAACGTCAAATTCGGACAGTACGAAGTGTACTGACAGCGATGCTGGACAAGTTCTCAAACAGACTCGATACAGCTAGTCTAAGAACACTGCTTTACGAGACAATGGCCATCATTAACAGCAGACCTTTAAGTGTTGAGTATCTCAATGATCCCTTGGGACCAGAGCCACTAACTCCCAATCACATATTAACGATGAAATCTTCGGTTATTCTTCCACCTCCAGGAGAGTTTTGCAGAGAGGATTTGTACTTGAATAAAAGATGGAAAAGAGTACAATTTCTGGCAAATGAGTTTTGGCAAAGGTGGAGGCGAGAGTATCTGTTAAATCTCCAGCGGCGACAGAAGTGGCAGGCGGCCACGAGGTAATTTTCGTTGTTAAAGCACAAGTGTTAATTTTGATAGACTGAAGCGCTTAAAGTCTTTGTGTTTTATGTTTGTAGTTTTCACGGCGTTCAATAAATGCAGCGAAGCGCCCGTCTTGAAGAAGCCGTGCCTGTGTTGTCATTTCGGAGTTACAGCTTGCTTGCTTGTTTGCTTGTTTGTTTTTTGCCATATAAAAACATGCCATATATTATTTGAATTTGACAACAAGAAAGTGAGGAAGAAATCATCAATAATGAACAAATGTTTGTAATCTGATATACTGCATCAACAAAACTATCTTTATTGGTAGAATAGATACAAATACACAAAGAAGAAGTATTTTAATGACAAAAAGTAGAGAGAGATTTAGATTAAAACAACATTAATACCAGAAGAATGCTAAGCACAGAATTAAAGGAACACATCGATTCCAGGTGTACACATGCTGTTAAGCTTATCAACACCATCACAATAGCTGTCTTTGTATTTTAACTGTACACATTTGTCAGTTACATCAGCTTGAAAGGATTTTCCCGTGTCAACAATTCAATTCAATCCAATTTTATTCATATAGTGCCAAAGCACAACAACAGTTGCCTCAAGGCACTTTGCATTGTAAGGTAAAGACCTTGCAATAGTACAAAGAAAACATTTCTGAATCATAATATTTGACTTTCTTTTTATGATTTAAAGACCTTTACACTGAATCTCTGGATATTTACACAAACCAATCAATGCACAGTAAACTCAAAATAGTATTTTTCATTGTACACTTATTAATTTTAAGAGGTTTTCACATGAGGGCTATTTAGACTGTTTGAAAAATCCAAAGCAGTCCCTGAAGAGTTATTTTTACACAAATATATAGCAGAAACACGAACAACTGAGTCTGGTTGAATTATTATGAACAAATGTAGATTAAAACAGTCTCCAGTGACACTGATGGTACAATAACCTGCTGCTTTAAGAAAGAGATGCCTTGACTCGAGACTTAAGCGGGTTCCAAAAGGGCATTAGCTTCCTTAATCATGTTGTTTTCTCGATGTCACTCAAAGTCATTCACTGAATATAGTTTCATTGTTGACTCAGCAGAAGGCCTTGAGGTATCCGGCTTTTAAATTCCCAGTCTTTCACTGTTTTTTAAATTTGTTAAAAATGATCGCATTTGATCCCATCAGTGTCAATAATCTATTATCAGAGACAATTAAACACTTCTGTAGTCTGTATAAAGTGGGCAGCATGGTGACGAGGTGGTTAGCGAGAAGGTTCGACGTGCAATTAGTGGGGTTAGGTGAACTGGTGATTCTAAACTGGCCCTAGTTGTCTCTCTGTGTCAGTGCTACGTCAGACTGGTGACCTATCTGCTAGGAAAGGCTCCAGCTACCCCCATGACCTTTTGCCTGCACTATCAATTTGGAAGAAAACTAAAAGGTAAAAGAAAATAGACAGTAAATTAATACTACAGAACTTATACATAAAGCATATTTTTAATAAGTTAAATGGTTATTTTGTTATTTTACTGCCATTTTTCTCCGTTTTTTATGTAGCTGTGGCTCTTTCTTTCTTTTTGTGTATGAAAATCTTCTGACTATTATGCAAAGGCCTCCTTTGTTGCCCACAGTGTGATGGCTGCACTTACAGCCACACAGTGGTAATATCACCATGTTAGTGTAGAGGCTTATAAGTAATATTGCATTCACATTTCTTTCTTTAAATATAGGAATTTATTTACAGAACAATAAATAACTGGTTTTGGTTTAGAATTCATTCACATATCCACATAACGCTGCATTCTAAAATAAGTGCGCACATTTTAGTTTACACTGTTATGTATGATTAATCTTTTGTTTTCTGAGTTACCTTAGTTGCAGCTGTTCCAGTCCCTTGATTAAGGAGCCAAGAGGTGGAAAAGGGGCGGAGCGAGCTTTAAAGGAAGGCTACAAATTGGTTCACGCCATAACTCAGGACCATGGGGGGGGAATTGGAGTTCATTATGTTTGGTTTAGTTAGGTTTTGTGTGTTTTACCCCTTTTCCTGTTTTTGTGGGCTGATCAGCCACTATTTAAGTTTCCCCTTTGTCTCATTAAGTTAGGTCAGTTTGTTTGAGTTATCAGTTGTGTTGTTAACTTTGAGTAGAGTTTTGTTAGTTTGACCTCTTTTATGGGCCCAAGATTTTGATTCTTTTTGCATGAGTTAACCAATTATGTTTTTTGGGTTAAATAAAAAAATCATTTTTTGGACTTTAACCTGTGCCTAAGTTTCCTTCACTGCTCGGTCCATCACAAGTGGTGTCAGAAGTGGGATCAGCAGTTGAAGGCACAGGATTTTTTTTTCTCTTTTTTTCCCCTCTTCACTCATCAAGCCATGCACAGAATGGGAAGGAGTGGCAGAGGAGCAAAAGGAGATTGTCAAAACCAGCCAGTTGGAGTTGTAGAGCAAGTAGAAGGAGGAGAGGAAAATGGAGCCTCTGGAGGGGTGGATAGTACTGAGAGCCAAGGTAAGGAGCCGACAATGTCAGAACTGATTTCCATGCTTCGTTCTCATATGGGTCAGCAGGAGGCCCAGGAAGCAAGAAGAAGGGAGGAGTTTACCCGCCAGGAACAGCGCTTTAGAGCACTGCAACATCAGTTTCAGCTGTTGCAGGTAGAAGTGCAAGCTCGTACCTCCCCGGTCCCTGAGCCTCAAATGGAGGAACCTGAACAAGCAGAGGTAGAGTCCTTTGAAGAGGAGGATCCTCCCTGTGCTGGCTCCAGTAATGAGCAAATACATCCTCAGTCAGGTCAGTCTCGCTTTTATGAACCCAGGCTGGAAAAATTGACAGAGGAGGATGATATTGAACATTTTTTAACAACATTTGAACGCATGGCTGTAGTTTGCCGGTGGCAAAAAATGGACTGGGTTTTTCATCTGATTCCTTTACTCACTGGCAAAGCAAGAGGTGCGTATGTTCATATGGATATGGATGACTCTCTAGACTATGACAAAGTGAAAGCAGCTATCCTTCAAAAATATGACATTAATCCTGAGACATATAGACTGAGATTCCGTTCACTGGAGGTAAAACCTGATGAGAATCCAAAAGAACTATATGCAAGATTGAAAGAGTTATATGAGAAGTGGGTGAAGCCAAAAGGAAAAACGGTGCATGAGGTTAGTGAAATATTAATTTTAGAACAATACTTGAGAATGCTGTCTCCTGAGTTACAGATATGGATTAAAGAACGCAATCCAAACTCTGCAGCGGCGGCTGCAGAGCTGGCTGATGTGTTTGTGGCGGCACGGAAAAAAGGACAGTCATGGAGCCACACAGCATGGAAAATGAGAGATGGTTCAAAATCTGTCCCTCACTACCAGAAAGCAGGGGTGAGTAAGCCTCCAAAGAGCCAGTCTGTCAATATGCCGTCAAGACCTCCACCCAAGACTGTGATTTGTTATTTGTGTGGGATGGAGGGCCACACAAAACCTATGTGCCCAAAGAATTCTACAAAAATAACTCAGATGTGTTTTGTGCCCCGACAAAGTGTGGAGCCTAAAGTGGAGTTTGAGAATGGTTTCAAAATGACCTTAGTTGAGGTTGATGGGAAACCATTAAAGGCCCTTGTTGACTCAGGAAGTACTCAGACTCTTGTGCACCGAGACTTTGTACCCGCAAATAAAGTTAATGTGGAGACAATCCCTGTTCGCTGCATTCATGGAGATGAGAGATCATATCCAACAGCAGATCTGTACATCAAGGTACAAGGACAAACGTATATTCTAAATATTGGTGTTGCAGAGAATCTGCCATTTCCAGTAGTGCTGGGTCGAGATCTGCCTGTGTTGTTTGACTTGCTGAATCCTAGTTATACATGCAATGTTGCAGTAACAAGAGCTCAAGCTAAGAAGAAAGAGGAGTCCCTACACCCACTCCGTGCCTTGCCCTTCTATGATGCGGACATAGAGACTGCACCCGGGAAGTCTCGTAAGTCACGTGGACAGAGAAGGCAAGAGAAGTTTCTACATACTGCTGTTCGAGAAGCTCCTAGCACAGAGCCTGAGTTACCTTTGGGTTTCAAAATCCCTGTTAATATTATTGAAATGCAACATGACGATCCATCTCTAACATCTCTGTTCCAGAAAGCTGCAGAGAGGAACCAAGGAACTAAGCAAGATTTGAACAGCAGGGGGGAGTTTCTGCTGAAAGATGGCATTCTGTATCGTCAGCAGGGTTCAGCATTGCAGTTGGTGGTTCCTACAGCAGTCCAGAAGGTGGTGCTCTCCTTGGGACACTCCATTCCATGGGCTGGCCACTTGGGAAAGCACAAAACCATGGCCCGCATTAGAAAATATTTTTATTGGCCTGGTGTGCGCTCGGATGTAACACTGTTCTGTAAAAGCTGCCCTCAGTGCCAGAAGTCTTCTCTTAAAATCCCCTCCAGAGCTCCTCTCCAGTCTCTACCAATTATCAGCACTCCATTTGAAAGGCTAGGAATGGACATTGTTGGTCCTCTAGAAAGGAGCAAGGCAGGCAACCGTTACATGCTGGTTGTGACAGATTACGCTACAAAGTATCCAGAGGTCTTTCCTTTGAGATCAATAAAAGCCAAAGCAGTCGCCTTCTGTCTCATACAGTTCTTCTCAAGGGTTGGTTTTCCTCGTGAGATTCTTACTGACCGTGGCACTAACTTTATGTCCACTTTGTTGAAGCAGGTGTACCAGCTCCTTGGGATTAAGAGCCTGAGGACAACGCCATACCACCCTCAGACAGATGGCCTAACAGAGCGCTTCAATCAGACTCTGAAACAAATGTTACGAAAATTTGTCAATGAAACTGGTACAGACTGGGATCAGTGGCTGCCCTACCTCCTCTTTGCATATAGAGAAGTACCCCAGGCTTCTACAGGTTTTTCACCTTTCGAACTATTGTATGGCCATGAGGTACGAGGCCCCTTGTCTCTTCTAAGGGAGACTTGGGAGGGTGACCAAGAAAGATCACAGGCTGTCAATGTTGTCTCTTATGTTGTCCAGATGCGGGAACGGTTGGAGAAGATGACGGAGCTGGCCCAAGCCCACAAAGCGGAAGCACAGCAGCACCAGAAGGCCTGGTACGACCAGTCAGCTCGGCAAAGATCCTTCAGTCCTGGTGAGAAGGTGCTGGTGCTTCTTCCAAGTGATGACAGTAAGCTGTTAGCAAAGTGGCAAGGGCCATATGAGGTCCAAAAGAAACTTGGACAAACAACCTATAAGGTCGCTATTCCAGATCAGCCCCGCTCCAGCAGAGTACTGCACATTAACCTGCTTAAGGAATGGGTGGAGAGACCAAAAGCAGATGTCTTTCTGATCCGGGAGGTTTCGGAGGAGGAGGAAGTGGATGATCAGTATCTGCCAAAACCCACTCCTCAGGACCTGGATCTAAACCATCTTCCTGAGGAAAGACAGGCTCAGGTGAGAAACCTGTGTAAATTAGATGTGTTCAGTGAAAATCCTGGTAGAACGGACATTGTGGAACATGACATTGTGTTGAAAGATGGAGCTTCTGTGAGGAGAATGAGTTACAGGATACCTGAGCGTCTACTGATCCCGTTGAAAGAGGAGATCGACCTGATGTTGTCACTAGGAATCATTGAAGCCTCGAAGAGCGAGTGGTGCCACCCGGTGGTCCTGGTGCCAAAGAAGGATGGCAGTATCCGTTTCTGCATAGACTTCAGGTACCTGAATGCAATATCACAATTTGATTCATATCCAACTCCCCGCATTGATGACATGGTTGAGCGTCTTGGGAAGGCCAGATACCTGACAACAATAGACCTCTGCAAGGGTTATTGGCAGGTACCACTGACTAAGCGCTCAAAAGAGCTGACTGCTTTCCGGACCCCGTGGGGCTTGTTCCAGTTTAAAGTCATGCCCTTTGGACTGCATGGTGCCCCGGCAACATTCCAGAGACTGATGGACCAGATACTGTCTGACATGTCTGATTTTGCTGCAGCCTACCTTGATGACATAGTGATTTTTAGTTCTACCTGGGAAGAACACCTGAAACACCTGGAGAAGGTATTGGGGCGTCTTCAGTCTGCAGGGTTGACTGTTAATCCAGCTAAGTGTGCCATTGCCAAGGCTGAAACTGAGTACCTTGGGTTTGTGATTGGAAATGGAGTAATAAAACCTCAAGTCAATAAGGTCACTGCCATAGAATCCTGTCCTTTGCCAGAGACCAGAAAACAGCTGAGATCATTTTTAGGTATGGCAGGATTCTATCATCGGTTTATCCCTCATTTCTCCGCCAGGGCAGCTCTTCTGACGGATCTGACTGGTGCCCGAAGTCCCAATAAGATCACCTGGACAGAGGAGGCTAAGATGGCTTTTCAGGACCTACGACAATCTCTGAGTAAGAGCCCAGTGTTGCACAGCCCTGATTTTGAGAGAAATTTCATTCTTCAGACTGATGCCTCGGAGAGAGGATTGGGAGCTGTTCTGTTACAGGGACCGCCTGGAGAGCGTCATCCAGTGGCCTTCATTAGCCGCAAGCTGTTTCCGAGGGAAGTGCGATACTCAACCATCGAGAAGGAGGGACTTGCCATCAAATGGGCCCTGGACTCCTTTAGGTATTATCTTCTTGGACGGGAGTTCATATTGGAAACAGACCACAAGGCTCTTCAATGGATAGAGAGAATGAAGGACACAAATGGAAGGATCACGCGATGGTACCTTGCAATCCAGCCATTCCGGTTCACCATCAACCACATCCCCGGCAAGGATAACTGCACTGCAGACTGTCTCTCTCGCTGTCCCAGGGAGAGATCTGAAGAGGGGGAGTGTGTGATGGCTGCACTTACAGCCACACAGTGGTAATATCACCATGTTAGTGTAGAGGCTTATAAGTAATATTGCATTCACATTTCTTTCTTTAAATATAGGAATTTATTTACAGAACAATAAATAACTGGTTTTGGTTTAGAATTCATTCACATATCCACATAACGCTGCATTCTAAAATAAGTGCGCACATTTTAGTTTACACTGTTATGTATGATTAATCTTTTGTTTTCTGAGTTACCTTAGTTGCAGCTGTTCCAGTCCCTTGATTAAGGAGCCAAGAGGTGGAAAAGGGGCGGAGCGAGCTTTAAAGGAAGGCTACAAATTGGTTCACGCCATAACTCAGGACCATGGGGGGGGAATTGGAGTTCATTATGTTTGGTTTAGTTAGGTTTTGTGTGTTTTACCCCTTTTCCTGTTTTTGTGGGCTGATCAGCCACTATTTAAGTTTCCCCTTTGTCTCATTAAGTTAGGTCAGTTTGTTTGAGTTATCAGTTGTGTTGTTAACTTTGAGTAGAGTTTTGTTAGTTTGACCTCTTTTATGGGCCCAAGATTTTGATTCTTTTTGCATGAGTTAACCAATTATGTTTTTTGGGTTAAATAAAAAAATCATTTTTTGGACTTTAACCTGTGCCTAAGTTTCCTTCACTGCTCGGTCCATCACACACAGATAGCCTAAAATAACATAATGTTCAAGTTTTCTTAACCACAGCATTTTCAAAATACAGTATTTCCATCTGACAGATATTCATGAGACACATGAATAAATGCACATTTCGAAGCATTAAGATGAGCGTCCACTGTGCCTGTGGCATTTTCACTCTGTTACTTCTGCCCTACACTTCTGCCCACTCTGTTGCTCCTTCCTTTCACCAGCCTCCTTGTGTAACTGCAGGTGCTGCATGAAATCATCCAGGATCTGCTGGGCTGACACAGAGTTCACATCATCAGTGTCCTGCTCCAAAAGAGTTACCTTTAACTCTTCCTTCCCGGCCCAGTTATCACTAGCTACATGGCCCTGCCTGAGGTCTGGAAGGGTGTCAGCATGATTAGTGGCCAAAGAGGACTGCTGTTGGCTTTGGGGGTAGATAGGCTGTGGCCTGGCAGCATAACTGGCAGCCATTTTCTTATAGATAGCAGTGCTGATCTCAGCCACAGAGAAAGGCAGGCTGTGGCTCGGCTCATGCTGACCCGAGAGGCCGCACTCATTTCCTGTTGCTGGTACACTCTGTTTAAAGGGTGTGAAAGCTGTGACCCTCTGTGGACCTGCCTCTGGTTTAGTCAGCCAATCATGTGCTGCTTTGTCTGCTTTAGGAGGGTGGGGCTGGCCATCTGTTTGCTGAGAGGTGGCAGAATGGCTGTTTGCAGCAGAGGTTGTGAGAAACTTCTGTACAGCCTCAGCGGAATCAAAATGCTTCTCCAGTAGTTCCTTTATCAAGCATGGCACCTAAATTTAAGAAAAAATATGTATAAGTAAACATTACTCTTTACATTTCAAGATTTGAATGCATCTGCTTTCAAATCTAATTCTGTTGCTTTAGTAACTTTGAAATATTTGCTTCATAAACAGCATCACCTGAGTGCTTCATCATAGTCTCTGGCGCAGCATAGCATCTTTCATTGGTTGCTATGCGTTATTTAGCATATTTCAAGGAACATTTAGCTGATTATGCATGTGCAAGTTGATGGACAGCTATGCTTCAGTACTTTGTTTGCACTGACTGGAGATCCAGATGAGTAATGTCTCCTAATATGCTACAAAACACTACAGGGAAACACACAAATATTATAGATAACATGTTGTGCTGCCACTCTAAAAATATATTTATTAGTGTACAGTGGCATACACATGGCACTTTGCGTGTTTACAGTATATAAATCACACTCAGTATCATGAGTTCCTCAAATAGACGACAAACTATAATGTCAGTTGTACTTTTGCCTGAGTTGAAAAATTAGTTTTGATATTTAACTCTCTAAAGTTGAAGATCTCTTACATTTTATGTTATTTCTGGTTATAATGAAATGATAAACATTCAGTATGTCCATAGGTTTGTCTGTAGGCATTTCGCATGAATCTCAGGGCCTGAGGCCTACTGAGTAGAGAGAAGTGTGCACTGATGTCCACTAGATGTCAGTGTGCTTACATTAATGTTCTCCAGGGCTGCAATGGTCCTGTGGGCGTCTTCCAGCTCTGAGCTCAGGTTGGACACACGATTAAGCAAGTACTTCCTTTCACTGCTCAAGCTCTCGGACTGCAAATGCAAAAAATAAGGGATAACATGCATGAAAGTCAAACGATGCGTTTCATTTTATAGATTATTATAGATTTTTTATAAATCTCCAGTTTTCTCACCGCTATGTGCAGGTGCTCCCCCAGCAAGTTATTGGCCTGCTTGGTCCCAGTATGTGTTTGCAGAAGGCTTCAAAACAAGAAGGAAAATATGTCATTCATCTATTTTCTGCACTAATAGAATTAATCCAAAATCCTTAAATTTTATTTTTAACACAGTGCATAAAGGCCCATTGTTAAACGTATTGCCTGCACCACTGCAATCTTTGAGTCAAGTCAATGGCAGCTGTTTGTCAAGACAAATGTCAACAACAAACTCTCCTAATAAACTTACAACAACTGACGCACAACTCGTGTGCAGCGTGAGGCGACCATTCACTCCAGCTGCAGCAGTCTGCTGAAGAATGTTTGGTATGTGCCTGACTGCCAGCAGCAGTTGTTTGGTTATAAATATGGGCCTAACAGAATCTGGGTGAGTGTGAAGACGCAGTTTATATGTCACTGAATTTCCACCCACGCAAGGAGGAGATCTGTGGCCTATGCTGTTCATCCAGAATGTTCCACTGATCAATAAATCTATAGGAAGTATTAAGTAAAGCCAGAGATTGAGTTCATTCAATAGTGGCTCTGGAATCAATATGTGTGCACACGCCCTCTTGTAGAGGCAAGCTCAGTATTTATTTATGGACATGAGTCAGAGAGTTTAAGCAATGCACAGCCATCATGTGTGTTTTGAATTCTGTTTAGCCTAACCTTTTGTATTTCTCCTTGACATGACTGAGCTCGTCTCTGGTCCTCTGCAGCTCTGCCTCCAAGCTCTCAATGCAAACCACTGTCTGCAGCAAGTTCTGGTGGAGATCGGCATTCTCCTCCTGCAGTGCCCTGAACACAGAGGAAGGATTAGAAATAGAGGGTCAGCATATGTTAATAATGAAGGTTATTTTGACTTTCAAAATTTAGGATTTAAGGAGGATTTAAAGTCCAGAATTTGCTGAGTGAATTATTTGGGATGTGTCAATTGTGCTTTTTAAATGAAATGTCAAAGATTTTAACATTATTAAGGTAAAAATAAATAAATAATCATCAACACAACGGTGACAGGTATTACTGCTGATATGACAATTAGGGTTTAGTTTTAAAAGTAGTTCTAAAAGGTATTCACAAAGGTTGTTAAATGTTGGTTTCCCTGGCACATAAACATACTATTGACGACATATAGTTATGTAAAAAGGTTTCATAATGACACTTCATCCTGTTTTAACAGGAATGTGTGTGTGTGGGGGGGGGGGGGGGGGGGGGGGGGGAGCCCATTAGTGTGATCAATAAGCACTGATCCATAACCGGATAAAGAGAGACAACCGAACGAGCCAGAGAGAAAGGTGTGGAGATCTGCAGTCAAACATGACATGTGCAGAGAGAGATTATATAAATACAGACACTTACTGAAGATGGTCAGCCTCACACAGCACATCCTAAAAAAGGAATAGAACAAGTTTAAGGAGGAGGTGGCTGAGATCAGGCTGTAGATTCTCTGTAGACACAGGTATTTTTGTTTTGTACTGCAGAGTGTGTTAGTTTTTCCTTATTGTAATCTTTGTTGAATTCATAATTAAGTTTAAAATCCTTCTCCTCAAATACAAAATCTTGAATAATCAGGTCCTGTCAAATCTTAAAGACCTCATAGTACCCTATTATCCTGAGAGAGCTTACTTGTAGGTCCTAAAGTTTTCATAAGTAGAATGGGAGCAAGGCCTTCAGCTATCAGTCCCTTCTATTATAGAACTAGCTTTCAGATCAGGTGATCCTGAACCCTCACTTAGTTATGCTGCTATAGGGTTATGTTCCTGAGGGCTTCCCATAATGCATTGAGCATTTCTTCTTCACGCATTTCTTTTCACTCTCAGTATTGTTTATACACTGCTTCTGCATTTAATCATTAGCAATTATTAAAACTCTCTCCTATAGTTTACCTTTTGTCCTGGATCTCTCTGCTCGCTTCTTTTCCCCTAAACCCCAACCACTCACAGCAGAGGCTGTCCCTCCCTGAGCCTAGCTCTTCCAGAGGTTTCTTCCCGTTAAAATTGTGCTTTTTGTTTGTCACCATCACCAAGTGCTTGCTCAAAAAGGGCTGTGTGATTAATGAGGTTTCTTTGTAATATTGCAGGCTCTTTGCCTTACATTATAAAGCAGGTGACTTGAGGTGAGGTGACTGTTGTTGTGAATTGGAGCTACATATTAAAACTGCACTAAATTGAGCAATATGAGTGGTATTTCTCAGGGACAGGGTCCAAGATGTTTACAACATTTCATTGATAAAATACATGAATGCAAATATTTGACATACAGTTACATAAACATGCCAGTCTCAACAAACATATGAACTGGTACTACAGGGCAGTTTTCTACTCTAACCCTCATTCCCCAACCGCTCGTAGCAGATGGCTGCCCTTCCCTGAATCTGGTTCTGCTGGAAGTTCCTTGTTGTTACAGGGGAGTTTTTCCTTCCCACTGCCACCAAGTGTTTGTTCATATCTGATTGTGGGGGTTTTCTCTCCATTAATGTAGGGTTTTTACCTTACAATATAAAGCATTGTGAGGCAACTATTGCTGTGATTTTCTGCTATGTAAATAAAACTGAATTAAAATTATATTGACTGCATTCCTCATTTAATCTTTTTAATGCTCAAATGCTTTGATATAAATTCAAACTCTAGTGAATACATGAGGTGCAAATCATAGACACTTTGACATGCAGTTTGGAAGAGCTGGGGATCAGACCAACAACGTTCAAATTAGTAGACAACCTGCTGTACCTCCTGAGCCACAGCCACCCTTTTGTATGCAATAGTGCATCCTCGGGCACCTATAGACTATAGGTGCATTTTGTATATTTTCACTTTATTTTAATTGGTTTTGTATGTTGTATCAATTCAAATTGTTATTTCAAGGTTCAAGGTTCAAGGTTCTTTATTTGTCACATGCATAGTTATACAAGTATAACACACAGTGAAATGTAGCCTGACACGCTCCTCGACATGTGCAAAAATTGGGGGGGGGGTGTAGAGGAAGAACATTATATATATACACACATATAGTATATACACTGGGTGAATGTGCAGTAGTAGCAGTTGATTATTTTTAGAGTGTTTTTAGTTAGTTAGATATAATAATGTTTTTTGTAGCAGACTCCTTAGTCTGTAAAATATGCAGTGTGATTCAAACATTTCTTGTTTTGTAATCCAACACATTCAATGTAAAATGAAACTTGAAGGTGTGGAACAGCTTTCAGCTTCAGTTTCCAAATATGAAAACTCCCCAAGCACCTTGTCGGAAAACCAGAACTTCACCCGCATTGTTTCATTTGAATTCCAATTGGCTGGATGAGGTCACATCACTTTCCAAAAACAACATAATTTCTATAACTATTCTTTACTATTTATATTCATAGGTGCTGGAGCCCGGCACGGGCTATATACCCGGGTTGGGTCACCATTTCATTACTGAGGACAGCTCAATAATAAACTATTGAGCTGTGGTAGACCTGTGCCAGAAACATAATCGATTTGTTCTGTGAGGCTAAACCAGGATGTTCCCCTTTGTACACGTACGTATATGTGGATTCAATAAAACAAATAAACCAAATGAGACCAGAATCTATACTGTTACAGCATGGAAAAAGGCAAAATTATGCAAGGCTCTGTGTGTGTGTCTGTGTGTGTCTATTAAGAACGACTGGATTCTACCTTCTGTATTACTCACACATTTTCCCATGAGGGAACTATGCAGATTTGTCTTTGTGATTGTATGTAGTTACGTCCCTTCAGGTCACAGAGCAAACAAAGAATCGAAACTGATATATCAAGGAGTGTCAAATGAATTTTCCCCTAAAAGCATTTGCTGCAATGCTGGAGAATGACTCAGCTTGCAATGCGCAGTGCTTGACACCATCCCACACGCCCTGTGACTCAGCAGCAGTGCCTCATTCTGCAACATTCTGTTCTTTTAATACAGATATCATTGATTTGATGCAGTGTAATGTGCGTCACACTTTGTTCTTCAGCAGCCCATCAAAAAAGACATGATTAATAATAAAAAAGAAAATAATTTTAGTATTATATATTTATATAATGCTAAATAGAAAGGTGCTGGCTTTCTAACTAGAGCTTTGGCTCATTAGGACCCTTATATCTTATCATTTGATTCACAAATCCATCCACTGAAGACCACTGGCTTCTCCATCACATTGTTCATGATAGATCTTACTAGTTATACTAGTTAACTTTAACTTCAAAATGAAAACACATACACATAGCAATGGTATTAGCAGGGTATAATATTTTAAAGGTGGTGAATAACAGCTCATGATTGATTTGACTCTCTCTAAACTAATTTGTTTGTTGTCATTTTAGTGTATCAGCTTAAAGTGGACTTACCCTGTGCTGCTGAGAGTGCCCAGCATGTTGTGGCTGATGTCGACCACTCTGATCTGAGCTGTGGCTGGTAGCTGTGGAGGCTGTGTCCCTGGCCCTGGATGAATCTGATTTTGTGGATGAAGACTCAGATCCGACCCCTGCCTCTGCACCTTGGGCTGAAGTTGGAGGCGAGTTGCTCGGTTCTTGGTGACCAGAGTCTAGATAGGACTGTTGGTGGAAGTGCTGGTTATGTGGATGCTGGCTATGCTGCTGTTTTTGGTGGTGGTGGTGGTGGTGGAGTTGTTTGGACTGACTGGTTTCAGGGCTGGTGCTAGTTTCATCGGTGAGGTGAGGGCCACCTCTGCCAAATCTGTCTCCTGATGTAGGCCTCCTGTCCTTACGGTTGCTTCCGTGCTGTGGGCTTTGGCTGGCAGAGTGCGGGTGGTGACGAGGCGGTGGGCTACCGTGGTGGTTCCTCATGGCACATGAAATCAGTTTGTCAGGATTGGAGCAGTCTGAGTGTTTTCGAGAACTACTAAAAGGTGCTTTCTCCTGTCTGCTGGCCAGTTTGGGATGCTGACCCGTCTTCTCCTCTGGGGCTTTTCTGGTTTTTTTTGGTGGGAGCTGAGGCTTAACTGGGTTAGATGTGGGGGCTGAGGCAGATGTTTTTGCAGGAGTTTTATTATTATTAACACCCAAGCTGGTGAGATACGATGGACTTATAACGCTCTTTGTAATCTCATCTAGAAACGCAGAGAACTGTAATTTCTCCTGCAGAAAATTGGCCCTGGCTTGCTCTGTATTAGCTTGAGTAATTTCTTTACCCTTCTGCCCAGGACGTTGTTCTTTAGCAACTCTTGGGGACAACACCTCCATTGATTTAGTCTTACGAATGTCAGTATCAGTCTCCTTCTTCTTGAGGATCCCTTTGCTGGGTAGCTGGTTTGAAGATACTGCTCTCTTGGGGGCACCGGAGACCCCTAAAAGAATGTTTTCCTCACTGAAAGCCAGACATCGGTTCAAACTAGCTGACTTATACAAAGGCCCATAGTTATTTTGCTTAGATTGTTCTCTTCCACCACTATCATTACTCTGAAAAAAGGCTTCATCGCTTCGACTGTGACCTCTGTCAAGAGCAGAAAAGCCAGTGTTCCCTCTTTGCTGTGAGCTTTCATGAAGCAGCTTGCCTTTTTTGCTGTGTTTGACGGTAGCGAAGACAATGGGCTCACTGCATTCATCTTCCCGGAAACCTATGCGCACATCTGGGATATTGGAGCAGGACAGAGAATGCTGTGGGCGCTCAGCATGGGAAAGAGTGAAAGGATCATTTGCGCTTGACTCTGTGTACCAGGAGGAAGAGGATGAGGATGAGAGGGAAGAAGAGGAAGCCCTTGAGAGAGTTACAGGGGTGTCATGGTCGTAAATGATCTCATCCTCTTCACTGTGGTGAAACTGACGGCGATAGTGAGCATCGTGGCGAGGGCTTTCATGGAGATAGTGACTGTGCTGATGGTGGCGAGGCTGTCCTCGGCTGTCATCTGTGTTCCTGTCAGTGTCATCAAACTTTGAGTACCTTCAAAACAGGGAAATTGTGTAAACTGACCATGTAAAAAGGGACTGTGCTTAGTATATTTTGTCTAAGGCTGCAGATGTTCGAGCTCAATAAACTTGCAGATTTAATCTTGCAAATAAATTTAGACTAAAACACAATTAGATATGTGTGGAAAAAGCCATCCTACCTGTGTGACTGAGTGTCTTGGCTATGGTGAAGGTGATGGTGGCGATGATGGTGGATTTTCCGTGGCTTGAGCTCATCCAGCTCAGCTGGGCTCTGAACCGGTTTAAAATACTTCTCCATGACCTCTCGCTTTCCTGGTGGTAGTCTGTCGATGGGGTCCTGGTTGGGACTGCACTGGTGGCGCTGAGGGTGATCCGTGTTGGTACTCTGCTCTTTTTCCTCTGTAAAGCTACAACTTATCTCTCGATGTCAGTTACAAAGAACAATCTTACTGATGAATGCAATCATTCTGAAGATGAAAAATTACCAAAGCATGCAAATTAATTTCTAATCTAGCTAAAAAGAAGTTCAGTCCTTAAAAGTCTCTTTAGTAATTATATCTTCTGTTAAAGGACTTGCATGACTATGTTTGTCTTCCTCAGGGTCTGGCTGCAGACTAATGGAATCATGGCTTGTGTGCAGGACTGTATGAATTCCTAGGTGGTGTTTTGACTTTGCATCACTTCTGATGTGCTAACAGCTGGGTGCTCATTGAACAAACTGAAAGAGCATGACCTTTGTCCTCATTCACAGACAAATGAATCAAACCCTGTGGAACACAATCTATAACTGGGCTCATTTAAACCGCCAGTTTTTGTTCTTTTTTCTGCTTTTTTGCAGAATGGGATTTGTCCATATGTTTGTTCTGCCCTGTGGGCCAATTTCAGGCATCTATCCTATTACAAAGTACCAATATTTATTATTACTTTGTTTTCACTATCATTCTTTTTATAAATATACAAAAAGCACATCTAAGGGTTAGATATCTAAGCTACTGAACTGCACAATGCTACCTCATTGATTTTAAGAGGTTTCCTGCAACCTTTCCACTGACTCCTTTGTAATTACATTCTCTAGGGATGAGCGGTATTGCAGGAAGTAGTGAGCAATTAGAAATTGTATCACACTATTTTTTATTGTGGCAGGCATCCACTTTAATTACTGTTGGTAATTTGGCTTGCTGTGTGTGACTGATGGGTTTTTCATCATCAGCTGCATTCCCCTTTATGTTCCTGTTCTTTATACAAAAGCTTGTTATTTGATTTTGTACAAACTCTGTTTCATCAAGATCAATATTGTGATCTAAAATGACACTGTTAGTTGAGGACTGACGTCTGCTCATTATAAAAATTTCACAGCTCATCCTCTAACACCCATATAACCTCCATTTCCACTGGCTTTCTGTTTATTTCCACAGTTTATTCTTCTGGGAGGGTCAGTCAAGTTAATCACATCAAGGTCCCGATCACCCTTTGGAAAAGCTTTGTTTTCCTTGATTATCACTTGAATGATAATGCAGGGGTTTTCAAATCGCTGCATTGCATTGACTGCACCCTTTGTAGCAACTCTGAAAGAGATCAATTCATTCGGATTCGGGAGGGGGCCTGAAAGTAGCCAGAGGACAGCTCCCCACTCTGGATTGTTGCTGATCAGTGGCTTGCCATCATAATAAACATAGTTGCTTAAGGGAAGTTGCCCAGACTTGATATAGCATTGATATAGTCAATGCTAAAAAGCAGTCCTGTTAATGTAAACACGTGTGAGGAATATGGTGATCCCATTGTTATCCGAGGTACGTGACTAACTGCACGCACCCTCTGCTGGTAAACATCGGGAACTACTGCTTGGATCTAGTAATTTTCCACCTTTCCTCCAGCAACACATTTTAAGGCTCTGGTTGTTTCTAGACGTTTCTGGATTTATCGCGTACACTTTTCAGCCTATAATAACATTAATGTCTGAATTAAAAATCAAGTTTAACATCGTACAAACTATGACGTGGAAATTCATGAACTGTGAAAGCACACTATACATTTGATTTAAAAAAAAGACTGTAAACACCATCAGCTTTTTACAGTAGCTTCTAAATCTTACACAAAAAGAAAACCTTTATTGTACATTGGACATCGAAGTTAAAGGAGATGAGCTAGCTGTTTTCTTTTGTTATTCAATCAAAAAAAACAGCATGTCACTGCAGTAAAAAGCAAGTAGATCCGACAACTCCGCTACGTTCTAGTTTGATCCGGTTTGCGGGGCCTTGTTACAGCTAAAAAAAATATTAGTCCGCGCACCATTTCCCGTGACGTCAGCTGTTGTGACCGTTAGTTTTTAGTAGGATTATTAAAAAGGTTAATTTTTTGTTACAGTATACCTCGCTGTTTTGTCACTCGTGTGTTGGCAAATGGTGAAATTAAGTTTAAATTAACCAGAAACACCCAAACAACGTGTTATTTGCAACGATTATTAGAAGGCTTCTAAGAATAGAAATCTGAATTATTTGTGCCTCATTACCGAATTCAACAGTACTGCGTTTATTCACGGACACTGGTTCGTGTGTTATTTTCAATCTAAAGCTAAAATAAACAAATACATGGGTTTGTTTTTGTTTAAAAAAGGGGACTACTTAAGCGGATGAGTACCACATTTTCTTGTAGCCGTATCACTATAACAATATAAATAGCGCTGGTGACGCTGTTGCAACTTACACCGCGTTGATGCTTTTCCGTCTTGTGGTTGGGCGTTGCAGGTTGACCGTATCTTGTTTTTTCCTTTTTTGATCTTTTTAAGTTCGGGTTTTATTTTCGAAGCTGTATAGCCTTGCTCTATCTAGTCTAATGTTTGCGACAAGTTTAATTTTAGCGTCTTGAGCATTATTGATCATTATTTTAATGCAAGTACTTTAAATCTCTAGATGTAACGTGTTTTCGGTTTGTTAACCGCTTTTTAGTACTGCTTTATTGCAAATGATTAAGATTGTAGAAGATAAACACAAATTCTACTGAGTCAGAACAAAGGCCTGATTCTTGTTTTTTTGCCGAGGGCTGTTGAGCTAACGCTAGGCTTAGCCAGCCAAATGTATAAATTTGTGCTAGCATTGTCAGTTATTCCGCAACAGTTGGTTTTTTTTAGCTGTCATGTTTAGCGTTTGTCTAGCGGTTATCTTGCTTTTTAAAAATATATTCCAAGTAACCATTTTTGGTCATACTAACAGCAGTTGGCTCGAGATGGGAGCTGTAACGTAGAAACGTGTAAACGTCGTCTATTGGCTAATTCAATAACGTCATGACGTAAGTAGACGGCAGTGGAAAAGGGAGTGGTCAGACTGACGGCCATTATCAGCCTTCACGTAGTGCTTTTCGAGAAGGTGTAGAAAGCTTTTAGCAACAAAATGGCAGAGGAACATTTTTCATACTTTTGAAATTAATAAGGCAGTGAAGTTAAGTGCCTAATTAGGTTCCTAAAGAGTACTGACTTTGCAATGTGGTCTCTAAGATTAGATCACAATGTAACTACAGTTGACGGAGTCTGTTAAATATTCGAAAATTCGTTTTTATTCCGAAGAAAGAAAATAAGGATGTCTTGTCGTGATCAGACGCAGATTATGAGAAGTGCTAGTAATTGTATTTAAAACGGAGGGTTTATGTAAGCTCGGAGGTGCTATCGAACTACGATAGACTAGACCAGCCTGTGTTTATTTTTTTTAAAAAAAAGCATCAGGAACAGATTAAGTAACAACAGCGTCAAAGAAGCAATGAAGACGTTTTTATTTTTGTTTGATAGCTGTTACTTGGATGAGGTCCTTACCTCTGTCTTTTCACTCTTATCCCATTGATCGGGGAAGCATTTTGCAATGCGAAGTTTTTTATTTAATTTTTTTTAATCGACATTTTCGCTCAGTTTCCATCAGTCATTAGACTTGAAGTTTCAAGCTATCAATTCTGCATTCAAAGAAAGAAGATAGCATAAGTCAAGTAATGCTGAAGAATGGAAGCTTATCTTAGAGCTCTAGTAGTAGCTCAAGCAATATCAAGTTCAGATTTATGGACTTCTTGAGAAGAAATTAAAAAAAAAAAAAAAAAGCTTCATCACTTAGGGAAGACAGAAGTTTTTTTTTTTTCTTGGGGGGGGGGGAGATGGACTGAGTTATCACGGGGAGGAATGGACTTAGTTATTAGATGAAGATCGAAGGACGGCTTGGAGCGAGGTCGCGGGACACGGGGAGGACCACAGAGGAGCCAGCCAGGCAGGACAGGACCAGAGGGCGTGGGAGGACCAGTGTGGAGCCAGGCAGGACAGGACCAGAGGGCGTGGGAGGACCAGTGTGGAGCCAGGCAGGACAGGACCAGAGGGGCGTGGAGGGGAGGAGCAGAGGGGGCCAAGAGAGCAGGAAGCATCAGGAGCTGTCGGCCAGTGTGTACGCCAGAGGGAGCCAGAAACGCAGGGCAGTGTAGAAGCGCAGTGACCATCCCCGATGCCGATCCAGTGCTGAGAGGGTGGGACAAGGGCGTGCAGACTTCTAGCGTCACAAGTTTAAAGCGGGGCTTTGGTTTGTATACTGGGTAGAGGTATTTCTGTAACACTCAGTATTTGGTTTTTGTACTTTCCAGAAACATCTGTTGTCGAACAACTTCTCGCACAGCTCTCTCTTCCTCTTTTCAGGCAAGCCGTGTAAAGTGTTTTGTACCGTGGTCACCCCTCCTGTTGTGCGCTGAAATGTGTGGTGTCTGCTGTGATGAATGCCTTGGTAGTGTGCTGACGAGGAGCGTCTTAATGGACTTCTCTACCCCCCTGCGATCACAAGTAGTTTCCACAAGCGGAGGGAGAGGCAGTCCTTTTGTTGTTCGATAGGTCTTCCCCCAGAGAAGTTTTCTGCATTGGAGTGTGAAAGTGGATGGTCTCCCATACGGCCAATTGTGTATTCGGCAACTCTTCGGTACTTCAGCTGCGCCTCTTTGGTACAGATCAGCTACATCTACCTCTTAAACCCAAGCTGTGAGTTAATGCATGGAATGTACATGTGGGTGTAACTATC
The DNA here is from genome assembly GCF_041146795.1 of Maylandia zebra. Lineage (NCBI taxonomy): Eukaryota > Metazoa > Chordata > Actinopteri > Cichliformes > Cichlidae > Maylandia > Maylandia zebra. The sequence continues at coordinate 43,632,770 of NC_135168.1, read as the reverse complement.
CTGTACATTAACTCATCATTACATTTCATAAGTATACAGTAATGACTTCACTCAAAAGGGAATTTGCATTGAAATGGTAGTTGATCCTGGTGGGTAAATATTTTTGGCTTAAGGGGAGGGGTGGGATGGGGGGTTGTTAAAACTTGTTTGGAGTCTTTCTTTTTACAGGCCTGGCCCCCTAACGCGATCATCGACAGAATCCCCCCCCCCCCTTTCTAGCTGCTTGGTACAAGTTGAGCTCATCCTATATACAGTAGTGATATGGATCGAGATCATGCGCATCCACTGTGCTTAAACGAGATATAGAAAGGTATTTGGTGTTCACTGACTCAATTAGTTTTCCTCTCACTTTTATTTGGAATATGTTGTAAATGGGCTTCCATGAATTTATTTTTTTGGGAGGGGTGGGTTGTGGGGCGTTAATCCGTCTCTTCCTAGACTTCACAGCTCCACATTGCCCAGTGCACATGGCTTGAATAGGAAACATCCAGGCGCAAGCAACAAGATTCAACTGGACACTTAACAACGCAAGATAGCAACCTCAAAAGTAGTCTTCTGATGTAGTGAAGCTCCTTTCCCCCAGGGAGAGTGCGGTAATACTTCTCCTTACTAGAAGTCATTGTAATTCTGTACAGGCTTTACGTTGCTTTGTGGGTTGGGAGGGGGCTGTGTATTTTTTTTGACTCTTACAGATTAACTTTTAAGGCCCATCCTTCAAAAAGCTACGTCCAAGTCCATGCCTACAGTTAAGGAAGGAGTCCCTCATACTCAGGCCTGTGGTATTTTAAATGTTTCTTATGGCAAATGGCTTCAATCTTTTGTGAATTGTATTTGTAGTCTTAAAGTTGGGCTTGTTAAAGCAGTTGCTGTAATCCCAGTAGTGTCTTGTAGTTTTCTACAATGTTACTTTAATGCCAGTGTTGTAGTTTTCTACCATATTGTATTAGGGCAGGGGTGTTGTGGGGAGAGGCTTTTCTTTGCATTTTTTCAGTGTGCTGTGTCCTGTGTGCTTTCAATACCCAAGACCATCAGGAACTCCTAACTCATTGTATGTACAAGTTTCCTTGCGCATCGAGCATCACGTAAGGTGGCTAAATGTGATCATTTACTTTAACATTCATTATTTGGCTAATTGCCTTCATTGCAATTCCTTTGCAATTAGTTACTTTGCTTTGTATCGCCAATACAATGAGTGAACTATCTGTAAAGGATTTTCTTACTGCATAATAAATGCATAGCTTGTTGTGATTGAATACAGTTTTGGTATGCATTTGTTCTTTTTGGGGGGGCTTGTGTGGGGGAGCTTTTCTTGTGCTTTTTCAGGTATGACTAAAGCTTGGAGCTTTGTAGAGCACGGATGTGACCTGGGCTCGAATGACTTCTATTTCAAAGTGGAAAGTGAAGGCAGATAAGTTGAATCCATCAAATATTGATGTCGAAAAACAGAAAATTCTCAGCCCTATAGGGGTCACTTATCTTGACTGGACTTGCGTGTCCTCATTCTTGAAATGAAAGCAACTTGCTATACTTGACAGTAGAAATAGCACTGCTGTGCTTTCTTAACAAGTCACTTGTGATAACGGGAAGATTTGATGGACCTTCATTGATTCTGACATTATCTGCAGTAAAGCATTTGGGTAAGGATAACAATAGTCAGTTCTACGATACTGTGGGGAGGGGTATAGGGGTGTTTCTTTTCTGCCTCTTTGCTCTTACAGAACAATCCAAAGGAAGAAAGCAGTGTACCTAGGAGAACACAAGAATCACGCTGCGCTTTGAACTCCACCAACATGCAGTTTGAACAAAAGGAGTCAGGTTTTTGATGTTTACATATATTAGAGCATTTAGCCCTCAGCTGCTTGCCCTTGTGCAACTGTGCAAGTGGCAGGTTGGTCACCTTAGCAATCGCGCAACTGTGCGAAGTTTCAAAATTTAAGCAGCTGAGGAAAGCTGCGCATGGTGCGGCTTAATTTGGTCTGAAATGCAGCGCAAATGTGCTGCCTTAGTTTCTATTGTGTTGTGGTTGGGCGTATCCCTACACTTCTCTTCACAGAACTCACAGTGCAAGACTGGTTCAAGCACGAGTCAAGTCCTAACCCGGAGCATGTAGTAAGCTGTTGGCTTTACTTGTCAAAACTTCTGCAATGTTGTAGTTGACAAAATGACATCTTGGAACTGGCTTTATGTTAACCTCAAATCATCAGTAACAATGCTTTACTAGCTTATTCCTCTTTGGCCTTGGGGCCCTATTGCTTTGCATCTTACAACCATAAGATGAGTAGAACCCAAATCTTTTGAGTATTGTGTGGTGGGTGTGTTGTGTAGATCACTCTTTGTTTCAGATCATTCTCGTCTGTCCACTCCGATCTCGCCTGCCTCTGAATGCAAAGCCATCTGTGGAAGCTGTCAGCGATATGAGTGTGGCCCCTGAATGAAGTACCAATCCCCTGTGCGCTTGAGCTTAAATCTGAACCCCTGACGTCCTTCGCAGAAGCCCCCGCTCTCTGTGTTTGTGTGCCTTTTTCTTTCCCTTTGGTTTCTCAGGTCAAATTACCCCAAATTCTTAATTTTTCATCTGGGATGGCCTAACCTGTGATGGAACACTGAGAATCCAGTCACATTAAGATCAAGAGCTGCAAGCTTGTTTTCGCTAATACTGCATCACTTCAGTCTCGTGGGTGCTAAGTTAAGTAATTTCGGTTCCCTTGATTTTTCTTTAACATACCATGGCTTTAATGTGTAACTCAACATGTTGCATGCACATCAGCTATGCATAACATTTTATTTGTAAAACAATGTTCATAAAGTCGTTGTCAAACATTGCAGTAGTATTATGGTTAGGAGGGTCTGGGGGGGGGGGGCAAACACTCTTCTTTCTCCCTTTTTCAGATTTCTCATTCAGCTTAACTTGCTACTGAACCAGAGAACTTAAAGGTCTGCAGGGAGTCATTGGATCACTTGGTACTGCCAGCCTCTAGGGTTCATTTAATACATTGAAGAGCTGAGCATCAGAGGAAGAATAGCTGTGGTAAATGCTGCATCAGCTGTGGTAAACTACAACAATGTTGATAAATTCAATCTCCCATCATATTGGATGAGTCTTGGTACAAGTGTGGGGTTTGGGTGGGGGGGGGGCTTAAATTGTCTGTCTTTTTTCCCATTGCAGCCATAAAATTGGCAAGAAAGCCTTCACTGTCAGTTGACCCGCGACTCGTGCTGAATTGCAGAGGGGAAAATCGCTTTGACAAGGGATTCTGGTATCGTGGTTTTATTATGGCTAAACGGATTTCGTGGAATAATACACCAATACAGTGTCGCTGTGGGGAATTTTGGGGATTGGGGAAACCAGACGTCTCTCTGTTCTAGTTTCAGCCTCGTGACCAAGAGAATCCCCGTGGTGACAGCATAATTAGCATCCAGGTGTCGGGTTTTCTTTTCCTGGAAGAACATTTGTTCTTCCAGGTTTTGCTTTTGCCCTAACTAGCAAAAACAAAAAGCAAAAGACTCCGGTGATGGCACTCCTGACTCTGTCGGGACGGGGTTCAATTCCCTGCGGTGTCTTGCTTTTTTAAAATAAGCTTTGTGGGGCTGAAAGTATATTTAATAACACTTCAACTTTAAAATGAAGGACAATGTCTGGGTGGGGAAAATATTTGTATGGAAATGATCAATAAAACTTTAAAACAATGTCTCTGTTTTTTGTCTCTGTTCTATCGATAATTACATCAATATTCTGTAAATGACTTGATGAGGTGGGCATAATGCATAAAGATTACTTGACATTGTATTCCGGCTGTCCTGTGATGATTAGCAACAGCTTTATAAACCTCATTTTGCAGTCTGTGTCCTGGACACGACCCTTCTTGAGGTCCATGTCACATGATAACAAATGGAAGAGGTGAGGTCAGGAAAGAAGACCTGAGGGGAGCAGGCATCCAACAAAAGTCATCCTTGCTCTGGATCCTCTTTAGTACAGCAGCATAAAACAGTCCAGCTATTGCTGTATGTTTTGATCTCAGCTCTTCTATGAGATAACTATGCAGAGTATCATGAACAATAACAGCTAGCTCTAAAGTAGCATTTTGCTATACATGTATGTTATTTTTGGGGGAGGATGGGAGGGGGGGTTGTGGTGTTTTGTTTTTTTTAATGACACTGAAGAGCAGGATGTCTGATCAAGCTTAAAAGAACATGAATAAGGAAAACTTATTTGTAGACTTCAGCTATATGTTTTGTTGTGGGAAGTGTCACAACCTCATCAGGCAAATGGCAATAAAGGAAAGCGATGTCAAACCTTAAACAGTTTATTTAATTAGTTGGATATGTGGGAATGTTTCATACAATGCGCAAACAAAGAAGTTCATATTGTATTCTTGGGTATTGTATTACTTGTGGCCTGTGACAAAACCAGTAGATTCAATGTTTCTTTCATTGAATCTACCAAAAGTAACAGTTTGAGAGATATAAAATATTATTTTTGCATTAACAAGGTATTATTTTAGGTTGCATCAGTTTACCCTTCCTGTTAAAAAGGTGTTTTTCCTTCCCACCATTGTTCGTAGCGGGACATCTGAAGTTTATATATATTGTAGAGTCTCTACATTACGATATAACGTGTATTGAAGTGACTGTTTTTGTGAATTGGTTCGTATACATAAAATGTAGTTTAAGAAAAACAACTCACAATGGTGTGAATTGTGTGTATCTTTAAAATATTTTTGTAAAATGGACAAGTGGAGGACAAAAGAAGTAATCTCAAGCATAGAAACTATCCACATTAGATGAAGACTAAAGTCAAATTCTTAAGAAATAGGAAAAAAAAAATCCAGCAAAGTCCTAAAATTGGACTCTAGAGATCATCAGACCCTTCAGATGATTCATTCACCGTTTGATGAAGTCTCATCAACAGTGAGCACAGTGAGGGTCTACAGCCATCTGTAAAACACGGTGGAGGCGGCATACTGTATCTTGTTTGGAGAGAAATATAAGGAAACGAAGAGTGGCCCAAGACTTTTTGCACATTAATAATGTATTTGATCTATTTGTTCTGTTTTTAACAGATGAAGTTTATGGTCCTAGTCCTGTCTGAGCTGAAAAAGGTTCACTACGTTTACTTGCTCTCTTCACATTTACATTGCATCTAATAAAAAACAACACAAATTATCTTATAAAAATATATCAGAGACATATGCTGAGTAAGGATGTCAGCTTTGACTTTAGATTTTTTTTCATACTTATAAGATCTTAAAAGTCCAACTGACTTAGCAGTAGATGGCTCTGATTCTGACCAAGGAAATCAGCTTGGCATGGTCAATAACTTCCTTTAAGGCATGTCTAAGAACACATATTTTTATGGAAAAATTAACTTTATTGCCCTTCATATTTTTTAAGGATTTAATTAGTTTGATTGCCTTTGTGAAGCACGTTTTAATCTGTAATAGAGAAGTATTCATCGGAATTTATATTTTGCTACACATATTGCAACCGTTTTTTGGACAGGTGACGTTTTTTTAATCGACATTATTTTATTACTACCCAAAGTTCAGTTTGAGGCTTTAATTTGGTGAGAGAACGAGTGAGGGGAATTTATATATAATAAATTAAGTCTTTTATATATATTTTTTTTCTCAAAAACCTGAGTAAGCTTAACTTCTTGTGGAACTAATAGGCCGAAAAGTCGTTTCTGCGGAGGCATTTAACATCCGTGCCAGTCGCTAGCTAGCACTGTGTAGTTCACCTGTCGCTGTGTGTTTGATGAAGTGCGGAGCTAAGGGGAGATGTGGTCCTTTTTCGCTAGGGATCCCGTGAAAGACTTTGCGTATGAACTTCTTCCAGACAGCCAGGAAAAGTCCGGAATATGGACTCTACACCGGGGAAAGCGAAAGGTAAAAGCGGCATCCCGCTGCTGCTGATGCACTAGCAGTCAGCGTTAGCTCGATCGGTTGTGGGGCCTGCCAATAAGCTGACAAGTCAGCTTTAGAGCTTGATTTAGCCTTCAGATTAAATGTCAGCTCTGTTAGCGTTTTTCGGGTGTTTTTCATTCATTCGTTCAGTCAGTCAGTCAGTCAGTCAGTCAGTCTTGGTAGTCTTTTTTTTTTTCTTTTGCTTGGTCTGTCTGTCTGATAATTGTCGCTGACTAGCCTAGCTCAGGGTTTTTGTTTACCCCCAGAGGCAGACACGTATTTCTCGCCACGTCACCCGTTTTAGCCGAGTAACGGCTCTTATTTGAGCTGTTTTAAAGTTAATGCTTTATTTCAGGAATGAAAGATTCCGTCTTAACTGCAGACAGCACTGCATACAACCCACTGCTTCATTATTATCACCGAGAAGCGGAAAGCTATAATCTCAGTGTCATCATCTTCACCGCGGGCAGCCGAGCCCAAACTTCCTACTTTCGTCATCCTCAGTCACATTAAATGTCTTTTCAAAATTCTGTATACAGTATTGACAGTTACTTCTTACTGGTAATATTTTCTGCACGATGGCTACATTTATATCTATATTTAATACAGCACGGATGTAAGGCCACGATACTGTTCACATCAGTCCGATGAAATGGGAGTGTTGGTGTAAGTCAAGCTAGTACATAATTTACCCTAATTTCTGGAATTTTGATTGTAGGGTGAATGTAGATTTTTTTCCTATTATAATTGCTTAAATATAGCTATGATAATATTACCTGTAAATTTATAACACCAGTGAAATATTACAATGGAAGGAAAATGGGAGTAGTCTGTTTGAAGAGGATAGCTTCACTTCAGATTAATTTAGTTTTATTTGTATAGCACCAAATGACAACAACAGTGGCCTCAAGGGCTTTACACTGTAAGGTAAAGACCCTATGATATTAGAGAAAAAACCCAGCAGTCAGATGATCCCCTGTGTGCTGTACTTGGCTGTAGTGTGAAGTAAGAAATGTCCGGCAGAACCAGGCTAAGGGTGGGGCAGCAATCTGCCATGATCAGTTAAAGTTGAAGAAAAAGAGAAGAGAATGGATAAAGTAGAGTATAGAGAGAACAGGGCAAAACAGAAAATACTGGAGAGACACAAAATTAAATGGCATGCAAGTAGTAATGTCTGTTAGTAACATGCATACTCAAGTTGGAGTAAAATTTTAGACTTGGACTACAACCACAAAATATTGGCTTAATTAAGAGCAATGGAGTAATTATAACTGGCTGCTCTTACTCCAATCTTTCTCCTCAGACCACTGGAGAGCCAGTGTCTGTGTTTGTATACGAGGTGGCTCAGGGCACAGAGCAGCAGACCCAGCTCGCCAAGGCTGCCTTCAAGCGTATGAAGACCCTGCGTCACCCTAACATCCTGGCCTATGTTGATGGGTTGGAGGTATGTATTTTATTGTGACTTAAATTTAACAGAAACCACTTTGCTTTAAACACACTTTTCTTGATATTTAGAGCTGAGATTCCATGTTTTGCTGTAATTGTCATATAATTAGTTGTGTCTCATTTCTGTCATCTGCTCTTCTCTGCATATTAAACATTAAGACAGAGGTGAGTGGGAATAGGTTCCTGTGGGTTTATAGTAGTTTTATAGTAGTTATAGTAAGTGAAGTAGCAGACAATTACACAGCTTTCTCTTTGGTTTTTAATGAGAGTGTAATTGACACACTATTCACTATTAGCTCAACTAAGGATATGATTTTACCCTTTCATCTGGAGAATCTATCCAAGGAATATGACCAGCAAACCATACAGCATTAGCTAATCATTTATTTAACCAGGGCAGGGCTCGCAAAATTTCTAAATCCCTGGTAGCCCTTCGGCACTCTTCAGTTTTTGGTAGCCCAAAATAAATTTAAGTAGCCTGAATTAAAAAAAAAAAAAAAAAAAAAAAGCAATTTTTTTTAATGTTTTGTTTCCGTTACAATATTATACTTTAATGTATAATATTGTAACGGAAACAAAAATTAATCAAAAAATTGTTAAAATACAAATCACAACAACTGTATAAAAATTACAATCATCAACTCAAATACTTGGTTCTCATTGAACAGAAATTTCTATGAACTTGTAAGAACTGTGTAGGACATGAATCAGTCTGTGTCAGATCCTGAATCTGAAATTTCCACTGGAGTCACAGGTAAGAGGCAAGTGGAACCAAGATTCTAGGACATTTGCTATTTGAAGTTTGCAAAGACTGCTAAATTTTGCCAATGGTAGTTCACTCTTTGCAACATAGTACGCTGTTTTAAACAGCTTTTTCAGGACTTCTTCTTGTGCTTGGTTTATTTTTAGTATGTTTTTTTGCAATTGCTGTTTGTTCTGGGAAAGATACTGCAGACTGAGCAATAATGCATTTCTTGCATTTCTCATAGGTTCTAATGGGGTCTTTCTTAAAATCACTGGTCCCAGTAACAAAGGCGCTTGTTGACTCAGAAATTGAATGAAACTCACAACACACCTGGCAGAACATCATGTTATTTAGCTCGTCATATTCCAGCCACAGAAATTCTTTTGTCCATGAAACCAAAAAAGCTGCACTTTTTTTTTTTTTTGCTTCATAGTCTGATTTTTCATAACTTTTCCATTTTGTGATCGGCTTTTCTTTGGCTGCCCCTTCTTCACCCTGACCTGTCTTATTTGGCTGAGCAGAACTAAAATACCGGCTTAAATCCTGCTGCTTTTACACACACACCTGCATAACGGTCAGCGATTCTCTGCGCGATCAACCTCTCACATGTTTAAGCTTGCTGCGGGAGATTTCACTTGTCATGTCTGAATAGTAAGCTAATGAGTGATAAGACGATGCCAGAGGAATTGGTGCGCAATTAATCGTCACTCACCAATCAGTGCTGCCGCTCTCTACACACCGTTCGCGTGATTGCAAAGTGAAAGCAAAAAACAAGAGCAAATTCTAACGCGATTTCAATATGTCACATATTGACAGTGGCTCATTGATGCTACATTTTCAAAAGAATGCAAAAGCACTGACATATATTTTCCTATGATAGCCCGACGGGCAGGGCTGAGATAGATTTTGGTAGCCCGACTAGAAAAATCGCTAGCCCTGGGATGTCGGGCTAGCGATTTTGCAAGCCCTGCAAGGAGTCTCTTGAGAGAAAACATCTTTCACAAAGACACCTGGCAATGAAAGTACACAATGGCAAGGTTGGAAAATGATACAATCAAGCAGAGGAAAAACAGTCAGTAGATAAAAATAGAGCATGTTGAAGAACTGGTGCATAATCAAATATCCAGCAAAGCAATGGTAATCGCTTTTTCTTCTAAAATATCTGTGATCTGAACTCTCCAATATTCAGTAAATTTAGTATTAATTTATAGCATGTTTTTAATAGAGATCTGATGGGAAAATGCTGTGATGTATAAATGTGCTGTGCATATGATAGATAAATGCAAAAACTGTTGTGGAGAAGCTGTTTTCCTATGTCAAGTTACTGTTTAATGCAGTGACATAGAATAGTTTTGAAGTATAGTTTTGCTTTTATTTTTTTTCCTTTCTTAGTTGATTGATGAGCTTGGTGTGGTTGTTACAGACAGAGAAGAGCCTCTACCTGGTTACTGAGCAGGTTACACCCCTGGCAGCCCATCTGAAGGCACGGGCAGAGAAGGGTGGTGTTGGGGAACTGGAGATCTCATGGGGACTCCATCAGATAGTGGTAAGGACAGGAGAGTTGAGCTGTTTGTGGCATCTGTCCTCTATTAGTCGTCTCTCACCGTCTCTTCCTCTGTTTGCTTACAGAAAGCTCTGAGTTTTCTCATCAATGACTGCCATCTGCTCCATAACAACCTGGGCATATGGGCTGTTTTTGTGGATCGAGCTGGAGAGTGGAAGCTAGGAGCCCTCGACCATGTGGCCCCTGAGCAGGGAGACCCAAGTGGGGTCTCGCTCCCTGCACCAAAGGCAGTTTACCCAGACATGGAGAAATATGACCCACCAGAGATGTCTAACAGCAGTGGAGAGAAATGGTGAGTGTGACATTTAGAGAAAAACTACCTGATGCGCTTTGGCTGCACCCTTTTGCACTGACCTGTGTGTATTTTTGTTACAGGGCAGGAGAGGTGTGGCGACTAGGTTGCCTGATTTGGGAGGTGTTCAACGGGCCGCTGCCACGTACTTCTTCCCTCCGTTCCCTGGGAAAGGTTTGTGTCTTCAATTGCTGTTTATCCAAACACCTTATGATTAAATATTGTCCTTGCTCCTTGGAGTGCATGCTCTTATTTAAGAAAAATGCAGCTTTTAGGAATATTTAGATTATGATGGTTGTTGTTTAAATGAAATTACATGATTCTGCTTATGTAAAGAATCAGCAACAATAGACTGAACATATAGTGGGATAGCAGGGCCCTTAAATAATACATATGTCATGGTTAAGATCAACTGGAGAGAAACCCAAGAATCTGATGATCTAATATGAACCCGCGTTTGGTGCCACCAGGGAGAAAAAACTGTGAAAACAGGACGAAGGATAAACCACAGGAAAGAGGAAACAAAAGTTAATGGCTTGCAAACATGACTGGAGTGGAGAAGTGCTCAGTGCATCATGGGAAGCTCTCTAACAGTCTGAGCCTATAGCGGCATAAATAAGCGATAGTTCCGGGTCACCTGATCCAACCCTAATTTTAAGATTTTTCAAGAATTTATGTTTTAAGCCCAATCCTAAAGTAGAGAGCATGTTCTATGAGAGAGTGGCCTGGTAGCTGAAGGCTCTGCATCCTGTGTGCTTTGAGTGCTCTGTCAGAATAGTGTGTTAATGAGGTCTTTAAAATATGAAGGGGCCTGCGAGGAGAAGCTCTTATGAAGGAAATGTGATCTCTCGTTGCGAGCTTTAGTCTTAGTGCTGTTGCTTCATAGGCTCACTGACAGCTGAAGATATATTTTTTTATTTTTTTTATTTTTTTTTGTCATATGAGGAAAAAAAAAAAAGGTATAAGTCAAGTTTATTGTTTTGTTTTTTTTTTTCTTTCTTTCTGTTCCCACAGATCCCCAAGGTTCTGGTTCCCCATTACTGTGAGCTGGTTGGAGCCAACCCCCGGACTCGGCCAAACCCTGCCCGGTTTCTCCAGAACTGTAGAGCCCCAGGAGGATTCCTGAGTAGCAGCTTTGTGGAGAGCAACCTTTTCCTGGAAGAGATTCAGGTCTTACACAGACTTTTGTTTGTGTTACAACTACAATAAAAACATTCTAGTCAAGTCACAGCATGAAGTATTAAAACAGAGGTTGATATTAATCAAAATCCCAAACAGATTGATGGCATTTGGCTAAACAAGTTTAATCTGGACACCATGCCTCGCTTTAGTCCAATCATCTATTGCAGAAATTAGATGATCTCTTTAAAACGATCCTTTCTAGATCAAGGAGCCAGCCGAGAAGCAGCAGTTCTTCCAGGATCTGAGTGACAATCTCGATTCTTTCCCTGAAGACTTCTGTAAGCACAAAGTCCTGCCTCAGCTGCTCACCGCTTTTGAGTTTGGCAATGCAGGCGCTGTCGTCCTCACACCACTCTTTAAGGTAAATCCCAACTCCCGAGGCGACTTTAGACCCTAATTAGAAACAGACAGTGAAGCAGACAATAATCATCAGTAAAATCATTCTCGAGACAAGTTGAAAAATGACATGATTGTAGCTATATCTGTGCACTTCTTTTTCTTCCATCTCTCTCTCTTCCTCTGTTTTTCTAGGTGGGAAAATTTCTGTCAGCAGAAGAGTACCAGCAGAAAATCATCCCTGTCATTGTGAAAATGTTCTCCTCCACAGACCGAGCTATGAGGATACGACTTCTGCAGCAGGTGTGGAATATTCTTTTGGTTTCCTTGCAGAGGTAATTATGTGTAAGATTTTAAAAACAAGTTCTGCACAAAACAGTTTTGTTCTTTTTAAATATTGACTAGTTTCAGAGATTTTTCAGTGATTAGGGTGAATATTGCCGAGATGGTGTTCTTATTTATTTTACGTTTTTAATATAGAGTTCATATTTAATTTTATGGTATGTTATTTCTAGCATGGAAAGAGAAACATTGGTTAAAAGAACAGTAAAACATAACAAACAGTTGTTTAATCACATGCCTGTCCAGCTGTTTTTATCTCTGTATTAAATAGAGATGGACCGATCCGATATTACGTATCGGTATCGGTCCGATACTGACCTAAATTACTGGATCGGATATCGGAGAAAAATAAAAAGTGTAATCCGATCCATTAAATATCACGAAAGCACCTCACAAAACTTGCAACACGCCGTAACTCACCTCAGAACGTTAGCACGTCGGAGCAGTATGCATCACGTGATAGAGCGGCTGTGGCATGCGGGACCTGTCGGTGGTCTGGATAGCATTTGGAGCTTCGCTAGCAACCCGGCATTTCATCTCTGACAAAGTTATCCCCGAGAGAAGTAAAGCAAGTGTGTAAGTCCATCTCTGAATGTAAAGCATTCCTGCGTTAAGCTTAACAAGCGACTGCCTCTTCTTGCTGCTACTTCAATCATGAAACTGCTTAACGATCAGCTGATTGGCTTTTCTGTCGCGAGTCCATCTCTCGTGTTTGTTTTTGGCCCACTTTGCACCAGAAAGAGGAAACCAGCGGCTGAACAACAGCAGCACGTTTAAGCTTGATAAGCTGTTGTTAGAATTTATTTAATATTACTTTCTACACCAGGATCTTTTTCTACGTAGCTGACGTAACTGTGTAGGCGCGGATCTAGCAAAGTTTAGCCAGGGGGGCCGATAGGGCATTAACAGGGAAAAGAGGGCACAAAGACATACTTTTCTTTCTTATTCTCATTTAAAATGTCTAGCTTTTAATAAATAATTATCTGACACCCAAAGTTTTAATTTGATGTAAAATGAATAGAAGTCAATTACTGTATATAGTGACTATTAAGTCTAATATATATACCCTAGTAAGCTATAGTACTTTTTCCTTTGGGAAGGTACCATCTGTGCAGTCTGCAATTTTGTTGAAGAAAGATGTTGAATCTATTTAATATTTCTTGAAAAATAATTGATTTCTGTGCATTTTTTTTCACACTGCATCAAATTAAGGTTGATTACGTCGATTAAGCATCATGAGGTGGAGCGTGAGGGGTGGTTCCCTATTTTTTATTTATTTATTTTTGTTGCTGGGAGTTGGAACCCTATTAGTTAGGTTGCTTAATATTTATGCTAAGTACTCTTTAAAATACCAGAATAGGGAGGATGGTGTAGGTTTAAGTTTATTAGATTGATCAGTATTGCTGAACTATGAAACATTTTTTTTTTGCATACAGGTATAACAGAATAGCTTTAGTGTAGTTGTTGTTTTAAACTTGAGTATGAACTTATACAAAATGCAGCAAGATATTTAAAAAAACAGTTTTATTGATTAAAAGACACTATATCGGATTCATATCGGTATCGGCAGATATCCAAATTTATGATATCGGTATCGGACATAAAAAAGTGGTATCGTGCCATCTCTAGTATTAAAGAATAAAACCATTTATCTTTTACTCACCCTAACTCTGTCTCTGTCTTTCTCAGATGGAGCAGTTCATTCAGTATTTGAATGAGGCTGCAGTGAATTCCCAGATTTTCCCTCATGTTGTTCACGGCTTCACAGACACAAACCCTGCTATCAGGGAACAGACTGTGAAGGTAGTTTTCACAATTAAACACAAGCACAATATAACAGGCGTTATCTCATACATATAGTACATGACAGATAGCATCCTAAATATGCTCTCTTCCCCCTCCCCCCCAGTCTATGCTGCTGCTGGCTCCGAAGCTAAATGAGACCAACCTGAACCAGGAACTGATGCGTCACTTTGCCCGGCTCCAGGCTAGAGACGAACAAGGCCCAATCCGATGCAACACCACCGTCTGCCTGGGAAAAATCGCCTCCTACCTCAACGCTGGGGTAAGGCAGACCTGCATCACTGTGTAAAACTTAAAAAAACAAACAAACAAAAAAACAGAAAGACTGAGATCAGTGCTCAGTAAAGAATTTAATTGTCTCGCTGTTCACAGACTCGACAGCGCGTTCTGATTTCTGCCTTCTCTCGAGCCACAAAGGACCCGTTCCCTGCGTCGCGCTCTGCTGGCGTGCTGGGCTTTGCGGCTACACACAACTACTACAGTGTAACGGAGATTGCTGCCCGTATCCTGCCCACCCTGTGTGCTGTTACTGTTGACCCCGATAAGAGCGTCAGGGATCAGGTAGGGCTGGGTGATGTGAGGAAAATCGAATATCACAATATATAGATAGAGCTATAGATAGATGTGTATATATATGATTGCAGTATGTTCAAATAACCTTCAAAAACAAATGTTGTTTTTGGCCATATGTTGCCTACAATTGCACTGGTATACTCATTCAAATCAACCATTCAGTATTTTTTTTTTTCTATACTTTGAATACAAAAAACCAGAATGAACTGAAATGTATTATTTTAACAATTTCTTTTTAACAAACATCAGTTGCACACGGAGGCTTTTCACAAATGGCTAATCATAGCAACAAAAAAGCAAGAATCAAGCAGGAATTCAAAATAAGACAAAATAAAACAAATGAATTTAAAAAGGTGCTCTTTTGTGCTTACAAGATAAAAAATGTGATGACCTGAAATTACAGAAACAAAAGTCTAGATAATGACTATAAAAACTCAGCGAGTCAGGTATTCGACTGCTGGAGATATGTGGTTTCATGGTTTCTCACAGCTTGTACTCTTGCGTTGGTTTGTAGTGTTCCTTAGTTTTACCTGTAACTATGCCAAGAATGTTTTAAATTTATTTGTAGTCTTTTTGATCCTCGATCTTACAGCTGTTTTGAAGACTTGCATGCAAACCAGCGGTTGATGCTGTGTACCAGCAGTGGTGGTGGAGTTATCAATCTTGCAGCATTTAACTAAAAATAAAATGTGCAAGAACATTTCAGTTAAATGACATTAAATTAAAAATAGACTTTAGAAAAAAATAACATTAGTTGAAACAATATTGTGCACAAAGCTAAAATACAAATATGGTTTTACGGTTTTAGATTTTGTTAATTCAGTCACATTTGTCAAACGACTAGTGCAAGAAGGGACTATTTGCTGAAACTGGGATGTCTACATGTCTTGGTGCTTGTTCTGAACCTCTAATTTTGCCTGTCTCTTTCTCCGTGTCAGGCATTCAAAGCCATAAAGAGTTTCCTTTCCAAACTAGAGACTGTGTCAGAAGACCCCAGCAAGCTAGCTGAGATCGGTATGTAACTATAAACTGCACTGGAAATCTTCCCTCAAACTAGAAACTCCATGCTGTGTAGTTGTTTCTTTACCATGAATAGAGTTTGAGAAAAAGAAACAAATAATCCTGTAACTATCTCAGATGGCTTTAATCAAATTAATAGACACATTTTATATGAAAACTTAAACGTAACAACTCTGTTTTGTGTATCCTGCAGAAAAGGACGTAGCATCGTCTGCTCAGCCTGCAGGTGCCTCGTCCAGTTGGGCTGGCTGGGCTGTGACAGGCATGAGCTCGCTCACTTCTAAGCTGATCCGCAATGCTCCAGGGACGGAGGGGGGTACAGGCACTGAGGGAGGCGGACCTGCCGCTAATGCCACCAGCCCCACTACTCCCCCTAGTGCCAGTGATGGAACAGCCGCAACAGGTGAGGTGGAACCACAGCACCCTGCCTTTTTTTTTTTTTTTTTAAAAATAAAGATTTACATACACTAACATGCATATTTAATCTAAATAGAATCATCTAAAGAATCTCAACACTGGAATAAGTGTATGTGTCTATAATAGTGGGACTGCTGGTGCTGGGAGGTGTCAGCTTCCTTTTACAACACAAAGCCTTCATCTGTCAATACAGATCTAAGACTTTATTGACTGACCAACGCGTTTCAGCTTGTGACCTTCAGATGACCCTGATGAGGCCACAAGCCAAAATGCCTTGGTCAGTCAATAAAGTTGTTCCTCTTCCCTTTAGGTGTTGCTGGAGTCCCTGCATTGTGCTTTGATAGATCTGTAACTTCAGGCAAGTCAGTGGATCTCACAGAATAGAATAGAATTCATTGCACAAGTACAAGGTTTGCGTCCATCCAGAAGTGCTTTAGCAAAAATATAGATATATTACAGAATATAGATCTATTATAAATGTGTTACAATGTACACGGTACTATGTTATCAATTTACTATAGCTATAAGTATGTACAGGCTATAACTGTAGTGAGTGTACAAGCTATATGCAGGCTATGAACATGTATACTTATGGTTATAAATATGAAAAGCTATAGCAGATCCCCGCTTAGCAGTTTAAAACCTGTGTGTAGCAGCAGAATAACGGCCTCTGTATCCCAGTTACTATTCTTTAATTTATTAAGTGTTCCCACACAAATCAGTGCCTTGAATCAGTGTCTCACATTAAAACGTTTCTTTCAATCTCAGGTTCTCAAGACAAAAATCAACAAGCCTCCCTGACTCACCACGGTGCCTCTAGTCGTGCCAACCAATCACAGACTCTTGAAGTAAGAGACAACAATGATGAGCCTGTAGGAGACCGCTGGGATGAGGAGGAGGACTGGGGAAGTTTGGAGGTAGGGAGAAAATAGTTAGGATATGTATTGTGCATAAATGGAAGATTATGGTCTCACATAATTATAATTTGAAATCACATAAATTGACTGCACGTTTCCTCAAAGGAGCCAGAGAAAGCTCAGACTGAGCCCGATGACTGGAACACCGACTGGTCAGGAATGAGTTCATCCAAAAAGAAGGTCAGACGGAAGATGCTAAGCAATGCAGTTATTTGACAGTCATTCCTTTTGTGCTCATTCTACTTCCTCTAATGCTGTGAGCACTGCTGATATTGTTAGATTACTGTGAGTCATATTAAACTATTAATCCTCCTAGTATAGTGTGCTGACTTGAAAGGTTCCCATTTACCTGTAATATATACTTGTATATGTTATTGAAAACAAATGTTTAAAAAAAAATTCTCCACTGTAAAAACAAAAAAATAATTGGTCACATCTGGGGGGTGTATGTAGATGTGGAAAAATCAGCTGCAGCTGGACTCATTTCAGTTTTCTTCGCTGTGACGCAGGCGAGCCGCTCATCCACCTCCATGGTGGTGAAAAAACAGAGCTCCGACTGGAGCTCAGGCTGGGACGCCGATGACAGCTGGTCCAACGAGAAAGAAGGTCAGGGTCAGAGCTCTGCAGGCGAGGAAGGCTGGGGGAACGACTGGGGGGAGGAGGAGACCGACACAAGCTCGGCCAATAAAACGCTGCCCCTGCCCGAAGGTGTGCGGTTAGCCAGCGAGTACAACTGGGACAGCACGACAAAGGGCGCCAGTCAAAATGATCTGTTCGCCAGCGTGTCCCAGAGAAACACAGCCAGCATGTCTGCTGCCACGGTGAGAGCGCAGTGAGCCAAAAATACAGAAGTTGGTTTTCAGATTTGAGAGAAAAAAACAACTGAGTGTTAAATGCACTTTTGATTATGGCTTGAAAGTCTTACATGTGTATTAGAGGGAACACCAAACTTTATCCGATTTCATTGAAATGGCATTTTAACAGAGCACACCATAAAGCTGCAGTCACATGATCAGCCCTCAGCATCACGGTGGGCTTTTTTCTTCTTCTTTTTTACCTTCAAAATAAAATCGCTGTTGTTTAAGAAAAGGGCATTAACAGATCTATCTATCGATTGAGATCAAGATCACTAAATATTATATTATTTATTTATTTTTAAAGAATTTAATTAGATTTTTTTTTCTTCAGTAATTGTACATTGGCTTGATTAGGTTTGAATAACAGAGAATTATGTTTGTGTTGTTTTCTCAACGATAGTCTGGAGATGGCTGGGGCGCAGAGCCAACAGGAGACTGGGGAGCTGAGGAGAGCTGGGAGTCGGTAGATGGAAGCCAGGGTAAGTCCAACAACGAGGTTACCTTAATCAGAAATGAGAACCTGGATTGGCCTGATTGTAGAGACTCCACTCAGTTCGTACCTCCTTTCAGTCGGGCATTTTTAGCGTTTCCTGTGAGGCTTCTAAAAATATAGACCTGCAGTAATAAATCACAGAGCTGCCCCTTTATTTTTAGCTTATTCAGTAAAGGACCAGTGAAAAATCCATCATATGTCTGTTCACAATTCATAAGAATGACACCTCCTAGATCATTAGTCTGATTTTAGTGAAATTTGCTCACAATGATCAGCTGATAGGTCTTTAGTCAAACTGCTCTCAGAGCCAAGGTCACATTTTTTTGTTTTACAGGCAGTAGCATGTGAATTGTGATCGATCATGTGCCTCCTGAGCTACGATGTCATTGACATTCTGGTTTTATTTTCACTTAGGTCTCAGCAAGGCAGAGCTGTCCAAAAAGAAACGCGAGGAGAGGAGGAAGGAACTGGAGGCGAAACGGGCGGAACGAAAAGCTGCTAAAGGTCCTCTCAAACTGGGCGCGCGCAAGCTGGACTGATGAGGACCTAACAGAGTGGCACAAAGCAGCAGATCTAGGTTCCACATTCCACAAGTTAAGGACCAGAAAGAAGTGGCAGCATTAAAGAAAACTGACAGTCGCTAAAATGGAGAAGGCAGAGGAGAACCTTTCCTCTGGACGACTTTTAGTTTGGGGATTTTCTGTCTTTGTTCCTCTAAAAAAAAAAAAACTGACACAGATAAAAGATGGAGACGGAGAGGAAATCTGGAGAGCAGCACCCCCTGCAGCAGAGGCCTGAGCAGGTTTCAGACGATGTCCCCCTCATTATTTTTTATTCATGACTCCCACAGTTGCTCTTGTAAACTATATGTACATAACTGGTGCATCCTGTCTTAAAAAAATGACTTTTTTAGAAGAAAAAAACCCACAAATATATATATATATATATATACGTAATAGAATTTTTCTTCACACATGTATTGTTGTGCTGAATGTTTTTCAGTACATGTGAACACACACACACACACACACACACTGTGGTTTCGAATGTTTTAATTCAGTTACAGACTAAGAATAAGTTCATGCATGCACTGTGTATTGTGTGGCCTAACAAAAGGCTTCATGGCAAGAAATTAAAAACGTGCTGAATTTACTTTGCACATGCAACACTGTATTTTACAGAAGTGACCCGACAGGTAACACAGGTGACTGCTTAGAGATCTTTAAATGATAAACATGCACTTTGGAGGAGCTGGGACATAGAAAGATGCAAATCCGGTGGTTTTAGGGCAAAATCAGGTGAGTTTGTAGCCTTGTGGTGGAGGCTATGTGAAATCGTCTGTAGTGCTTATGATCACCTTTTGGAATCACTTGTTTACCACCAAGTCATTTTAGGCAATATATGGTTTGGTATAGGTGAAGGAGAACCTTTTTATACTTTTGATTTTATTATTTGTGCCTTTAATTAATTGACGGGATCAATAACTCCACATTTAAACTGACACTTGAGAAGCGGACCTGGAACGCATTAAAGCGTACAGCGTGACCCTGTGTGGCCTGTCTGGGTCAGATATGGTATTTCTAGGTTTGGTCTTTCGAGCTAGACGTTTTATGGATGAGCCAGTTGACACAATCCGAACCCATCACCACTGGATCTAAAATCTGGGTTTTGGTTGTTCGGGTCCAGTTATGAAGAGGACTACGCTGCATTAGTCGAAAGAAATCCGGATGTTTTACTAAGAAAACAAATCATGTAGCATGTGAGCTATTCTGACGTATTAAATAAAGTTTCTTCTTCTATGCTTGTCTTCCTGTGTTTGAAGGTTAGTGAGTATGTTTGTATCTGTAATCTGAGTTCTGATAACACCTGCTGCTTTCTTTGTTAGCTCGTATAAAAGGGTCATTTCATATGAAATGAGTGAAACCTGAGAAAGGTTACCACCTGACTCCCACAGAATCACCTGATTTTTTTTTTTTTTTTTTTTTAAGCATACAATAACTTCAGTATGTTTAATGAGCCATGCAAAATTTTACTTTCCTGCCCTTGATGTATAAAGACTTTAGCACAGAATTTAATAATTTAATGTGTTATTTCCAATGGTTTTCTAACCCCCAGTAAATTCACAGCTGTAGGAGATAGCTGTGTGACATTTGTTATAAACAAGCTTCAAAACCTAAAGCCAACATCTTCAGAATAGTTTTTTTTTTCTCTTGGCAGTAACTCGATCGCTAATCATTAAAGGCCTCCCACGGTAAGATAGAGGGATCGTGTGTATTAAAAGAACGACTAGATAGATGTTTAACACTACTGCATGATGTGAAAACACTGATTGCTGGACTATGTTGTCACTGGTGGGGATGGTGTTGCATATAAATATGATGTATATCAGTTTCAGTAGTTTAGTAACTGTGACATAGAGTAGCAGAAGCAAGCACTGTTACCCTGCATGTTTTATTTGTTTTCTGAAAATTTATGTGATAAAAGATAAAAAGATGGATTTTGATGAAAACTTTGAAGGGTCATATCACTATTTTTAATAGAGGTTAAACTGCATCTAGCCCTGTTCACAAGTGCTGGGGGGAAAGTGCTATAGTTTAAAAATCAGCTGATTCTGATGGGGCCAGGTGGGAGTCTGTTACAGATTTCATGTGGAGTGACATCCCTGTCACAGGTAAATTTTTAGTTAAACTAGACTGCAGAGCAAGACCTAAATAATTGTGAGAGACATCTGTTAGATCAAAATAGGGAGGCCAGATGCCAACAAGTTTAAATGTGGGGCAAAAGCTGCACTTCTGTGAGATAGTGGGGCACGTGGACGATGCTGACAGGTTCAGTTACTGTGTACAGGCCCAATATATTGTATCTCCACTTCTTTTGCTTAGGAAATGCTGCAGGTTTATGAGAAAGTTTGTGTATTCTTAAAGTCTTTATGTAGAGCTGCTGCTCTCACTGGTTTATCCATAGATGGCAAAGCTTTTTTGAGTCACAATCAACAATAACACACACACACACACACAGACACACACGTCACTCCCCACCATATTTTCCTCTCTGTGCAAAACTGAAAAATAGCACAAAAAAAAGTGTCTCTTTCTCAGAAAATACCTCTGCTTCATTTTCTTCGTGGTCTTTTCCACTATATTCAAAATTTGCAGAGCTTGTAAGTGTCCCTGAAAGGTAAGATGTTAGTCAGTCAAGAACTAGTACAGATGTGGGAATTACAAATGCTGTGCAGTGATGTTTATCCTAGACATAGATCATAGACTTTTCCTTTGTGAAAGCTTCATTTGGTTTCAGGGATGAACAGAATTGGAAGTGCAAGAATGGTGCAGGGTGCCTTTGCAAAGACTTTAATGTAATAGGCTGTATTTAAGGGTCCAATGACAAGAATGCTATATCACACACACATTCCAGGCTATCATTGAGTCAAACAATTCATTTATTTAAAACTTGTTCAAACAGTGAAACATCAGAGGAACAGTGTAACACGATATATCTGTGAACTGTAGAAACATGTTGATCATGTAAGGTTTTTTGCTCTTTTTTTAAGAAATCCTACATAACCTAGCATAGAGACTCATTAGCTCAATATTGAGTATTCACTTATAGCACTTCCTATTTTCTCTCCCGATGTTTGATTATACCCATTTACTTTAAAACCATTTGTGAGTTTATAAAGTTATCATATATTATATAATCATAAATACCCTCCAACCGTCATCCCTCATGAGTCATTTCATTGATATGAAAACCACATATTTCATCTTCTGAGGAAAAACTGTCAAACTTGTGCTGTATGTACAAATTTTAAACAACCCCAAAAATACAAACTAGCCAGCCTTACATCATTTCCCCCCCCAAAAAACAAAACAAAAAGCAACATGAAGGACAGATAGGGGTGAAGCCGATCCCAATTTCCTGCTAAATCACACATAACTGCATGCAAGTTTGGCAGTGTTATTTATCTGCGACTGATTATGGCAGGCGCCAGTTAGGCTTTGCTGGTGATCTGCTAATCCAGACCCAAAACAAAAGAGGACGAAGGTTCATCACTGCGTTTCCTTGTTTTCGTTTTTGCTTCCTCCCAACCATCGTGCCAGCGCTAAAACACCCACACCCACACCCGCAGCCAAGCCTGCATACATGGCGACCTCTCCTGCCTTACGCACCTGCAAGGAAAACATACATCATTGCAGCTAACGTGATTTATTTTTTTTGTTGAAATTTATAAAGTAGCAAAAAAAATTTAAATCCCCAACACTGCCCAACTTTTAAAAAAAAAATAACTATTTGAACTTTTAAAAGATTTTGGGCGGATTGGGTTTCAGTGAAAACATCTTCTAATTAAAAGATCATGACATTTATTTGTTCTTAGTGTCTGAAAGAAGCATTCCTGAAACAACACATCAGTGTTTATACTTAATGTACAAAGTTTGGAATAGGAGAAATCAAGTGGATGCAGAACTTGATTCAGTAAGAGCAGCTGACGCTCCTACTGAGCTTCACCTGCACTGGGAGCAGTTTAGAGTTTCACTTTCACTGCCTGTTAAGTTTCATTTTGACTCAGAGCCTTGTTCAGAAAAGGTAATGGGTGGACTTCAATGCACTTTAAGCAAATTCAACTAATCTTTGAAGGCTTTGTCTGTTTAGTTTCCAGGATCAGATACAATTTCACAATTTACACGTTTACTCACTGATGCTTAGATTTAAATATTAACTAAAGGTTGTAAAATCAGCGTACACAGACCTGCCCTGCCATGTCCCAGGCCCCAAAAGTTTCCTCTTATCACTGTATGCAGCACGTTGACTCCACTGATATCATTCCGCCCTTTAAAAGCCCTTCCCACTGTTACCTCACTCTTTAGTTTCTTACATAATCCTTTACCTTGTTAAATATGTGGTGACATTTTGATGTTTCGGTGTTGTATGAAGCTGGAAAGCCTCTTGTACCCTGCTTTGAATCCCTAACAGACAAATAAATTAACTGATATTTAATTACAGCTAATTGCAACTGATTGAGCCATTCATCATTTAGAAGATGGCAAACCTCCAGAGCAAACAGGAGGGGTGGAGCAAGCAATGTTTGGTATGAGAGATAATTTCCCAGCTGGTGTCACAGAAGAATGAAAGGATTCAAAGTTATAGCTATGAATGAATCTTTAATCCCCATGTTTGTTTTAACCCTGGAGAACCCATGGGGTCAAATTTGACCCCATGGTTTCCCTAGTAAACCAGTGGGGTTGGCTCTGACCCCATGGGTTCTCCATGGTTAAGAAATGAACTATTTCTTCTGTAAATTTGTTCTGGCTTTTTCTGCTATTTTTTCCTTCTTCACTGAAGATTTCTATTGTTTGAAACTTACACCGCCCAGCCTCCGCCACCGCCTGTGTGTCAGTGCTTTGTCTCACTTCGTGTTTTTATAGTGACACAAAGGATTGACGTGGTTGGGCCTACCTGCCGGGACTCCGCCTTGCCGTAGCGCAGCTCATTGACAAAATGCTCGCAGTTTCTCCTGACGACGCAGTACGGCAGCACCTGGCCCACCAGCCTGCGGGCCTCCCTCACAATGACACCAGGCGAGTGCGGCTCGTACTTCTTGTCCAGACTGTTGCTGATTTTCCACTCGTCAGTTCCCACCACGTCCCACAGCCCATCTTTCTTCACCAATGCCTTCTCAGTTATGACAGACATCACGCTGCTGGAGCCGGCATCCGGGACCTCAGCTGGGGACAAAACCCACTCAGTTTACATGCTGAATATTGCAAGAGTTTGTGTTTTGAGTTGGCTGTACCCCAACAAATAATTTACATTCTGTTCTGTCCTGAAAACCCACATCACAGAATCTGCATGTGGCCTCTCAGATAAGCTGCTTTTTGTTTTCAGTGATGGGGTTTGGGGGAAGGAGTCCAGACAGTGTGTGTGTATATGTGTGTGGAGGGACTCACAGGGTGGTGCCAAGTGAACAACGAAGCCATCGCCAATGTACACAGCCCAGTGCTGGTAAGAGCCACGAAAGATCTCGATTAAATCCCCAGGCTCTGGCTTTTCGTCATACTTGGATTAGAAGAGAGGGGAAAAATGTTTGAATTTCCAAAAGAGTGTGTTTCTCAATAATTGCAGCACATTTGACCCGATCACGCTGACTCGCTTTAAATAGAAATCAGCTTGATGTAATAAACAGCTCTGAGGCTATAAATGCCATCACATTCTTTTACTAACCAGTGTTGGGGCCATGTCAGCCTGTCTTTGGTCTGCGAACTTCCGATTTGTTGGACTTCCTGACGACTTTCAGCTGTAGGGATTAAAGATAAATAAATAAATAAAAGTACACATCAGATTTAAGCACACCACGTGATACATAATGAAAGTAAAAGACCGATAAATCTAATAACACTTTAAATATCTGTATGTTTTTGCACACCAAACCGGGCTAGATCCTTCCTGAGCTGAACAGCGCCCCTCTTAAAAACAGCTGCAGGATTGTTGATGTTCCTAATAAACTGGCACATTAGCATAACCTCTGCATAACCTCTTTCGTGGAAATAAACGCCAAAGAAGCGAATGTTAGAGAAAAGCTCGCACTTTTAGAGACTTATATATCAAAATAAGTCACAAAGAGTGTTTAAAAATCGCACACGAAGAAGATTAGCCAGAATTGGTCCGTGTTTGCATCACCCAAAAGCCGTGAGGTAACACCATCATTCACGCGACCCTCAGCTGTGGGAGGTCTTTGATCGGGTTAATTCCTTACCTGCAGCGACCAGACTCTTCTTCTCCTTCTTCTGTTCTTATTGCGGTTGTCAAAACGATCTCGAACCCTTTCGTTTTGAAATGAGAGACGTCGCCGACGCAAACATCAAAAGCTCACTCGCGAGCGATCAGCTGATTCGTGCGCGTGCTCAGTGCCCTTCAAAATAAACGCGTGGCAGTATTTTATTTGTCTTTTTTAAGCGTCAGGTGATTTTTAAGATGACTTTTAAGATGACTGATTGTTTAAGCAAGGTGCAAGAATATTACAAGAAAACGCGTGAATATTTAATGATGTGATAAAATTAAGTGTGAAGGAATCAAGAGTCTGCTTTTGTTTCAGCTACAAATACCTACACTTTTTATTTTCTTTCTTTCATAAATGTGTGATTTTATCATGGGTAAATTTCATTTAAAATATTTAATTTATGTATAATTTATTCGCATTTATTTTGTTATTATTTATTTTTGTTAATATTCTTTTTATTTTACCTTTTTTGGTCCGGCAGGTGCTTGACTTTAAAGTCTAATTTCAACAAATAACGACATTTTCTTTCTCTTAAATCGCCGGTTTATTATCCGCCACCCCCTCTCTTTCTTCTTTCCGTGATCAGTTATGATGGCCACGCGCAGAAAAACACGCAACTCAACCTTTAGAACCCCCAACACTTTCGGTTTAAATATAACTGAGAACTAAATCTTCACGAGGATTTTTTTATTGCGTGACGACGTGACGACGTATGCTTGTTTGCTTCAGTAGGAAGTCAAAAATTGCTGGAGTTTATATTTGTACAGTTTAAATGTGGGGTGTCAAACAAGGGGATAGATCCGGCCCTTCTAAAGGTCCAGCCTGGCCCACTGGATGTCTTTACAATAAGCTTGGAGTTCTTGATGTGCTGATGGCAGGATTGTTAAACAGAAGGGAACTGTAGATATGTTTGAATGCTGTTTTTTCTTAATTAACACTGTCCATGTAAAGCCTGTCTGTCTTGTGAGCTGCAGATGGTGACATCCTTGTAATGACAGCAGACTAAAGTGAGAGTGGGGAAAAAAATGGTGAAATTATATATGTTTTTCTTGCCATGTTTCATGTTATTCATCATCTGATGGTCATTAAATGAGAAAAATGAGCAGATTTTTAATGGTTTTAGCTGTTTTTAAATGTTACTCTTTCAAAATGTATCCTTCGCATTTCAAAAAAAAATTAGTCATGTATTTGTGTCTTGATGCATGCTCAGTCATCCAGGTAGGTAAACCCCAAAAGGTTGATTCTGTTCATCTGAATGTAGCGTTTTCAATGGGAGAAACGTTTCATCACTCATCCGAGTGACTTCTGCAGTCTCAGCTGACTGCAGGTCACAGCCATTGATCAATGGTCAGACCATTAAACAGTGGTTGCTGATCAATGGTCATGACAGTTTGCATATTAATAATAAAGGAACTGACCTCACAGCCCACTGTTCGTCAGTGGTGCTAGTTGTGCTGTTTTCTCCATTTATGGATAATGTCTCTCAACGTGGTTCACTGCAGTCCCAAAGCTTTAAAATGGCTCTTAACCGGTTCCAGACTGATAGATGTCACTGACTGCTTCTCACACGTTCATAGGTTTCTTTAGATGGTGGGATGATGTGCTGCTTTTTGAAAGGAGCAATTACTTTTTCGCAGAGGGCCAAGTAGACTTTTTATTCCATTAAATCAAATCTTAATTTCCAAACTGCATTTTGAATTAATTTGGGTACTTATTTATTATTTAATATCAAAATTTATTGGATGATCCACAACATTTATGCCCATATGCAAAAAGAAATTAGGAAGGGAGCAAATACATTTTCACTGCACTGCCTGTCACCCTGTGAAAACTTTGGCAGCATCACGAAACTCTTTTTTTATTTATTTTAACTACAAAAATCATCCTTATTCAATATAATTTTCTCCCCTGATGAACTTCACCCCACCTGGAGTGGCCTGTATTAAATTTAAATTCAACATGAATTGAAAACCAGGATCATAGAAGTCATCTAAATAAGTGGAATGACAGGGAATGAAATTTAAAAGTAGCAATGATGCTCCTATAGGTTGATATCCGAATATCAGCAAATAGGAAAACATTAACTGCTGGCAGCGGCTGATGTTGACTAATGTGTTTGTAATGAATATTTCACTGTATATTCGGCACAACTGGAGAATAAATACCACAATTTTTTCTCAGTTTTGTATTATTATTATTATTATTATCATTTTAAATATCTCTGCTTAAAAGCTTGTATTCCATTAGTAAAGTTAGATCATTAAGTCAGTACTGAAACACATAATAAAGGACACAGAATTAATATGTATCATTTTAAAAGTTAATGTTATTAATTTGTTGTTGTTGTTGTTGTTGTTTTTTTTTTTTTTTACCTAAAATATAATTATTAATTTACAAAAACTACGTACTATGATGATGAACTTTTCCTTCATTTTTTTCTCTCCCATGTCCCTTGCGGGGCTCCGTAACGTACTATGTAATAATCAGGCGAGCTAATTTGATTTTTCTTTGCTTTATCTCTGTCGAGTAGAAAGCAGCAGTAGCAGAAATAGACATGACCACTGGGTGTCGCCAAAGACTTCCGCGGTCCGCTTGACGTTTCCTTTTTCTAACAGCGAAGAACTCCCAACTTCCGGCTTCGGAGCGCCCTTTCGTTGTATTTTGTCCTGAAATTTGGTTGCGAAGGCAACAAAAAAGCTGCCATAATCGCTCAAGTCGAAGCCCCACGGCCGAGAGGTGGATTCGCTGTGATGTTTTGATGTTTACCGACCGAGCGATGTCTGTGGTGTTTGACGGGAGCCCGCTGAAAGCGATGCAGAGCTCACACACTCACACACCGCAGATTGCCCTGAGGTGAGTGGCAGATATGACACAAGAAGTGCATCCGCAAGATTAAGTCCCACAGCACACGTCTCCTGCTCGGGGTTAACTGTATGAAGAGCAGTGGGGCATACATTTATATTTCTGTGCATGATTAAAGTTAGTGCTTTAATCCTAGAGTGCATGCTTTCACCTTAAAGAAGACAAAACACAGTAAACACCTAAATTTGATTTGATCACTTTGATTAGTTTAAAGTCGTATCAAGCTTATGTTTTTACTTATCAGTGAAATAACAAAATATTTTTCATTACGAATACTTTCTGTGCGAGGTTAAAAAAAAAGATTACTTCACTGGATCAAAATTAATCTGCTGCTTTTCTAGTAATAGTTAAGTGTTTTTTCCTTGATGTGACAACAGTTCTTTGGCTGTCTTTTCTTTTAAATGACTAATCAATTAATTAATTGATGAAATAATTATCAGAAGAGTTATGATCAATATAACCTCAACAAGGGCTCAGATTGGGCCATATAAGCTTGAATGGTTCACATATAGTTAAAATGGGACCACAGTCTAGTATGTTGGATGGCACGTGACTGATACTTGGCCAACTAATGTTGTTAACGCTGTAAACCTGGACACTTCTTGGTTTCATTATATTTATTAAATTCTACTTTTAGGACAAAGAGAATACTAACAAATTAAAGATAGAAATTATTGTTATTTTGATCATCACATAATCAATATTATTTTAAACATTTAAAAAAAAATCCAGATTTAGAATCTCGATTTTTAATCTAGAGCTCATAAAATAACAAGTGAATGCCTACAAAAGCCCAAACTGACGACCATCAACTAATAGTTTTGTTTGACTTGAACATAATTTGTTCATAATGTTATAAAACAAAGAACAGCAGGACATACTGGCATTTCTTCAGTGTTGTCATTGGTCAGTTCTCCACACGTAGTTGAGCTTAAATCAAAAGCCCAAGCTTCTACATTTTAATAATAACACCAAACAGTTACTTGCTAGCTTTGCCACTTGTAGTTCTTATATATGTTGTGGAAGGAAGTTTTGTCACAGGATGTCACTTTTGGTTCTGTAAGGCCTTAATGGGTGTTGTTCACAACTTCTTCATATATTCACACAGAATATGTTAGCAGTGATGTATTCTTAGATCATTATGGCCGTCCTTATCATTTTTAGCTTGTTGGTGAGACACCACTCACTTTCCTCATGTCTACTTTCTCCTTCTCTAGTACCCAGGAACTGTCTCAGGAGATCAAGTCCTTCATCAGTGGCGTTGACACCGTTCAGGGCCGGAAGCTTAGCGTCCGAGAACATGCTCGATGCGCTGTGCGCCTGCTGCGCTCAGTCCCGGCCTGTCGTGGGGCGGTCTTGGAGCATCTGCGAGGCGTGTACGATGAGCATGTGTCCGCCTTCCTGCACAACCTAGAGACGGAGAGTAATGCCAGCACTGGGGTCAGCTCCAACCTGGAGGACATTATACAGGTGTGACTACAAAAATACACCATCATAAAATAAATATGCACATATTGAAGCTAAAAAAGATTTTTAAAGGTAAATTTGTTTTATTATTTCTTTTGTCTGTAGGAGATTCACGCCGTGCTGTCAGAGTTCATCCGTCTCAACCCCCGAGCCTGGGCCCCTCTAGTGTCCACCTGGGCTGTGGATTTACTGGGCCAGCTGAGCAGCAAGCATGCTGGGCGCCGTGTCGCCCCCCACTCCTCCAGCCTCAACGAGCTGCTTCAGCTCTGGATGTCTTGTGCTGCCACTCGATCTCTCATGGAAGCCTACTCTCAGTGTCTGGCTGCAATGCTGGCCTGGTGCCCCGATGCCTGTGTCGATGCTCTTTTGGACACTTCAGTTCAGCACTCCCCTCATTTTGACTGGGTGGTGGCTCACATTGGGTCTGCCTTCCCCGGTACCATCATCAGCCGAGTGATGGCATGTGGACTGAAGGACTTCTGCTCTCATGGTGCTAAGGACCAAGGGCTGCTTGTAATGGGAGTGGATAAAGGCAGCAGAGTGCCAAAGATCGGCTCAGTGGTGGGAATCCTTGGACACCTCGCCGCTCACCACTCCGACAGCATCCGGAAAGAGCTGCTGAGGATGTTCCAGGAGAGTCTCAATCCGTCGAGCCCTCTATCTCCAACCTCATCTTCAACATCCTGGGAAAGCTCCCCTCAGCTTCGTCGTGCTGCGGTGCCGTTTCTCCTGCAGCTGGCAGCAATGTCCCCAAACCTTTTTGGTCCTGTGTCTGCAGAGCTCGTCGAGTTGTTGCGCCCCCCTGTCCTGCTCCAGCTACAGGCCGTGCTGCAGGGCCTCCCCAGAGAGGAACTGGATAACATGCTGGGCCTGGTTGTGCATCTCATTAGCCAGAGCCCTTCGGGAGGGGCCCGGGTACTCAGATTTCTGGCAGACACTGCGACCCCAGCTTCAGTCATTATCTCAGGCCCAACTCCCTCACCTCACGAAGGAGTCCGAGAAGGTTGCGACCGCCTCCTGCAGATGCTGCTCCTGCATCTCCACAAGTTAGTATTCAACCGCACTGATGGAGTTGAGGTCAACCCCCATCACTCTGCTTCCTCACAGCCCCAGAGGGTCATCCCGTTCTTGGAGGAGCTGCAGTCTCACATTGGTCAGCTGTGTGCTGAGACGCTGCGACTGGAGAGGAAGCGTCATCTCTGGCTGCACCAGCTGCTATGTCTGCTCTCAGTTTATGGGGGTCCCAGCACAGCAACTGAGGCCCTCTGCCAGCTGCTCACTCAGGCCCGCAATCCAGAGGAGTTGGCTCTGGCCTGGCAGCTCCACACCACACTCTCCTCTTGCATGGCAGGCCTCATTCCTGCTGCCATTGCACGTAGCGTGGCGCAGATCCACACGCACACTCTGGGGCCTCGGCAGCTTAGGCAGCTGCTGCTCAACCTGGCTGCAGCCATCCAGAGTCAGGACGAGGAGAGAAGAGGAGCAACAGGTGCTCAGTCCTCCATGGTGGTCCAGGTGGGCTCGGCGGTCTCAGGACACCTCCATGATTTCTGCCCACTTCTTCTCCACGGTGACCCAGCTGTATCTCACGCTGCAGTACGCCTCCTGTCCTGCAGCCCGCTCCCTCGCACCTGCTCCCCAGCACAGCTGCTCCAACTCTCTCGCGCTGCCGTCACTCATTTCTTCCAGGCTCTGCGAAGGAGAGGAGAAGGAGGGAAGGCAGGGAGAGATGGAGGGCAGGCAGGTGAAGCAGTGAACTGCTCCGTTCTTCTACTGTCCCGTTTTGCCGCATACTCTCCTCTTACGCTCAAATCAGTGCTTCAGCAGCTGGTTGAAGGAGCGCTACATAAAGGCAACACTGACCTATTTGGAGGGCAGATCGCAGACATGTCTGGCGCCCCTGTGCCTTCCCCATCTGTGTCGCCTGATGTTGGAGCCTCTTTGCTGGACGTCAACTGTCGGTTTGGTACCACCGTTAATTTTTCAAGTAGTGTGTGGTCTGTGTTTCACGCAGGTGTGATTGGCAAGGGACTAAAGGCTCGCACCATCATACAGCTGCCTGATCCATCCTTAGTCATACAGGTGAGTGTTTAAAGATTGCAGAGCAGTTAAAACTATAAATAAACTAAGGAAGTGGGGTTTTTTTTATGTATTTTTACTGTAAGTTGTGCATAAAAATTATTCGTCCATGTGACTCCTATGAAATGTCAAACAGAGGAAATAAATCTGTAATAATGTGCATGTTTTCGTCCTCTTTTCTCTGTAGAACATTCAGATTCTGCTGGCAGTTATTGTCAAGTGTTGCAGCTCCTCCGGTCTGAACGGCTCACGATCACCGTCTGACCCCGATGAGCCGCCACCCATCAACGCGGAGGCAGCCAAGGTTGTTGCAGTCACAATAGTGGAAAACGTCTGTCCCGACGTGGCCAATAGCGAGTTATCCTGGCCCCCAGAAGAGCACGCCCGCACCACAGTGGAGAGAGACATCCACATTCGGCGCTGCTTTGAGGCCCACCCTGTGCTCTTCCCTCTGCTTCAGGTCGTTGCGGCTGGACGACCGGCTCTCTGCTACTGCTCAGCGGTGCTCCGAGGCCTCCTGGCCACTCTGTTGGCCCACTGGGAGGCATCTCGCGAGGCATCATCCACAGACTCCCCATGGCACCTCCAGGCTTCCTGCCTCTTGGTGTCCTGCATGGGAGAAGGCCAGCTCCTGCCACCCGTCCTGGCCAACGTCCACGAAGCTTTCCCTCACCTGACTCCCTTTGAGGTGAGGCTGCTGCTGCTGGCTGTGTGGGAGTACGTAAGGGGGAATGGGCCCATGCCCCAGAAGTTTGTCTTCAGCTCGGAGAAGGGCATGTTCTGCAGAGATTTCTCACGGGACGGCGACGTAGCAAGATACGTGGCGCCGATCCACAGCGTGCTACATAAAAACATTGACAGACTGGGGCACCTGTGCTGGCGATTCCAGCTCTGAGGAGTGACGGGGAATAAATAGACTGTAAAATGGAGGGATTACTGTGTTACGGTCCAAGAGCGGACCCCAGAGTTTCAGTCACTGTAGTTCACTACCATATCAGTAGAGGCTTGTGCGCGTGCATACCTTTTTGTACCGTTTTTAGACTTGATACATTTCTAACTGGTGAGAAACACAAATGGCACATGTGTACATAGTGTGCATACAGAATCTGGGATGTAATGTGTTTTAATGTGTCATTTTGGTTCCAAAAATACATTAACTGCTAAATCATTTACAGACTGTTTTGTATAATTTTCACATTGTTTGTGTTCTATAATGGAAACACAACTTTGCTTTCTTGTTGTGTACATGACCTCTTCTTTCAGCTACTTTTCAAAAAATAAACCTTTTGTTCCAGAATTTGACTTAACTTGAGGGTTCCTCGTTGTTGTGATCGTCAGAAAGTTGTATTATTAACAGTTTACAGGCTCTTTTTGTGTTTGAGCTTCGCTAATTTTGATTAAATGTTAAAACAAAAAAAATAACTTGCAAAGAAAGGTTAAGACACTCTAAATAAGGTAAAACAAAAAGACGATTATCAAATCATCAATCCTGGACTTTACAATAGTCTTAAAGTTGTCTTTGAATAACTTTGATTCTACAATTTACAGATAATCTGTATTTCACAAAAAAGAAAAGGTGGATGAAGTGGAGGTAGTCAGTGGAAGCTAGCCATAATATATATGTGTGTGTGTGTGTGAGAATGGGAGGGAGACAGGTGGAGTGATCAAGGTGGATGAGTTTAAACACCTGGGCTAAACCATCCAAAGCAATGGGCAGTGCACAAGAGAAGAAAAGACAGATTTGTGGCAGAAGGATGACAGAAAGAGTGAAAGGGAAAGTTTACAAGATGGTAGTGAGATCGCAAAAAAGACAGAGGAGGTGGAGCTGGAGGTGGTAGATGATAAGATTTCCATGAGGGGTGATCAGGATGGACAAAATTAGAAGTGAGTAGATCAGAGGAACAGCTCTATGGAGATTAAAAGGGTGAGATAGTTTGTCGCAGAGGGAATGTATTGAGCAAAGGAAGTTAAAGATAGAGACCATAGTGAAGGTTCATGGATGTAGGGAAGGATTACATGCTGAGGATGGAGGCTGATAATCTGTGGCGATCCCGAAAGGGAGCAGCCGATAGAAGAAAAACCGGACCACTGACATGAGGTCCAGAGGGGAAAACACGCCTAAATCATGGACGAGCATTGATCTTTAAGGCGATTACGTCCATTTGTGTTCCGTGTGTGTGTGTGTGTATACATCTGCCGATCGTTATGATTTATAGCACGGCTGTAGTACAGTTGCACGCATCGGATTGGCTGGAAATGAATCCGGTGGGACAAAGACTCCCATTTGTGCACTTCACTGACTGGAGCCTGGCGATGACGTGTCCGTGCCTGAGAGGATACATTCATACGTTCATCCTCTCTTTACAGCCAGAAAAATAACATAAAGATTAAAAAACATACTCTTTACAGTGTTAACCGCCACATATTGACCTGCTATTTGAAAAACACGCGTAAATATTAGCGCAGTTGCTGAGTATCCTATTTCTTAACGATCTTTGTTGCGGAGTGATTGGGGGCGGAGTCAAGAGGCCGCATAATCAAGATGGCCACCTTCACTGCAAGGTAGGACAAAGCAGTTCCGTTGTTTCATCGCCAATTTATTCTTTTTTTCGAAATATTATCAGTGAGCGGGAGGACAGAGTTTATCATCGTAGTTGCACATCGTATAAGCGTGAAAGCAAACTCACTGTTTCGGGGTTTAACTGCCGCAAAGTCGGAAAATTAATGCGGGAAAAATTCGATATCCCCCTCAATTGAATTGAATTGGATTAGCGACTTGACAGGCTGGCTCTTAGTAAGGTTAGCACCTTATCTTGATCCGGATTGCTTAACGATAACACTGCTGTCAGACAACGGGTGCATTAGTGCGTGTGTAAAAACGTAGACGTTTATTTAATGTTAAATTAAAAATTCTTAGCGGTTTCCTGTTGTATTTTTTCCGTCTTGAGCACTC
This sequence comes from Maylandia zebra, assembly GCF_041146795.1. NCBI lineage: Eukaryota > Metazoa > Chordata > Actinopteri > Cichliformes > Cichlidae > Maylandia > Maylandia zebra. Next base: position 43,598,744 of record NC_135168.1, on the reverse strand, counting down.
TCTAGCTAGCCCGCTTAGCTGATTGCGTTAGCTTTTACTGCCTCTTTTCCTTGTCGGCAGTCTGAACACATCCCCTCATCGGGATTTTTACAGTAGGGCTGGGAATGAGTCTTTAATTGCAGGACCAGCGTCTGAGGTGAGGACAATGGGGTGCTTCTTGTTAATATGCGCACCGTGTGCTGGGTGAGGAAATGGGTAATTGTATAGCTGCCTGTCACATCGTTTTAGCACCATAGAGACCAAAGTCCGTCTGTGTGTGCTGTCTGTTACCCAACTCCTGTACTGTAGTTTGGTTAGCTCTGCCAGGCGTTGCATCCAAATGTGATTGCACGCTGAAGCTAATGTTCTTGTCTTTGCTTCCCATTACAGGATGGCGCCTCTCTTGGTAGTCGGGCTGGCTTTGTGCCTCAGCGGGACTTGGGCTGTGGACAAAGGCAATTTCAAGACCTGTGAGCAGAGTGCTTTCTGCAAGTGAGTTCCCAAAAGACAAACTGCTCATGAATAAAGCGGCACATTATTGCAGAGGTTTATAACTGGTGTCGGCTCTTGGTTTGAAATGTTAAACAGGCGTCAGCGAGCTTTGAAGCCTGGAGAGTCTCCTTATCGAGCCCTGCTGGAGACCATGGAGCTGACCAACACCAGACTCACCCTGCAGCTCATCAATGACAACAACAAGGTAGATTACCGAAAGGGGACAACAAACATTTGCACAATCTGTAAAATATGATTTCTCTATATTTCTTTTTTACTTGTTTTTATTGCTTTTATCTTTATTTATCGCATTAATAACTGAATTATTAGGCTAACAAATCACTTTTCCCTTGTTTTTATGTTTTTGAACTATCAGCTGAAATAAAAAATGTAAATCCCATTTTCCAGGGTAACCTCTTTGTTATGTGAAATCATAGTGACCCATTGCTAAACTTAGTGTTTTCCTATGCTGTGTTTGTAGAAAATGAGGCACCTGCCTTTGCTTCTCACTGTTCTCATTCTCACTTTGTGCTTGTGTCGCAGGTGCGTCTGTTGCTCGAGCTCTACCGCCTCCAGGGAAACATAACGAGGGTGAAGATTAACGAGCTTAAGCCTCTGAAACCTCGCTATGAAGTCCCAGACGTGCTCATCAGGGAGCCTACCACAGAGCCGTGAGTGTCCTGTGAGGGTTTCATGGGTGGGTGGAGGTTTTGATGTTGGGAGTCAAGCCGAAAACACAAGAACAGGAGGGATACTTATTTCAAAGGATCTTTAAATAGGCAGAGCAACAGAAAATATTTCATGATAACATCAGCTTTTTTAAAGGTTAGGTAAAGTGAGGGTGTGAATTCTGAAATTTCTACTTTGACAAAGATCCGTTAATAAAAGGGATGCCTCTTTTATTAAGGCAACACACACTCAGATGTCACTTAGGAATTATAAGATGAAGAATCTCTCAGATTTTCCTTGTTAAATGAAAGAAAACCCATCATATGGTTCATGGCTTCTCTGCACCTCCTGACTGTGAAGGTGTCAGGTGAGTGAGAACTGAAACTTTGAATAGAAATTCTTCCAGTAAAACAAAAACTTGTAACTGTTTCAGATAATTTCTTCTCTGTCTTACAGCTTATATAAGTATGAAGTTATGATTAATGAGATGATAATAAAAACTATTCAATTTAAGTTCCTGACCTTGCATTTCTTCATCAAAACTAAATCCTCACTTCACATTTCGCTCTCTCTCTTTTTCCTTTCAGCCTATCTGTCTTGTCTCAGGACGAGAATGGTGTGGTGCTGTCCCTGGGGGTGGAGTCTCAGAGAGTCATTATTAGCGCCCGGCCCTTCCGACTGGACATCATGGAAGGAAGCGACGTGCTGATGTCTCTGAACTCACGCGGCCTGCTGGCCTTTGAGCACCTGAGGATGCGCAAGGACACGTGAGAAACCCACGCATGCACACACATTTACAAATGCCAGCCCTCTCTTTGAATCCACGTCGTCACTCCGTGGATGATTTCTGTTTTTGTTCCCATGATATGGTTTGTTTTTTTGAGTATTGTCTCTGACTCGTTGTTCTGTCCTCTTCTCCCCTATCATCCTAGTTTCTCCTATAAAGTAACTAGCACAGTGGCTAGCGTGTGGGATAATATCAAGAGGGTATTCTCTAGGTAAAGACCCTTAAGATTTGTGTGTATTCTGTCCCATGTGCTAATGCTGCCAGTAGTGACATAAAATTTAGGCCCACACATCATATCAACTGCTGTATTTACCCTCAAATAAATGTGATGGAGAGAGAGGGTGTGGGTGAGTGTGTGCATGGTGTTGTTTGATTTTTATTTAGATTAAGGGATCATTCCAGCCCTTCCTCTTAGCATAGCTGTGATAGACCGTCTTTACAATGACCATCAGAAGACCCAGAGAGATTATCTGGCAGTGTCTGCTTTAGGCCTTTTAGTTACTGTCTGCGTAAATCAATGTTTTGTCAGATCAACGTTTGATTAACTGTACTCCTTTAGTATTGCTCTAGCAGCTCGTCTGATAAATTCATCTAACACCGCAACTGCATGACTGACTGGATTTCTCAATCTGTTCTTTTGAATGAATGATTCAGATTTTCACTCTTGCTTAATTTATGGTCAGAGCTAAGTGCAGAAATAATGTTAAGGTCCAGATAAGAGCTATGATGTGGCATTACACACACACCAGGGTTTCCCACAAACTTATTTTAGATCTACCAGAGATTATGTTGCTGCCATACATAGTATAAAAGAGAGGGATAGTATGATGTTTTATAAATCACTGAGATGCTGTTAGGGCTGTTCGATATAACGATATATATTGGATGACGATATTAAAAACGTCTATCGTTTCATTTTACGCTATTGTTTGTTTCGTGGTGTCGCAAAATAAACTGTTTACGGCAATATTTTTTTCACCGTTTTGATGGTCACTGTAGTAGCTATATTAATTTCTTAAAGTTCTCTCTTTCTTTTATATTTAATATAACCACACTACGGACGGACAAGCGCCTGTTTTTATGCGTTGTCGTTAGCAACAACGACGGTAACAGCATCGCCTTTCCGCTTGTTTATGTTCCACATAAACCTTTCACAATAAAGCTCAAGATCCTGTTGAGACTTTTCAAAATAAACTGAATCACGTGAAGGAGCAGATTATTTACGGGTGAGAATGGAAAAAAGAGACGTCAGGTGCTAAAAAATAAACCTTAGACTCAAACGTTAGAACAGGCTTTTCCCCGCAGCACGCTGTGTAATAAATACTCACAAAGAAAACGGCGGCTGTTACAACTTATGTCTAAAAATGTATAGTTTCATGCATCGGTTAAAACACTCGACTCCAGCTACATGAGGCGCAGCTGGAAACACTTCACGCAAGTCGAGCTGCCCGAGATTCACAGAATTTACAGAAAATGTTACATTTTTGTGATTTATTATTTTTTTTAATATATCGTTATCGGGACGATAGAATTCTTATATCGGGATATGAGATTTTGGTCATATCGCACAGCCCTAGATGCTGTCACCATCTTGGTGTTTTGAAACCAGATTTGGTTAGAGAGAGGTGGATGATTGTGGATTGAGGGTAACCCTCCTTCCTGACACTTAGCGTGACCAAAATGTAAGCAATTGACTGTAGACTTCAACAGAACTTGAGGTGTTTCTGCAGCCACAGGTTGCAGCGCTTAATGGTGGTCTAGCAAGTTCCAGGTTCACCAGTTGCTACACTGAGCCCATCTAGGCTGCAGAGCATAATAATGACTAACATCACCAAATAGAGTCCAAGACAATGGAGTTACGTTTATCTGCATATAAAATATGTATACGTTAATGTAAGATCATGCATAAACTCACAAACACCCCCTAACTTCTCCTGCCACAAAGTCAGTGGGAGACAGTGCATGTAGTCTGTGTCCTGCCTCTTAGTTCTCAGGCATTACCTCAATTCCCAAACCCAACAGCAACATCTCTCTTTGTGGTTATATTTCAGTTTGTAGTTGTGCGTGTTCTTGGTGTAAGAACTGACATTGGAGCTATTTTAACCAGCAATACAGTGCTTGCTGTCTGCATTAACAGGGTTTTAAGACAAGCTGTTGTTTACACTTATCCCTGGCATGTATATCACTGCAATTCATTTCAAAACTTTGTCGCAAATGTGTGAAGGGTCTTTTGGTGGCTTACTCTTGGTTACTTTCAGTTTATGCCTGATCCACTGGGTACAAGTCCTTTGGGTGTTACGTGCTACAGCCTCTGGAGCTCCTGTACTATAATGTGTAGCTTGAAATAGCCACAAGGCAGGGAGTTGCTCAGTCCCTTTTGTCATTACAGTAATTAATGGTAGATATGGTCAGATGTCAGTGTGGTGACAGCGGGGCAATCACCAACTTGTGTTTGTATGTCCCTTTCCTTGAATCATAGTTTAATTATCCCATATATTACCACCATCACAATATCATCAAGATGGCCTGACTTTGCCAAAGTAACACGCCTTTCTTTTTCCCCATACCCCTCCTCGCGTTGTTCTTTATGCCATGAGCAGTCAGGCAGACCCAGAGGCTGAGAAGAAGGAGGAGGCTGATCCAGCAAACCAAGCAGAGGTACTGCACAATAAAATCCACTCTCTTTCAGTCTTCCCCTCTTGATTTAAAACCACCATTTCACTGCTGCATCTCAGCTAGATCTGAGTAACGCGACTATTTCCCCTGTTTGGCTAACAGACAACAAAGGAAGAGGAAGAGAAAGTAGAAGACGGGATGTGGGAAGAAACATTTAAATCGCACACAGACAGCAAACCTAATGGTAAATCCTACTTGTGATTTCAGTATCGGTATCATAATGTCTGCATGTCAGTGTGTGTGTTCAACCCGAACACACACACTGACATGCAGACATGCCAGGTGGTGAAAAGGTGTTCTCTTTGACTGATGTTGGATGTGTTTGCTCCTCAGGTCCATCTGCTGTTAGTTTAGATTTCTCACTGCCAGGAGTCGAGCATGTTTATGGCATTCCAGAACATGCAGACACTCTCAGACTCAAAACAACAGAGTGAGTGCCACCAGCATTTTACATGTAGAATAGATTTCATTATGAAAAATGCACAGATGTTTTATGCATGCCTGTGTTTGTGTGTTCCAGTAATGGAGATCCGTATCGACTCTATAACCTGGATGTGTTCCAGTATGAACTGTATAATCCTATGGCCTTGTACGGGTCTGTCCCAGTGATGGTAGCCCACAGTGCCCAGCGAACTACAGGCATCTTCTGGCTTAATGCTGCAGAGACCTGGGTGGATATTAGCTCCAATACAGCTGGAAAGGTATGTGGGGGGGGGTTTGTCATTTCCTCCAAGAAGTCTTGATCTGGATTGTTACTTAAAGTGAATTTTGTTTTCGTTGTTGTTTTTTTGTTTTAGCCATCAGTAATTATATCAAAAATATAAAAGCGTCTTTTGTCGTGCTGCTCTCTTTCCAGACTGTTTTTGGGAAAATGCTAGATTATGTTCAGGGCTCCAGTGAGACACCACAGACAGATGTGCGTTGGATCTCTGAAAGCGGCATCATTGACGTCTTCATTATGCTGGGACCAACTCCTAAAGACGTCTTCTCTCAGTACGCCTCTCTTACAGGTAGGAAGTGTCAATACTGCTGAGACTCTTGTGTAAAGTTGTATACACAAATACCACTAGCATTCATTTAATAGTCTTAATGTTTTAATGGTTCTTATCGAGGGCCTGTTGGGATTTCCTTGTTCGTTAGCAGTTTCTTCTGGCCGGGAGCACAGGAGTGGTACCCTCGAGCTAAAACGTCTCGTTTCAGTTAGGCAGTAATCTACTGGGCTGTATGAAGGCCCAATACACGATAAAAAAATCTTATGTTGAACTCTGACTATTCAAGGATACAATCTATTTTGCTATTTTTATTTATTTTTTTAGCTTAAAATGAGCAGTCCAATTTATTCAGATTTGTTTTGATATCTCTTATTCATAAGAAATATTCCAGTCTCCTTAGTTGTAATAATGTTTATTAGATTCATTTTTTTAGCCTAGGTAAGCAGCTGATTGTAATCTGCAGAGTATTAATTAATACTGAGACAGTTTTTCAGTGAACCCAATAATTATATTTGGTTCACAAATTCCCTCTATTTGAGATTGCTGGTAAATTTAAACAGAAGTGATTAAAATCAGTGGTGATTCATGAAAGCGTCTGCTCAAACGTATTGTATTTCAAGTCAAATTTTTATTAATCTTTTATATTATTGATCCACTGCCTAATGCCAGTAATAAAACTACCAAATTTGAATAACAGCTCTTGACTGGCCTCTTCCTTGTGGTTATCAGGCACTCAGTCTTTCCCTCCCCTGGCTTCCCTGGGATACCATCAGTGCCGCTGGAATTACAATGACCAGGAGGACGTGAAGTCGGTCGATGCCGGCTTTGACGAGCACGACATCCCCTATGACTTCATCTGGCTTGATATAGAGCACACCGATGGGAAGCGCTACTTCACCTGGGATCCGCACAAGTTTGCGACCCCGAAGGAGATGCTGCAGGGTCTCATGGACAAGAAGCGCAAGGTACAGATGGAAATATGACGATCACAGTGATATGATGCACAGTTTGATGGGTGTCTGGCCAGATCTTCACTTCACTTTTTTTTTTTTCTTTTTTTTTTTACTCTTCTAGATGGTTGCTATTGTGGACCCCCACATTAAAGTAGACAGCAACTACAAGATCCATAATGAAATCCGCACTCTGGGTTTCTATGTCAAGAATAAAGATGGTGGCGACTATGAAGGCTGGTGCTGGCCTGGTAAGAGAGTGAGAACTCCACATCAGTATTTCTTTATCAAACATGAAATATTTCTCTAATATTTGTTCTCTTTGTTTTTCCTTGGGTTGGATGACATCTGTTAGGAAGTGCCAGTTATCCAGACTTCACTCGTGCAGACATGAGAGCCTGGTGGGCCAGCATGTTTGCCTACGATCAGTATGAGGTGAGCCTTGAAGACATGAAGTTGCTAATCTGCAACTAAAAGTTTACCTATTGAAGATACAGCGTGACTCCTGTGTAACTGATATATGATGCTTTTGTTACATTTTTGTTTTAGTAAACAAAATTTATTTAATATATTCTCACATGAAACTGAACCACCTGAGCTTTCCACAGTTGGCTTGTAACTGAATATTCATTCAAGCTTGAACTTTTTAGGAGCAAAAATAAATAAATAGATTTTCCATAAATTTGTTTAATCTCATCTCAAAATGAAATCTAATCTGTTCACTCTCCAGGGCACCATGGAGAACCTGTATACATGGAACGACATGAATGAGCCATCAGTCTTCAATGGGCCGGAGGTCACTATGCACAAGGATGCAATGCATGGATCCTGGGAGCATCGTGATATACACAACCTGTATGGTTTATATGTGGTGAGTGTATTTCACTGTGACCTTTCTCATTAATAATTTTTTTTTTAGAGAACCTATAGATTATTTGGAGTTTGTTACTTTGTTGGAGGACAGATAATCGTTGGCATCCTTTTATTACCTCTTACTGAAAATAAAACTCCTTTAAAAAGGAATAAGAGATCCTAAAGTTGTATTTGGTAACTTATTGTAAATGTTAGTCTGTTTTCCTCTTATTTATCGATCTCTTTATTATCGACAGCAAATGGCCACGGCGGAGGGTTTGATCCAGCGGTCAGGAGGAGTTGAACGACCATTTGTCCTGACCAGGGCCGTCTTCGCTGGGTCTCAGCGCATCGGTGAGCCATTTTCTTTCTTTACTTTCTTGCCTGCTCTAATGTAGACGTGGCATCACACGTCGAACAGCTGACGTTTACAGGATGCAGTCTTCTTTGTTTACATTTGGCGTTGGCTAGACCAAACACCACTTTAAGTTTGTTCAGACTGAGCCGTGAAAGGACCCTCGACTCTTGGACAGTAAAATTATCAATGCTCATAAAATCCAATTTACTTTTCATAACAAAAAGAATTGGGTGTTGCATTATCTTGTGTGTTAAGGTTTGTTTTTTTGGCTCTTAGGTGCTGTGTGGACAGGAGATAATGCTGCTGAGTGGGACCACCTGAAAATATCCATCCCCATGTGTTTGAGTATGGGCCTGGTTGGAATCTCTTTCTGTGGAGGTGAGTGCAACCCTCCTAGGTTCTCTGGTCAGCTTACAATGGCCATCGTGTTCAGTTTCATTCTCAGCATCAAGAGCCAAATGCAACTCTTGATGCTGCTGCAAATTTTTTGTTTTGTTTTTTCCCCCCTTTGCCTCATTTAATGTTTTGCCCTCTGTCAGATAACTGTTCGAACCTGATTTAACTTAATTCTTAAGGCTGAAACGCTGCTCTGCTGCCACACTGGAGACTGAAATTACCACCATCATTACAGCTAGAGGTTTATAGTCCAGGCCCAGAGAAGTGATCAGAAGTCATCAAAGCTCTGAGCGTGGGACTTCCAAACCTGGAGGCAGCATTTCTAGTTCTATCAGTCCTCAGATTTTCCTTTCCTTTTTATTTATAGTACTTACAAAGTCTTGATGTTTATGAAACCTCAAATGTGGAACAGAACAATGCTTAAAAAACCCCTTTATTTGCTACCTTTTAATATTTAGCTATACTGCAGCTTTCAAATAGGTGTGAGTGTGCAGCATCGAACTTGAACACAGCAGTAAAACAGGACTGAATTTTGAAAGGGGAAAATGCATTCATTCAGATCAGTTTTACGTAATTGTTTTGACTAATATACAAATCCCTCGGGTGTTTGGTAAGGTTGTCATGGAAATGGGCATGAGGCATTACCATGGTGAGCCCATATTCCCATGTTAAATCAGCTGCAGTCACATAAATATTGATTTGGTACAAAATCCGCTTTAAGAGTTGAGCTCTAAACACGGATTATTTCAAGAAGTTTGTGTCGTGCCGTTTTGCGTTGTCAACCGAGGCTATAATGTCCCTCTCGGTCTCACAGCTGACATCGGTGGCTTCTTCAAGTCTCCCAGCACTGAACTGCTTGTGCGTTGGTACCAGGCGGGTGCTTACCAGCCATTCTATAGAGCCCATGCCCATCTGGACACGCCCCGCCGCGAGCCCTGGCTGTTTGGTCCAGAAAACACTGCACTGATCCGTGAAGCCGTGCGCCAGCGCTACACCTTCCTGCCCTACTGGTACCAGCTGTTCTACCGCGCACATGTGACGGGAGAGCCCGTCATGAGGTGATGATTTTGGTTAACCTGTATGTATTGACTGTCTATCCACAGATAATTGTACTCTGAAGAGGCCTCATTTGAGCAAACTGCTGTTTAAAATTTATCTAATATGTCAACTAATTTTAAGGCAGTTATTTGATTGCTTTTAGAGTTTATAAATAAGAGTGATGCATAATACCACACGAAAAGACAGTGTATTCAAGTAGTTACTGCAATGTGCTGTAAGACAGAGGTGAATATTACTTTCCCAATCAAGAGAAATGGAATTTCAAATCGGGAAAGAAAAAAATCCTTTATTTGGGTTATATATCAGGTTATAAAAATATATTGCAGTGTGGCTGATTTGTGTAGTATATTGTGATGCAGATGCAAATATTGTGTTCATGTCTATTGCAGACCTCTGTGGGTGGAGTATCCTCAGGATCTGGCTACTTTTGCTCTGGAAGACGAGTACTTAATTGGTGAGACACATAACCAAATTTGAGGCCTTCAGTATTCATCAAGCATCCACAGTGATAACTGCAGTTTGTCATTGAAAGACCCCCCTGAGTGATCTGGGATTAAAAGCTACCCAAAGTAATCCTTTAACAGGTTCTTCTACAGAAACCTTGCTGAACTAAGGCTCCCTTATGTTCAAAAATGCAATGATCCTTAGTGGAAATTTATTTATGTCACCTTATTGCGCTTTCCTCTCATGCGACTCACCTGATGCATCAGTTGATTGTGTTGTCGTGATTAGGGCTGTTTGATATAACGATATGTATTGGATGACGATATAAAAACGTCTATCGTTTGTTTCGTGGTGTCGCAAAATAAACTGTTTACGGCAATATTTTTTCATCGTTTTGATGGACACTGTAGTTGCTATATTAATTTCTTAAAGTTCTCTCTTTCTCTTATATTTAATATAACCACACTACGGACGGACAAGCGCCTGTTTTTATGCGTTGTGGTTAGCAACAATGACGGTAAAACCATCGCGTGTCCGCTTGTTTATTGTAAAAGGTTTATGTGGAACATAAAGCTCAAGATCCAAAATAAACTGAATCACGTGAAAGAGCAGATTATTTACAGATGAGAAGTAAAAAAAGAGCCGCCAGGTGCTAAAAAATAAACCTTAGACTCAAACGTTAGAACAGGCTTTTCCCCGCAGCACGCCGTGTAATAAATACTCACAAAGAAAACGGCGGCCGTTACAACATATCTAAAAATGTATAGTTTCATGCATCGGTTAAAACACTCGACTCCAGCTACATGACGCGCAGCTGGAAACACTTCACGCAAGTCGAGCTGCCCGAGATTCACAGAATTTACAGAAAATGTTACATTTTTGCGATTTATATCGTTATCTGGACGATATAATTCTTATATCGGGATATGAGATTTTGGTCATATCGCACAGCCCTAGTCGTGATGTGTGATTTGAGTGTGGTGCTCTGTAAGTGATTTACCAAATGGCACTTTAAACCCACACTTAGGACTACATGCAACACAAGACTGTTCAACACCACATCAAATGACAGGAAGTGTAACAAGGTGACAGAGCTATGGTTGCACTGACACAAACAAATGGTTTGTCAGGTGAGCAGCTAACGGGGACAGTCTGATGCTCAGACCGGTCTTGTCACAGCTGAAGTTACAGTTCAAAGTTGGGGAGGAAAAAAGTCACAAGTCGACACGCATGTGAACATGATTTTGGCTAAAATATAACCTCCTATGTAGCTTCCCTCAGTTTGTTTCTTTCCAGCTGACAAACTTACTGCTTTAGGTCACTGTTTTCCCTTCTCTATAAATCATGTTTTGGAAGTACAGGTTGTGTAGTGGGGGTACACTATTATTTATGTTATAGAGTTATCTACAACTTGCTTCTGCTGCCATCAGGTGGCCAAAAATACCTGTTATCTCGGTTTAAATTGACTTCTAATGTTCAGACACTTGAATTAGAAAATCTGTGCAGCTGTGCCTGTCTGTGCGGTGGTGCTTCACTTTGTCAATATGACAAATGAGGATAAAACCCTGAATCCAGTTGTTCCAGTCAGGCAGGCATGTTTTGAAATGGTTGGCACTTCCCCTGACGTCATTTTAATTCTGCCTCAGGACGAGACTTGCTGGTGCACCCAGTTGTTGAGGAGGGAGCCAGAGGAGTCACTGCCTACCTGCCTGGCAAAGATGAGGTAAGAGGAAGAAACGGAGGCTTTTATTTTGACACACGTATCTTTGATCTTTTCAGACGGGCGTATCTTAATGTGTGTGAACATGTGTTATCAGGTCTGGTTCGATGTCCACACCTTCCAGAAACACAACGGAGCCCAAAACCTTTACATTCCCGTCACCATGAGCTCTGTAAGTGTCAAACTCTCAGCTTAACTTTTTTTTTTTTTTTTAAGCTCAATGTATTTTTTATCACATTTCTCATTAGTAGCCTTGGTGTTTTGTTGTTAGATCCCGGTTTTCCAGCGCGGCGGTTCCATAATTCCCAGGAAGCTTAGAGTCCGCAGGTCCTCCACCTGCATGGAGCATGACCCCTACACTCTCTATGTGGCTCTTAATCTCCAGGTAACTGAACTGCACATCCTCTGTTGCTACAGTGCTAAGTAATGTTGAGATGTTAATGACAGGTTTTAACCATTTATTTAATGCATTATTTATTTTGATAGAGAACTGCAGATGGTGAGCTCTACATAGACGATGGCCATACCTTCAACTATGAAAAGAAGGAGTTCATCTACAGAAAGCTTACCTTTGCCAACAAAGTCCTCTCTTCTGTGTGAGTGACGGATATGTTATCAAAATTCTCTGAATAAAATATAAAAAAAACCATGATGTCACTATAGTTACACTTTTAATAGTCTCAGAAATGTTACATTATAAAATATAAACACAGTGAAACTGAAGAAACGTTTCCACATGCTGTGCCAATCTATTCATGGACAATTTCTTTAATATTAAATCTGTTATTGCTATGTATTTAACTCTGTGTCTGCCTGATCCACAGTAACCTTGCTCCTGATGCCAAGTTTACTACCGATTCCTGGATTGAACGTATTATCGTACTGGGAGCCAGTAAACCCAGCAAAGTTACCCTTAAGACTGCTGGTAAGTGCTTGATATGAAATCATCTTCAGTTCGAATCTGCATGTTGAAGCTCCTTTCAAATGTTTTAAATGTAAGCATTTACTGGTAAACACTCATGGAATTAAAAACATTGTGATGTGTGCCATTAAAGTGGGATATAAGATAAAAAGGGATGTACTGGGTGAAATTTCATGCTCCAGATTTGTATCTTTATGCTAAAGTAGATTTGCATGAAACAGTTATAAATAGTCACTATTTAGCTTTTGATAGGCCTTGGATGCAGCTCCTCAATTTATCCAGTGCTTGAAGTAAGCCACCTTTCTCATGCCCCTCACAAATAGAAAGTTTGAACATGAGGTGGGTGGGGCTTCTCAATGACATGCAGATTCAGGACTAGGAAAAACTGTACAGACAACACTCTGAAGCCTGAGGATATTTGTTTATGCTACGACCGTGTTTAGTCTGAGCATCAACAACTGAAACGGGCAATGGATGACCAAAAATAAGGGAAAGGATCATGGATATTCACCATTTTCTACTCTTTGCTGATTTCCCCTTATTTAGTTTCATGCTGTTTAAGTTGTTTTCAAACTCTTATTCAGATGGGATGGCAGCTTTAGGATCTGAAAGATTTAAGATGTGAAAATTGGCAATCTGTTATGGATTTATGTGAAAAATATGCAGCTTCTAAACTTAAAATCCCCTGATGTTTGTTTTCTTACTTTTTTGTTTGTTTACAGATGGCCAAGAGAAGCAGCTGGAGTTCGATTTTGACGCCTCCATGTCTGTTCTGACAGTCCGTAAGCCCGGCATGAACGCAGGGGCCGACTGGACCGTGACATTTCAGTAATCGTGAAAGATGAAAGAGGAGGAAGCAGGAGGGGGGAAAATGACTGATTTGAACCGAAAGTGAGCAGAGGGAGAGAGAGGGAAATAGAAAAAAGGCACTAATACCCATAACTAACTAAAACAGAGTAAGATAGGCAACATGGTGGGGGGAAAAAAGGATACACAAGACACTGATTACACGCACACAGAGATTCATGTATACCTGTTAGTCGATCTGAGCCACTTTACTTCTCAGCCATTTCCCTTGTGTTCACACTCTAATAGGTAACAGAGAGAGTTCAGGGTTATTGCTAGATGAACAATTATGTTTTGTCACATTGCTCGATCTGTTTGATTCATGTCATTGTTAGGAATCTTTGGGGTAAGACAGAAACTTTTTTTGTTTTGTTTTTTCGTCCACTTCATTTTCCATCCAGTTTGCCTCAGAAAAAAACCCCCAAACCAATCCACTGTTTTCCATTTAAAATAAAGGTTCACATTCAAAGCCTCCATCTGCTGCTGATCCTCATTGAAAACTCTTTTCATTCCTCTTTTAAGAAAAGCACTTAAATTGACTTAGATTCAGGCTGTCTTTGTTTGTTCCCTGTATTGCAGAATTTGTGCACATGGTTAATCAACCGGCACCAATCTGGTTACTTACCTGCTGCTCAGTGAGGGGATTTGCAGCTGTTGTTTAGAACAAAGTTGGCAATGGGAATCACTTCAGGGGACTGAACCACTGACAATTTGTGGCTCATTCTGTTGATGTGCTTTCATTGTTTTCATTTTTTTGTTTTCCTGCATTGTTCAAGAGATTTTCCTTAAATGCACTTAAAGAAGAATGAGAACTGAAATGATTCTGTGGAGGTGGGTTATGCTCCACCTAGTCAAATGATCTGACCTTTTTGTTGTAGTTTTGTTCTAGGAAGGTTGTGTTTTTGTTTTTTTTGCTTGATTGCTTTTATGATCACAACCATACGCTTAGTTGCATTTTTGTTGGTGATGAACTGGTGGAAATGGAAGTGAAGGATCGGACTTCAGCTCTCAAAGTTGTCAGATGTACTTTAAAAAGATGAGACCAAGTGAAAATAAAATCGATCAAATGTAAACCTATTGCCTTCTATGAGTCAGTAATTCATAAATGTTTCTTTATATGCGCCTGGTCCTGTTTCATATTCTGAGTGGAGTATCACTTCTAAAGCAGCCAACTGGATATGGTGGTATGCATTATATTAAACCTACACCGACTAGATTCTTTAATAGGTGCGCATATTCAACTGTTAATGCAAGTGTCTAATCTACTAATCACATGGCAGGAACTCCTTACATTTAGGGATGTAGACATGGTAAAGATGGGCTGTAGAGTAGAGCATCAGAATGGCACTAAAAGCTGATAGAGAAGAAACAGTAATCTAATAACTGCTTATTACAATCAACCATGTTAACGCTAATTATCAAGTATCTTACTTGCTATTTGACAGTGGAAAGAGGTCAGGGGGCTCTCATCTCTTTTTGGCTGCCTAAAACATTGAACCTTGAAGCAGAAGAACATGTATGGCTCTGTTCAGAAAAATGGTAGTTACTGGAATCAGGGCTGGACTGGGACAAAAAATCAGCCCGGGCATTTTGACTAGAGACCGGCCCACCAGGTATTATAGGAAAAACCATAAAGCCTTTGAATGAAAACAAATGTCGTTGTGACAGTGATGTACACTGTCTTGTTGGTACATGTGTATCAATCTAATAAACTTAAACCTACATCATCCTCCCTATGGTATTCTAAACAGTACTTAGCCGAAACCCAAAGACTGCTTGGTTGAGTTAACTTCCTGAACTATCTACAACATATGGTGGAAACCTGAAATTAAGACAGAGAAGACTAGAGGTGAGACATGACCATTACTGAATATAAAAAATAAATGACAGATTTAGTGATATTTTCATAAACTATTTATTTACCACATCAATAAACATGGCAGGGCAAAATATTTTTTCTAACATGGCAACCTTTTAAAAGTGAAAGGAGACAGAAAGACAGGTGAGAAAGAATAAAACTTAACTGACTTTTTGATGGCATTTTACACAAAGTACTAGTACAGTATCTAGAAAATGTGGGAAAATACTGGCATCATGTACAGTACTTTCTTCTGAAGAAATTATCTTGGGACCCTGAAAAAAACTTACTATGTACAATAATGGATTTCTATAAATTTGACATCAGATGAAAACTTTGGTTGTAAGATTCAGATAATTATTTGTTAAAAGCTAGAAATTTTAAATGAGAATAAGAAAGAAAAGTATTTCTTTGTGCCCCCCTTTCCCTGTTAATGCCCTATCGGCCCCCTGGCAAAACTTTGCTAGACCCGCCCCTGCACAGTTACCAGCTGTCAGCTACACAGAAAGGAGGATCTTACACCAACTTACACCAGGATGGTGTAAGTTGTCTCTCAGAAACAGTTCATAGCTTTCCTTCAACCCATTCATGTCACCTAAAAGGTAAACCTGTTTCTCCATCACCTGTTCAGCTCTGATGATTCAGTAAGGACATCTCCTGGTTTCATCTTCATGTTTCCCTCTCACCAGATAACCAAACCGATATCATGACCAGCAGCTTTTACGGCTCCAACAAACATCAGCTGATACTGGAAAGTAATATTAAATAAATTCTAACAACAGCTTATCAAGTTTAAAGGCGCTTCTGCTGTTTAACGCGACCTCCGCTAGTTTCCTCTTGCTGGCGCAAAGCGGGAGATAAACAAGCAAGAGAGACGGGACTTGCGGCAGAAACGCAGATCAACTGATCATTGATCAGTTTCATGATTGAAGTAGCAGCAGGAGAGGGAGGGGGGAGAGTGAGAGAAGAAGAGGCAGCTGTGCAGCAAAGACACAGAATAACGAATAGTTATGTCTATAACTTCTGTTCCCTGAAGGAGAGGAACGAGGTACAACACATAAGTATGGGATATCACGCCCTCGCGTGTCCTGGCTGAAGAAACCTTTATTCACGCCTTTACGGCAGATGACGTGTGATGACACGCGCAAGGCCCCGCCCGCACATATAGCCGCTGCCATCACCGTCATCCCTCAGTTCGATAGCCGCTCTTCACCGAGCCAACTGCTCAGTGGGGCCACCCTGTGTTGTACCTCGTTCCTCTCCTTCAGGGAACAGAAGTTATAGACATAACTATTCGTTCCCTTTCAGTCGATTCACTCGGTACAACACATAAGTATGGGACCTATATACACGCCCCGCAGAGCAGCCACCGAACCGGAACGGGACCACCACATCCTCAGTGAGTGGTAGACCCAGCAGAAAGGACAGCATGAGCCACCGAAGGGGCTGTAACGTCCAACCGATAAAACCGCACAAAAGTGTGCGGCGACGCCCAATTAGCCGCTGCACAAATATCAGCCACAGGCACCCCTCTAAAAAGAGCCCATGAGGTCGCCATCCCCCTGGTGGAATGAGCTCCCACCCCGTGGGGCAACGCAAAACCTCCGGTGCTGTATGCCAGCGAGATAGCTTCTACAATCCAGTGGGACAGCCTCTGTCTGGACAGAGCTCTACCTCTATTCGGATTAGCGAAGCAGACAAACAACTGGTCACACAAACGCACATCCCGAGTGCGCTCAATGTAGGTGCGTAGCGCACGCACCGGACAAAGAGAATGCACCCTCCTCTGCTCCTCAGATTCAAAAGGAGGGGAGCAAAAGCTCAGCAACTCAAACTCCATCGAACTATAAGATGCAGGCATGACCTTGGGAAGATAGGCGGCATTCGGACGCAATACGACCTTGCGGCCATCAGGAGAAAACTGTGTGCAGGCAGGATGCACAGACAGCGCATGAAGGTCCCCCACTCGCTTCGCCGAGGCCAAAGCGAGAAGTAATGCGGTCTTATACGAAAGAAGTTTCATATCTACCGACTCAACGGGTTCAAACGGAGGGCCACAAAGGGCCTCCAGCACCAAAGACAAGTCCCAAGCAGGGACACTGGACTTAAGCACGGGCCTCAGCCGGCGAACCCCTTTCAGAAAACGCACGGCGAGGGGATGCGCACCTGGTGTCACCCCGTCAAAACCGATATGACAAGCAGATATAGCCGCTAAATAAACCTTGAACGTCGAAAACGAAAGGCCTTTATCCAACAGCTCCTGCAGGAATGTCAAAACATCCACAATAGAGCACTGAAATGGGAGAGTGTGGCGGCCCTGGCACCATCGCTCGAAGGCTCGCCATTTGTAAGCGTACAAGCCTCTAGTAGACGAGGCCCTGGCGCTCTGAATCGTCGCTACCACACTAGGTGGCAGACCCTTAGCAACCAAGTTTAACCTCTCAGCAGGTAAGCATGAAGGTGCCACAGATCCGGGCGCGGATGAAACACTTCCCCCCCCGCCTGAGAGAGGAGATCCCTGCGGAGAGGAAGCTGCCAAGGACTTGCTGCAAGCAGGCTGATTATTTCTGCATACCACGACTTCGCGGGCCACCAAGGGGCCACCAGGATCAGAGAGAGGGAATGCCGACGCACCCTCTCCAGAATTGGAGATATCATTTCCACTGGGGGAAATGCATACAGGAGCACGTCCGGCCATTGGTGCGCTAGCGCGTCCAAGCCCAAGGGTGCATCGTGGTCGATTATGGAGAAGTACAGGGGGCAGTGAGCATTCACCCTGGAAGCAAAAAGATCTATTTGCGCCTCGCCAAATAGATCCCAAATCTGAGCCACTATTGAAGGGTGTAACCTCCATTCTCTCACCAGAGGACCCCCCCTGGAGAGAAGGTCCGGCCCCAGGTTCAGGTGGCCCGGGACATGGGTGGCTCTTAGAGTCAGAAAATGAACACTGCACCATAACAGCAGAGAGCGAGACAGCTGCAACAGGGGAAGAGAGCGTGTTCCTCCCTGCCTGTTTATATAAGACACCACTGTTGAATTGTCCGTCCTGACTAAGACATGCTGGCCCTGCAGGACTGGACGGAAACGCTTTAGAGCTAAGAACACTGCTAACAGCTCTAAGTGGTTGATGTGCAGCTGGCGCTGAGCCGCGGACCAGATCCCTCTCACTGACGCACCCTCGCACAGCGCTCCCCACCCACTTAGGGAAGCATCTGTGGACACCACCTTGCGAAACAACACCCTCCCAATCCGAGAGCCCTGGTGCAGTAGCCCGGGCTCCCTCCAAGGACGGAGAGCTAGCATGCAAGACGCAGTTACCGGCAGCCTCCTCCGGAGGTGACGCGAAGCACACAAACGGTGAGAGAGAGTCCAGCGTTGAAACGCTCTCATTTTCAACAGCCCAAGCGGCACTACGGCGATCATAGATGCCATCATGCCCAACAAGCGCAATATCGTCTGGAAACGCAGTCTGCGTCCCAGCTGAAATTGAGCGAGGCAGCGATGAAACGCGGCCACTCTGTGCTCTGACAACCGTGCGCGGCTGGAAAGAGAGCATATTTCCAGACCGAGAAAAGCGATCTGTTGACCTGGGATTAGCGAGCTCTTCTGAAAGTTCACAGAGAACCCCAGTGTCTGAATGTGTGACAGAACCCGCGACAGCTGCGTCTCCGCCTGTTCTCTGGAGCAAGCCACGAGAGCCCAGTCGTCCAGGTAGGCCAAGATGCGGATGCCCCTCTTCCTGAGGGGCGCTAGCGCTGCCTCGGCACATTTCGTAAAGGTGCGGGGAGCGAGCGACAGCCCGAACGGCAGCACTAGGTATTCGTAGGCTACGCCCTCGAATGCAAACCTCAGAAACTGCCTGTGTTTCGGGTGTATAGCTACATGAAAATAAGCATCTGTTAGATCGATTGTCGCAAACCAATCTCCCGGGCCGACTGCACTCAGGAGCTGTCTGAGTGTTAGCATCTTGAACCTGTACGTTCGCAGGTACGTGTTCAAGACTCGCAGGTCGAGGATGGGACGAAGCCCTCCCCCTTTCTTCGGAATGACAAAATAACGGCTGTACCAACCTTTGTCCGTCTCCGAAGCGGGGACCACCCGTATTGCTCTCTTCTGTAATAGCGCCTGTATTTCCTCTCTGAGTACCAAGGCTGCCTCGGGGTTGACAATCGTGTTCACGACTCTTTGGAAACGAGGCGGCTTGACCCGGAACTGCAACCGGTAACCCATGGCAACGGTTTGCAGCACCCACGGAGAGGGGGCGCAAGCGCGCCACTGAGGGAAGTGAGCAGCCAGCCGGCTGGCCTGCAGCACTGACGGCGGGGCGCCGTCGCCCCCCAGTGTGTCTGCAGGGGACTGCATCCCCTGCCTGACCTGGCTCATTTCGCCTGCAGGTTGAGCATTTGAGATTGTTTGAGAGTAAACCACACTCTTTATTGATTGCAACATGGGAACATGTACATTTATACATTTTGTTGGGTGCACCTTTTCCGGGGCATAACAATGAAAAACAGCGGGAACACTCGATGTGGTCGCTTGAACATTCAACACATCTGAACCGTGTGCAGGGGTTATGTGCTTGGGAGACCGCGATAGGGAAGTGCAGCGCCTTCTGGGGCTGACAACCTGAACAGAACTTAAGCGGCACCTCTTGTGCGGCAACAGAGGGGTAAGAGCAGCGTCTCCCTGCTGCCGGATCCCTTCCCCACTCGCAATCACAGCTAGGAGGGCTGAGGCTTCTTCCTCCTGGGCGTCGGGTCCCGTCGGGGGCCCGGGGGAGGGCCTTTGCCCCAGGCCGACTGGCGTGGAGCTCGGGCCGGAGTACGTGCTCTCGCCGGCGGCCCTCCCACTCCAGCAGTGGGCGCCGGTCTCTTGCCAGCTGTCAGAGGAGCGGCGGGCCTGTGAGAGCTAGCAGTGGGCTTGGGCTGGGGCTGGCGTCTGGGGATGATGTCGCGCAGAGCTTCCGTCTGCTTCTTCCTCAGATCAAATCTAGCCTGAATGGCTTCAAGTGAATGTCCGAATAACCCAGCCGCAGACACTGGTGCGTCCAGATACACAGCTCTGTCTCTATCAGGGACGTCGGAGAGGGTCAGCCACAGGTGCCTCTGCGCCACCACTGTCGAAGCCATCCCTCTGCCCAGGGAGAGCGCTGCACAGCGAGACGCACGGAGGATGTAATCCGTGGTGACTCTAACCTCGTTAAGAAGAGGTGACAGCGGGCTGTCCTCCGGAACCAGCGATCCAAGCTCCGCCAGGCACATTGCTTGGTACGTCTGGAGCATGGTGACGGAGCTCATGGCTCGAGCGGTGCCGGCCTGAGCCCGATAAATCTTCTCCAGCTGCGAGGCCGAGAATCTGCAGTGCTTGGACGGCAGAGTTGCGGGGCCACCGACACCATGGTTATGGGACGGGGCCAGATAAGCAGCCAGAGACGGCTCCATAGGGGGTGGGTTAGCTAAACCAGCTCCCTCGGCGCCGTCCAATTCCATGTACTGTCCATAGCCGGGCACAGTGACGCGGGTAGACAGAGGTTTGTCCCATGACGCTGTTAGCTCGCAGAGAAAGTCTGGGAACATGGGGAGGCAGTTTTTGGCCGTTGCGGGCTCCGGTGGAAGGAAAAAACCCGCAAACCGCGACGGCTTCCGAGCTGGTGGAGGAGAGGGCCAGTCCACCTGCAGCTTCTCAGCGGCACGGCGAAACAGGGAGAAAAGAGAGGTGTCATCGTGGCCGACCGGCGCAGCAGCGGCGGCATATTGGGTCGACAATGAGCTCTCCTGCTCATCCTCCGACAAACCATGGATGTCCAGGCCGATGTCCAGCACGTCATCGTCTTCCTGGGGAGCGCTGGCGGGCTTCAACCCAGGCTGAAGCCCGTCAGCGCTCCTGCATGGTTCCGGTCCGTCATCGGCTAACCCGTCAACGTATTCCATGTGGTCAGCCCAGCTAATCGCGGGGACATCGACCTGAAAATTTTCGTCTTCGGACTCGGACGAAGCCGGGGCTCCAGACTCGGAAAGAAGAGGGTCATGCCGTGCGACAGCCGAGCGTCCCAGCACTCTTCCCACAAACGTCACCCGTCTTTCCAGGGTCGAGCGTCGGAGCTGGCGACAAAACGCACAAGCTTCGGGCTCCGTCAACGCTCTCCTAGCGTGGACGATCCCCAGGCAGACAGGGCAGGCATCGTGCTGGTCGCTGTCGTGCAAAGAGAAACCACATCCCTGAGGACAGGGGCGAACAGAAGATTTCTGCTTTGCTCGCTTCGGTTTGGAGTCCATTCCCAAAACGCAAAGCGAAACGCTGCACAAGAAAAACTTGAAAATAGCGCTCCGCGGGCAGCCTACGCACCAGCTGGGCGGTGGAGGCTAACACCAACAGGGGCAGTTAAGCTAGGTTCAAGTTGGCAGACAACGGAGCTAACTAGCAGTAGCTAGCTAGCCCAACTCAGCAGAGGTGTTCTCAGCGAGGTGAAGAGCGTAAGAACTGAGGGATGACGGTGATGGCAGCGGCTATATGTGCGGGCGGGGCCTTGCGCGTGTCATCACACGTCATCTGCCGTAAAGGCGTGAATAAAGGTTTCTTCAGCCAGGACACGCGAGGGCGTGATATCCCATACTTATGTGTTGTACCGAGTGAATCGACTGAAAGGGAACTCCAGCTTTTTGTCTTTTTGTTTATTTTCAGCTCAATACAAAACACATAATATTAACTCTGAATACCAGAGGATTCCGTTTTTTATGGCACGGTTGGGAACTCTACTAACTAACCATATGAATAAAATAAAGTTCACCAGTAACATCATAGCACCCACCCAACTGTACAGAAACTCCATCATGCTAGCTACTACACAGTACGAGTATTGTAACTGACTGTAAAAAGTTAACACAATGAAAATAAACTACACCTAAACTTGGTTTGACCCACATAGACTGCAGGTCATAACTTCTTACCTGAAGCTCATTTCACCTGACAGTCGGACTGGCGGCCGCCTTGGGTCTCTCCACCTCCAGTCCTTTCCCCCATCCACCTGCTGGCCTCCACCGCTTACTAATTTTACTGAATCTGTGAAAGCTCCACCATAGCCACTACCAAACAATTGAGTTATTTTTACACGTCTGCCAGCATCTGTCCAATCCGCCACCTTTCACTGTTTACACGGTTATGGAAAAAAAGACAACAACAACAAAACATCGGCCCATATAAAAACGAAAAATTACCATCGGCCCACCAGGCAAATGCCCGGTATGCCCGATGGCCAGTCCAGCTATGACTGGAATGTAAAAAATGGATCGTGAAGTCTCTAAACGCATAGACCAGTGGATTTCAATAATCTTTTGTTATTCAAACACAGGTACAGTGAAATTAGATTAGTTAAAGCCAACAAGAATATGAATTCAAACACAAGCAATAAATATGAAAACAAGGAATAAGAAAAAAATTAAAACAAAAATAGTCTAAATAAGAAAAGTCAGGTTTAAAGTTTAAAAAAAGAGCACTTACAAGCCAACCTCGTTGCCAAACACTAAACCTGGATAAGACATATTCTGTATTTTATTTTTGTGAGCATATACTATCATTTGTCTATGTGACCTCCATTTCCAGTTGAAACTAAATTAACAACTTGGGCTACACCACTAATTACTATAGTGATTATATAAACGTTTTGGGTTGTCTGAAAATTTCAAGTTATGTATAAAAAATTTGAGTTTGAGGTTATCATTTCAAAATGTTTGGTTATATCAATATTTGAAGCTTTGAGTAATAATAAAATTTCGGCTTATTATATAAAAATGTGGGGTTATCAATATTTGGGGTGTCAAAATCTCAGGTTTTTATACTGAACGTTTGGGTAAGATTAAAAATTGTCGTTATCGGCTTATTTTATCCAAATTTCACGTTATTGTCTCAAATTTTGGGGTTATTATATCAAAATTTAGAGATTTAGGTTGTTATATCAAAAATGTAAAATTTTGTGATCATAGTGGATGGCATGACTTGTGGATGGCACTTTTTTTCAGTGGCGGTGAAAAGCTTCCATAAAATGTAAATGTTGCACTTTTAGCGTGGTAGGTTGTTTTAGGCGTCCTGTCGCGCCTGAATGACGTCAGCCAGACGTTTACCGTCATGGCGGCGGCGGAGGGCTATGAGGAGATGAGCGGCAACGGGGAGCTGGTAGAGTCTTCAGGTAGATGATTAACGGTGGTGAATTTAGAGTTCGTATCCGGTAGTTGTTTTACAGATGTGGTGGAGCTTTGGTTTAATCAGCCAGCGTTTTTAAAAACAAAGCCTCCAGCTGGAGCCATTGTGGGTGCAAGCATGACATGCTAGGCTAAGCTAACGTGAATTCACCTGCACGGAGAACAGTCTGTCTTTTACTTTCACTAAGTTACGATCGGGTGGGGGTATACAGCTGTTGGCTGCTGTTGTGTACCCTTTTTCGACAAGTTAGTTGTAGTCTGTCAAAAACAGCCCAGAGGCGCTTTAAAACTCTGAGCTTTATATGAATGAAGCATCTCTGCAGGCGCAGACAGGAGTCGGTAAAACAAAACAAAATACTGTACGAACTCATTTTAGTTGAGTTTATTTGGCCTTTTACTAGATAAATCACAGCTGTAGGCAGTAGATCATTCTTTCCATTCTTTTCATATTTTATTCTAAAGTTTACATGTTCATGCATGGTTTCTGTTATTACCATTTTTCATTCAAAACTATTCAGGAAGTAGAAGAAACAGAAAGTGAATGAGTTATGTAACTTCAGTTAAGCAGCTGAGTATTTCTTTAAGTCTTCTTTCTATTTTTCATCACACCTGCTGAACAACAAAGAAAAGATGAAACAGAAACGATGTCATAATGGGAGTTTTATCGGGTGTTTCTTTGTGTTGTAGTCTTTTGAGTATAAATAATTTATAACTATGGGCATTTGTAAAAGGTAGGCTGTTGGATTTTTTTCTTTTGTAAAAATAATTAAAATAATAATAATTCAAATCTCATCTGTGAAAGGTCAAGAGGCATGGTATACCCTGGTCTGTCCCAGGGTTAACACATAGACAGATGACCATTTATGTCAGTGGCCAACATTTCTTTGGTCTGTCACATCAAAATGCTTTGAGACCATGTGATGACGAGTTGTCAGACTTTATAAAAGTTTTCATAAAGAAGAGATTTATTCTCTGGCACTAAAAGCAGATTAAATAATCACAGAAACAATGTAAACAATAAGATTTTGCTGGCACCAGCTGTCAGTCAAATTCTTGTATTAAACATCAATATTGGCTCAGAATGTTTTGCATTTTGGGTTTTTGGTTCAACCAAAAAGTGTATCTTTTTCAGTATCGTACATATTTTGGGTCTTAAATATATTGAGATATGCCCCTGATCTTTTCCTCTTCAGCCATGGAAGCTCCTGAGGTTCCGGCGCCACCTCTACCTGAAATGACGGAAGAGAACGGCAGTGCCGCCGTGGTTCCTGAGGCTCCTGTTGGCCCCGACCCTGCTTCCTTCTCCATGCAACCAGCCGCAGTGGATGAAGAAGGGGAGCTACCTGCAGACTTTGAGCGTCTGTGGAAGGGCGCTCATGACAATCCTCAAGACTTCACCTCCTGGACTGACCTACTGCAGTACTGTGAGCAGGAGGTGTGTTTGTTTCTTTGATTGATCTCTGATACATTTGTTTTCCGGAGATCACAAGAGATTTTTGGTGAAGAAATTTAGAGTTGCTTCGTGTGACACTTGGATTAAATGTGTCTCCTCAGGGTCACGTCACATCTTCACGTAGAGCACTAGAAGCCTTCCTTGTTCGCTATCCACTCTGCTATGGTTACTGGAAGAAATTTGCTGATCTGGAGCGCCGCGTTGGGCTTAACGACAAAGCAGAGGAGGTAACGCGAGAGAGCTTTTACTGTTCTGTCCTACTGTTATTATATAATAATACTTTCAAGGCTATTTAGAAGCGCTTTATTTAGGTAGTTAACATATATGGGTGTCCTGTGTTGTGTTAGGTGTGCATTCAGGGTCTTCAGGCAATCCCTCTCAGTGTAGATCTGTGGATCCACTACATCAATCTGCTGCTAGGAACACTAGACATGAACCTTCCTGAGTCACCCAAGCGGATTCGCAGGTACACATACACACAGACCAGATCTTACTTCCTTTTTAATCCTTCCTCTTTTTTTCCTGTTTTTTTTTTTTTTTTTTGTTTAGTTTCATTTTTTTCTGCCTTTGCCTTCCCCATACAACTAAAATTTCTTTTTTCCAGCAAGAGCTCTGTTTTTTTTCGTAAGGATTCCCAAAAAAGAAGTCTTTAGACGTTCATCTTTTTTTCCTGGTCTTAAAACCAATCTAATCAGATTTGTTTAAGAGAAACTGAAAGCTGATTATCATGCTTTTATTTGTTTCACAACAACCATCAGTGTGTTTGAGGATGCTGTCGCGGCAGCCGGTTTGGACTTCCACTCGGACCGGCTTTGGGATCTGTATGTTGAGTGGGAGAAGGAGCAGGGCAACATGAAGAACGCAACAGCCGTCCTGGACAGAGTCCTCAGAGTCCCCACACAGCTCTACAACACCCACTACGACAAGTACGGCCACCACCCAGTTATTTATGCTGATGTTAATGTGTTTTTCTCTACCAGCTTTACTTTTAGAATACCACATGTTATCTTCTTAATTTACTGAACTTTTAATAGTTGTTAAAATATTTCCCCATGTGCTAGGTTTTGTATCTTTTAAGGGCAACACTAAATAACTCCACTGTTCTGTCCCTTCCTTCATTTCTTCTTTTCCTCTTTTGTTAATCTAATTTGAGGTCTTACTTTATTTGTCAGGTTTAAAGAGCATCTGAACAACCATGAACCTAAAGAGGTGCTTTCTCCAGAGGAGTACGAGGAGCTGAGGGAGCTGTGCCGTCAGAGCCAGAAAGCGGAACGAGCCGAACAATCACAGGAGGAGGAGAAGGAGAGGCCGCCGGGTGAGGAAGAGCCCGCCACACCCGAGGGCACAGACACAGTGAGTAACATCCACCTGCCTCACATTGATTAGAGGTGTGTGATGTGGATTAATGCGGAGGTCACATAGACTAATAAAATGCTTTTTCTGTGTTTTAGGAGGAATTGATGCAGAAGATTAGGGAGCAGGTGTTACTACGCAGGGACAAAGTGTATCAGGACAACGAGGGAGAAGTCCGGAAGAGATGGCACTTTGAAGATGCCGTGAGTTTGTCCTTCTGTGATTCGCTGCTGCTGTAGTTTTTGTGTCTCTATCTAAGAGAATCTAGGAGAAGTAGAGGGATTATTTTCTCTCCTTTATTCATAAGTGCTTTCCTATTTCTGTGCTAATGTAGAACATTGTCCTGAATCAAGGGGTTAATGTAAGAGTTATTAGAGATGATTAACAGATTAGGTCCTGGTAGAAAACTACATATATATTAATGAGCCCTTATTGGGGAAAGTAAAAAACACCTACAGTGGCTTGCAAAAGTATTCGGCCCCCTTGAACTTTTCCACATTTTGTCACATTACAGCCACAAACATGAATCAATTTTATTGGAATTCCACGTGAAAGACCAACACAAAGTGGTGCACACGTGAGCAGTGGAACAAAAATCATACATGATTCCAAACATTTTTTACAAATAAATAACTGAAAAGTGGGGTGTGCGTAATTATTCAGCCGCCTGAGTAGGGCTGCACAATTAATCGTTAGAAAATTGCGATCTCAATTCATACTTATGTGCGATCTCATTTCCAAATGACAAGGATTTAAAAAAAAAAAAAGAAAAGAAAAAAAACAGATGAAGATAGTATCACATTTTGATCCGGGACATAATCTGCATGGAGAAAATCCGTCCCGGTCAACCACCCAAACATCAATAACGGAAACCTTATACAGCGCTTCCCCATACCCGTCGAACTCTCGCAGGCACAAAGAAATTACGGAGGCTATCACTTATCACCTGGCTAAAGACATGGCTCCCATCAACACTGTGCAAAACGAGGGATTTAGGAAAATGATCAACACCCTAGACAAACGCTGCACAGTGCCGTCCAGCAACTATTTTTCTATTGTTGCACTACCTGCTGTATACACGCAGTGTCGAGCAACAGTGGAGACGGAATTACAACAGTACAACATTTTGCGGCAACGACAAAATGTGAGACATTTATTGTTTTTATGTTCAGTCTCAACTGTTATGAAGTTGATGTGCAGTTAATAAGTGCAATAAATATTTATATTGGAAAAGAAAATCATGAGAGAATCGTGATCTCAATTCTAAGCAAAAAAAATCGTGATTCTCATTTTATGCAAAATCGTGCAGCCCTACCCCTGACTTATACTTTGTAGAACCACCTTTTGATGCAATTATAGCTGCCAGTCTTTTAGGGTATGTCTCTACCAGCTTTGCACATCTAGAGACTGAAATCCTTTCCCATTCTTCTTTGCAAAACAGCTCCAGCTCAGTCAGATTAGATGGACAGCGTTTGTGAACAGCAGTTATCAGATCTTGCCACAGATTCTCGATTGGAGTTAGACACCAGACAGGTCAGGGATAAAGTTATTGAGAAATTTAAAGCAGGCTTAGGCTACAAAAAGATTTCCCAAGCCTTGAACATCCCACGGAGCACTGTTCAAGCGATCATTCAGAAATGGAAGGAGTATGGCACAACTGTACCAAGACAAGGCCGTCCACCTAAACTCACAGGCCGAACAAGGAGAGCGCTGATCAGAAATGCAGCCAAGAGGCCTGGACGAGCTGCAGAGATCTACAGCTCAGGTGGGGGAATCTGTCCACAGGACAACTATTAGTCGTGCACTGCACAAAGTTGGCCTTTATGGAAGAGTGGCAAGAAGAAAGCCATTGTTACAGAAAACCATAAGAAATCCCGTTTTCAGTTTGCCACAAGCCATGTGGGGGACACAGCAAACATGTGGAAGAAGGTGCTCTGGTCAGATGAGACCAAAATGGAACTTTTTGGCCAAAATGCAAAACACTGCACATCACTCTGAACACACCATCCCCACTGTCAAATATGGTGGTGGCAGCATCGTGCTCTGGGGGGGCTTCTCTTCAGCAGCGACAGGGAAGCTGGTCAGAGTTGATGGGAAGATGGATGGAGCCAAATACAGGGCAATCTTGGAAGAAAACCTCTTGGAGTCTGCAAAAGACTTGAGACTGGGGCGGAGCTTCACCTTCCAGCAGGACAACGACCCTAAACATAAAGCCAGGGCAACAATGGAAAGGTTTAAAACAAAACATATCCATGTGTTAGAATGGCCCAGTCAAAGTCCAGATCTAAATCCAATCGAGAATCTGTGGCAAGATCTGAAAACTGCTGTTCACAAACGCTGTCCATCTAATCTGACTGAGCTGGAGCTGTTTTGCAAAGAAGAATGGGCAAAGATTTCAGTCTGTAGATGTGCAAAGCTGGTAGAGACATACCCTACAAGACTGGCAGCTGTAATTGCAGCAAAAGGTGGTTTTACAAAGTATTGATTCAGGGGGCTGAATAATTACGCACACCCCACTTTACAGTTATTTATTTGTAAAAAATGTTTGGAATCATGTATGATTTTTGTTCCTCTTCTCACGTGTACACCACCTTGGATTGGTCTTTCACGTTGAATTTCAATAAAATTGATTCATGTTTGTGGCTGTAAGGTGACAAAATGTGGAAAAGTTCAACGGGAACGAATACTTTTGCAAGCCACTGTAGGTGTTTTAAAAAAAAAAGAAAAGAAAAAGATTTTTGACAAAGACAGTTGGAGGAAAAAAACCTAAAGGTTTTATTGGCAGTAATCAGAAAGTTTTAAATTCTTGGCTTCATAGGTTTTAAACTAAGATCCCTTTTTAACAAAGATGCTCCCTCCGCATTCTGTGACTACAGATCAAGCGACCGTACTTCCACGTTAAGCCACTTGATCGCCTCCAGCTCCGCACTTGGCACTCATACCTCGACTGGGAGATCACAGAGCTGAACAAGGACACGAAAGACCCCAGCCAAGGTGACTACACAGGTGATGAAGAGGCTGTTTGGTTTCCATGAATCTAAATGAAGTGTTCCAAACAGGCTCCCACACGGTTGCAATAACATGTTTATCTACAATGCTTAATCATATATCCTCATCTGCTTGTGGCTATGGAGAACCACTGACCTTCTATTAATCGCAATGTCAGTGGGTCGATCCCTGAAACCTCAGTTGCCATAATGGGGGGGAAAAAAGTATTTGTAGGAATGGGTGGATGTATCAAGTTCTCAAAGTAAAAAAGCGCTGTACAGTACAGTGCATTTAGGCAAAGAGAAACCCTCTTATATGTAACAAATCTATATGACAAAATACATTTAACTTAGCAGGTTCACCTATAAATAAATAAGCATTTTTGAGCTGGGGGTCTTTATAAGTATGCAGTTTAATCCTGCAAACCCATTAAAACCAAAGTGTTTCCAACCAAAAATCTCTTTCCCTAATCTTGCCTTGAGCTGACCTGCCAGTGAGGAATGAGTTTGGGCTTTTACACAGGCACAAAACTGTGTTATAAGAGAGAGGATTAGAATTATAATGCAAGATGAAATGAGAGCCCCATTGCAGGTCTTGATTATTTTGTATTAATAATTATTGGAGGCAATCACTGTATCTGAATTTACATTTGAAATAATTGCACAGTCCTGATGGCACCAGGAGGAGGGTGTGGTTTACTAGCTGATTCCCATGTAAGAGGGCTTCTCTTTGTCATTAATCGTTTCCTGCTGGTCAAGTATCAAAACAAATATAAAGATGTTTTTGTAACTGTTTGCCCATGCTGTGCGACTGCTTTGTGACACCTCGGTCATACTAGATCCAAACCAGGCCATCACAGAGGAGTCGGAGGTCATGGCCCCTCCACAGGAACCATTGGAGGACACTATAGCTGCTCAAGATGACCACAGAGTTCGCATCCTCTTTGAACGTTGCCTGATCGCCTGCGCACTCTATGAGGAATTCTGGTCCAGGGTAAGAATGATTTGCAGATACACTTTTTTTTTCTGCAGGTTGATTTAAAATCTCCTTAAATTCTCCCTAAACTCAGAATTTTAGGCCTTAACACTAAAACTGCCAGGTGGGTCCTTTTGGCCCCATTCAGCAACAATAAACAGCAAAGCCAGAGAAGTCATTTCTTGAAGTTAAATAAATTTTTGTAATCAAAGTTAGTATTTAAAATTATGTCTTAGTTATTTTTATCAGTTTTGCAAATTATTTATTATTTCATTACAGATCGTAAAGGTAAAATATATACTAGAATTTACTAATAAAGAAATATTACAATAAAACAACACATACTTTTTAAAAATGCAGAGGATCAAAATGACCCTGTTACCCTTGATGTCTCTTCCATCTAATAAGTGTAAGTGCAAATTCAATGAGATCCGGCTCAAGGACAGCATAGTTGCTTCTGATCCACCTTGAAAAAGAAAAAGCTCAAATTAGGAATTAGGTAGATTTGCATCTAGAAAAAAGCCAGTCAGTAAACACCTGCCATCACCAAATATTGTTCTGCATACACGTCCGTCAGCAACATCATCAATATTCCAGCCTCAGGATGACCAACTCTACATTAACAGCTTTAACTCCTGCAACCCCAAAAACGGGACATCGGTGCTGTTTGAATAGTCATATAAAAAATAAAAAGCAGTTAAGACATGTATGCATGTGTGCTTAAATTGGCTTTTCAAA
This sequence comes from Maylandia zebra, assembly GCF_041146795.1. Classification (NCBI taxonomy): domain Eukaryota; kingdom Metazoa; phylum Chordata; class Actinopteri; order Cichliformes; family Cichlidae; genus Maylandia; species Maylandia zebra. Next base: position 43,568,042 of record NC_135168.1, on the reverse strand, counting down.
GTCTGTAAAACTTCACATAACACTGGAGGATATTTAAACTTCAGTTTGAGTTCATATGTAGTCTGCATGAATCTCTGTGTGTGTTTCTCAGTACATCCAGTACCTGGAGCCGCAGAGCGTGGACGAGGCCCGGGCGGTTTATAAACGAGCCTGTGAAATCCACCTGGCGTACAAACCCAACATCCACATGCACTGGGCGACCTTTGAGGAGAGGCACGGTATGACAAAACATTAAACACCCACCCATCCCTTTGTTCTTTATTCTTGAATGTTAACAGACACTTAAGGGCTGTACTGGACAGTCATGAAAGCTTATCATCTTCTCTATCAGGTGACTTAACTGAAGCTCGGCGAGTGTTGGAGGCCCTGGAGAAGAAACTGCCGGGTTTGGCGGTCGTCCGTATCCGCAGGGCTGCTTTGGAGAGACGAGCCGGCCAGCTGGATCAGTCGGAAGCCTTGCTGAGGGAGGCGGTGGCTGAATCCAAAGAGAAGCCCACGTTACACGCTTTCTATTCAATCAAGCTGGCTCGATTGCTGCTAAAACTGGGCAGGGACCCCAGCAGTGCCCGCAGTGTTTTACAGGAAGCGCTGGAAATTAGTCCGGTGAGATGACAGAACACAATTCATTCATATTGCCAGAGAAATTATGTTAGACCATAAATTTGTGTAAGCTGAAAAGTGAAGACGATGCTTGCATTCTTTGTAATGACCAGCAGGGGTCGACTCTGATTGCAAAAACAATCAGAGTCGACCCCTGAAAAAGAGTCTTCCGTATTGCTCACTTGATCTGGGACCTTAGTTAACATTTTCCTGATGCTTTCGTAGGTTGAATCAGATGTTTTAAATCTCACTGAATACACACATGATGTTCAGTTTGTAAATTGTGTTTACAAACAAGCTTTGCATCCTGTATTGTTTGAGCAAACTTTAAAAAACAGAAAGAAAGAAAATTCAAATTTTAGTGGACTTTTAAAGTAGGTACTAATTGCCCCCATCCTCTTTCTTCCCTTTCATTATCCTTCTCCTCAGGATAATGATAAACTGCACATGAACCTGTTGGAGCTGGAGGTTTCAGGTGACCCCTGGGCCTCAGCCTCAGCGGTGCAGGAGTGTGTGACACGAGCTCTGGCAGCTCCTCTCGAACCTCACACCAAGATCCTCTTCTCACAGAGGGGCCTACAGTTCGCAGAGGACTACAGCAACTCTATCCAGAGGTCAGAGTTCAGAAAGAGAACTATTTTAAATTAAACTGCTCCCTTAAACCCTTTCAGGTTCTTCAGTTTTTATATGTGTGTCCTCTGCAGTGTGCTGTCTGTTTACGAGGAGCACCAGAAGCTGCTGAAGGAGCTCGGTGGAACAAAGAGAGAAGCCGAGAACGGGTGAGAGAGGGAGGAACGACTAACTAAATGTGAAATGGACTTAAACCCTGGTATTATTTAACATGTAGTCTGAATGCCTTAAAGGGGTGGGGTTTCACTTCTAGATGATTTATTTTTCTTAAAGAATAGTCCTTCATGTTATTGTCATCTGCCTCATTAATAAACATGTATAACAGCTGAGGTCTAGATGCATATTTTTGCTGAGTAAACGAGATGTGAACTGATTAGAATGAAAGTCACGCTTTCAGGATTTTCATTCTGTAGGGATGAAGATCCAGAGAAGCTGAGCAAAACTGATGACGGCTCTGCTGTGTCTGCACAAGTCCCACCTACCATGCCGCACGTCCCCATCACCACGCCGCCTCCTCCTGTGATGGGCGCCGATATGAGCGCACAGACTGGCTACGGAGGATACAGCAGCTGGTACCAGGTAACACTCAGATTTATATAAACTCTGTATTATGTGGTTTAACATGTCTGCCTGTGTTTTATTAATAGTGGAGTAGGATCAGAATACTTTATTAATCCGAGAGTAAATTATGTAATTGTTAGATTAGGATGGGTTTGAGGCTGCATATAGAAGATGAACACAGCCTCCTATTAGTTTGAAAATGTTCAGATCTAATTTAATAGCACAAATACAGATACCCGATAATTGTGTTGTTTTTTTGTTTTTTAATGCAATTATTTGCCAAATAATGTTACCTGTTCTGTAAACGGACCATCCAAAGAAGTTTTTGTCTTCAGTTTTGATGAGAATTTCTCGTATTTTATTAGTGTGTTATTTAGCTCTAATAGATGTCTGGATTTGAATCTGTTGGTCAGCTGGGGTCTTTCTGTGTGGAGTTAACATTTTCTCCCAGAGCCTGTGTTGGTTCTGTCCGGGTGCTCCAGGTTCCTCCGTAGTCCAAAAACAGGCTTGCTGGGTTGATTGGTTCATTCTAAATTGATCATATGTGACCTATTAAGGGTGTACCCCTGCCTCCTGCCCAGTTGAACCCATCGTAATATGCTCCTGCGAGCTAGCCAAACAGGCCTATAGACTAGTGAGGGTCCCATTATACCTGCCGTCCAGGGCCAAACATAAATAGATGTGGCTGTATGACCGTTACCAGTGCTGCACATATAATAGGGCTGTCAGAAACCCCTTACAACCACCAGTCCTTTGAAAAAAACATATGTTGTCCCGGATAATCAGACCAACTTGAAAAAATTCATTTTTAGCATTTGCCCCAGGAAGCATTGTGTGACTGGGGCTTAAAATAAATTGATGGAGTTTAGCAGCTAAAGATTTAAGCTTGGAGTTCAGAAACTAATGGGCTATGTTAATGATGGCTGTAGCCATCATTTATCTACAGTCTATTGAGAATGACTAGATGCTCCTTCAAGTGGACGCTCAAGAGGTGTCTTGATTTTTCAGCCCCCGAGGTTCCAGCTTGGTTTAATGTAGCAAAGCACAGTTTAAGATGTTTTTAATCCCGTTTCCTGTTTGTCGTGGTTTTTCTCCAGCAACCACAATACGGCAGCTACGGCTACCAGAACACCTGGAACTACAACCAGGGCTACTATCCACCCAGCTAGAGAGAGCAACAGCAAAAGACCGCATCAGGCCACTGAACAATAAAACTGAACTGAACAGTCCTCCAGACTGTGGAGAAGTTTCATCCTGCTAAAGTTCATCCAGTCATTATTCTTCCCTCTCCGTCCTTCCTCTCAGTCACCTCACTGTCTCACTGGATTTATGAAAACGAGGAGTTATGGTCATTTAAAAGATCATCTTTTCATTTTTTTTTTTTCCCTGAACAGCAGGTGGAAACATGAAAGGAAACACGGCGCTCATCTTCAGTGGCGTGTCTTTGAATTTTAATCAGAACTATTTTTGTATTCGTTGCAAGTTGACCGCTTTGCTCGTGTTTTAAAATCATCCAACTTCACAGGTGATGTATGATTGACATTTTGTACCATTCCACAGACTAGGCTATGTTTTTTTCTAATGTATATAAAGGTGTTTTATAGTGTGTCACAACACTGTTTCTTTGTGTCATGTGTTTCTGCTTGTGTGTTCATAATTAGAGTGGGTGGGGCAAAAAATCAAATATCACACTGTAAAACTGGTGGCCTGTTTCGGGTCGCTGTGCCTTGCTCATTATCTGGAGTTTACATGCCAGAAAGAGCATTTACAAGAAAGAGAATGCCCTTTGTTTAAAATAAAGTGTTGGCTGGATGGGCACATGCAAACAGGGAAAGCGCTCGTCTTCTTCGTGGGTTTTTATTTTTAGCCAAACTAGCATAATTTCTGTGAGAAGAGGGACTGCTGTTGGTTAGCGACTGTGATCTGGGCTGAAACTCAGACACAAGATTTAAAACTTACTGAAAAAAGATGCTGAGGATTTTTTTTTTTTTAATAGCCAAAAAAAAAACCAACCTTGAAGTTAAGGAAGGCCATCTGTAACGTGGACATTGTTAGACTTGTACATATCAAATTGAGTTAAACTGACAGCGTCTGGTTGTGATTTTTGTCTTGTATAATGCCAGCACCAGTGGCTGTTTAGTGAGGACTACAAAGTCCAAAAACTTGTATTATTTGGTGGATTAAGTATTGATTTCAAATGTGGACAAAATGCCAAACATGTAATGTGGGAGTGAGTCGCAGCAGGAAAAGGATCTGTGGCAAACTACAAAACCCAGAGGAAAATCACTTGAGTCAACTTTAGACTTTACACAGAGATAAAATCACTAAGTCAACAAGATTGTGTAAATATGGTTTCCTGCTTAAGACCTACTTTATTAAATTTTTTGCAAATCTGTAAGAAAGTATTAAAAAAGCTCCAGATCCCCAGACAATCTGAAGCACTTTGGGTTTACATTTGAATTTTGGACTATTAACCTTGAATATTGATTAACAGATGATCCTCTAAACCGGGGGTTTCAAACTCATTTTGCACTGCGGGCTAAATACAACACACGGTAATCTTGAGTGTGCCGGACCAAAGAAACTCCCCTTTCTAAGGAAGTTTAACTACACATCAACTACAAATTGTGAAAAAAAATTTGTAGACAGTGGAGGAAAAAAACCAAACTTTTCTGTCAGCCACTTGTTTATTACTTAATTACTTTGAAGCATGGGGGAGGGCTTTATCAGTAGTTATAAAACTTATGAAAATACAGTTAAAAGTCCAAAGTTTATGTCGGACCGTTGTGGAGGGCTGCATCAATAATCTGGACTTGATTCTGCTAAATGTTATTTTTATCTCTTTATAAACTTCTACTGATAACAGGAGATGTTACACTTTCACTGGAAAATTGCCCAACCCTTCTCTAAACTTTATCCCCATCCCAAGGTCGGAATTTGTCTTTCTCTATCTGTTCAATGAGACGCCTACAAAACTAATGACACCGTCCACAGCTTCAGCTGAACCTTTTGTTTGGTGATAACTGGAACATATAAAGTAGGATGGAGATGATGAGCAGAATTAAATGAACAAAGCTCACAAGTAACAAACTTTCCAAGTCAGCTTTATTTTAAGTAGATTTTTGGTGACCAGGTAGACATAGCTGTTGATATATTTAAACTTATATATAAAAAAGAAAAGGCAAACTGTCACAAAATCAGGAAGATTGTGGGGATTAAACTTAAGGTCCTTTCCGAATCAGGTGTTTTTATGGATCGGGTTAAAACTCAACAAGTTTGTTCTCTATTTTTGTCTTTAATGTGTTGAAACTATGAGTGGTGCTCCTTGAAGCAGTATCTGTCAGAAACCAGCTATCTTCACTATCAGGCTCACTGCACACACCAACCCACAGCCGGTGAAACCAGCGCAGAACAGGATGGATTCAATCAAGCCTTTTTCTTTTTGATAGTCGAACCAATTTCCTCCATATCATCATTTCGAGAGGAATTACACATCTGTGCTTGTATTAAGTTATCTGGCTTGTTGGGTGAAATGAAAAAGACTGCAGCTCTGTTTGTGGATCAGTCCATGTTCTGGTATCTCTGGTGTCGATGTAGTGGAAGTGGTGAGGTAGGCTCACAGAGCAGATCCTCCTGTTCTTACTTTTTGGCAACAACCAGCACAGCTGAAGGCACCAAACCTGAACACACAGAACCAAAGCAAGTCTGATTTCGATTTGTGATTTTTTTAAATCTTCACTAAATATTAAAATTATAACGTGATGATACCAAATCCAGTTTAAGCTAAGTGGCAGCCTAATGCTATTCCCAGCTCACCCAGCTCTTTGAGGGGCTTCTCCATATCCAGTTCAGTGTAGACGTGACGGGGGTAAGGTGACAGCAGCGTGAAGTCCTGACCCTCGGGCGTGTTGCCGTTCATCTGCACATAGACGCGCACTGCCGCCAGCGGCTCCTGGGCCTTGAAGACTGTTGTGATGGTTGAGCCGTCCAGCAGACGGACCTGTGAAGAAGCAGCAAAAATTAAAGTACATATTTTAAAGTTCAACGCAACACCAGTTTAGTGGATTCATTTTCATCTAAAGGCCTAAGCCCTGAAGCACACTCTGCTTATCATCCATTTTATTCTAAACACCCTGTTAGGCCTGAAGACTCTGTGCACATATTATATATGCATTTATCGAAACCTGTGACGTTCTGTTTCAAAGGGCACAGACTTCAAACTTTATTAACATACATGTAAAGTAAAATTTTAAAACCAAGTATGAATTAGGTACCTGTATCCTGGATTCATCATACTCCTTTTTAGTGGGTGGAGGGCCCTGACTGGTGGGTGAAGACGGACTGGGCTGGCCAGGGTGGGATGACGCAGTGGTGCTCGAGGGTGCAATACCTCCAAACTTCACAGAAAAAAAAGTCCAAGTTGTTCTTGTTTCCACCAGAAGTGGAAGAATACAGAAATGGAAAATAAACTTGAAAAGTACCTTTTGTGCTCTTTCTTCTCTGTCTCTTGCTATCTTCTCTTTAACCCTTTGCCTGTTGGTAATAAAGATAAGCAACACAATGACTCAGCAACCAGAGTTAACAAAGGAACAAAGTTACTTAATCAAACACAAGTTAATCTTTATGAATGCGAACATTTTCCAATAGGTAAAGCAGAGATAAAAAATTTTCCTGGGTTATTTGTTACCTTTTTATAAAAAAACAAAACAATTGAATGTAACAAAAAGGGTTCATGGGAACAACTAGTTACAGTGAAACGCTTAGCTTTTTTATTAATAAATCCACAGTATTTAGGCTTGCAATACATTGGAAAACATCACAAAAATCAACAGCATGACTGCTATCTGCTCTTTTGTGTGTCAGTGCTCAGCTGAAGTGACCACAGTAAGTTACTTGTGCATGTTTCTCACCAGACTGTCAGAAAATGATTTCACCGAGGGTGAAACAAGGGCTTGAAATCTGTTAGTGGTATCAGCTCACAGCCCAGCACTGTGCAGCTTTATGACTTTTAACCAGAGAACACCCAAATTCTCTCCACAGATTAAAGAAGCTTCAAATTGAGAACATGTGTCAGACGTGAAAGAGTGTGGCAAACATTATGATCCCTGTAACATCACTGGGACCCTCATGTCATCCTTGCGTTGTCTGTTTCCAACAGTCTGGTCAGAAACATGCACAAGAATAGCCGTTTAAACTTGATTCTGTAGGGCTCTGGCTGTGCTCCTCCTCACACAAGCAGACACCAGATACCAGCCCTGTTGCTGTGCTGATGCTCTTCTACAGCCCATCCATCTGTCATGAGATTATGCTGGGAGACAATTATCGGGCAGAGTAACATTATACTATTTAAAAAGCAACAGAATGCCTTTTAGCCAAGCTAGTCCTGTATATGAGATGGTGGGATTTGCTAGTCTTGGGCCTGTAAGACTGAAAGTTTGTTTTTATGAGAATAAACATGTCAGATAGGGTTGGGCCATAACATACTGTTCACGGTAATACCGGTATAATGTTGGGCAACGATAAGAAAATGGAATATCGCGATAGAATATGGGTCAAACGCACATGCGCAGTGCCTTTGTTTTTATACGCACATGGCGGAAAAAGCATGGCAGCTACGGAGAATGAGAAGGTCGAAAGCGGATCATTGAATGAAACAGATGAACCAGAATTGGTTTGTAAAAATGCTGCAGCTTCAGTGGTGTGGAACTGGTTTTGCTTTCGTCCGTCAGATACACAACAAAGCACTATTTTTGGTAGAGCATGCTAGCGGGCCGTCGTTATTACCGTGTTTTTTGGAAAATACGGCACACTTAAAATCAATCCTTTGATTTTTCTGAAAATCGACAGAGCCCCTTATAATCCCGTGTGTCTTATGTATGAATTCTGGTTGTGTTTACTGACCTCAAAACGATTTTGTGTCGTACATGGCGCTCGAAAATCTGTCAAATGTTTTAGTACGACTTTGCTAAGCTAGAAACCCGCACCGCTTGATGGACTGTCGGAGCATTACGGCTATCGTAGGCAGGAGCCTCGCGGAGTGATACGTACTGTGCTTCAACATAATATTACCGTATTGTGTGTGTATAACCTCTTTTTAACTTTTGTGGATATTATACATGGTTATGCTGAGGATATGTCGGCCAATTTCCACTGGAAACGCCTTTTGGTTAAACTGTCAGCAAGGATTTTGCATTTGCACTGTTAAATTTTTATATAACTTTAATGCACATAAAAAACAGCTGCTTGTTTAAGTAAAAATACATTGATTTTTTTTTTTTGCACTAATAAAGTTGTGGAGTTGTAAAGTATTTTGTCTAGTGTCAGTTATATCATCAGTTATATCATTATTGCAAATTTTCAAATGTATATCATATAAATATTTTTGGTCATATCGCCCTGCTCTAATGTCAGACATTTGGGGGCGAAGCCAAAGAAGTGTCTTTTTGACTGAACGGTTATTAGACTCTATGTACTCTGGTATGCAATCCTTCTCCAAACCTAATTATCACGTTCTCTAACTGTATGTGTGTTGTTGAAAAACATACCTTGCCATTTTGTCCTCCATCTTCTCCCTCTGACGCTGCTCAGCAATTTTTTTCATTTCATCGTCCTGCAGTTTTTGGCGCATCTGCTGCAGCTCCTGGCCCTGCTTCCTCCGCTGCTTCTCCCTCTCCACCTCTTCTGCCCGCTCTCGCTCTCTTCTCTCCGCCTGCTTCACCCGCATCAGCTCCTCGAGCCTGAAAAACAGACACAGCTTAAATTACACACGTGCTTCTATATTCAATATGCACACTGCTAATCAGTAAAATGCACTTTGAGTATCCTCTGACCTCTTGACTTGCTCATTTTTCTCCTCTTCTGTCATTGGCCGTTTGACGCCGTCCTCTGTCTCAATGTAGCCGATGTCTCCACCTGCTATTCCTGATGCCGAAGCAAACAGGCAAGACAACGTGAAAACTTTGACAGCTTACTTCCGACTACTAACAAACGCAAAACAAGACAAGAGGCCCATCTAAAATCAAATACCACAAACCTTAAAACAACACAGCAGTGCCAATGAACCACAACGAAACACCACCAACGAAACATCAAGGAAGTGACTCAACCACTTGACACAACATTTTTGAGATAAAGAGCTAGATAAGATAGATTTACTGGGGGTGCATATCCTGTAACTGAATTTAGCTGTATGCACGCGCACACGCACATATATATATATATATATATATACACACACGATTAACTGGTATAGCTATCAAAGGCAAAATAGTGTAATTTTACCATTTCCTTTTGGATATACAGCACAGGTGCACACATTCAGTATGACCACACTTACTGCAAATGTGGCGGTCTGATTGGTCAGATCTATTTATTTGGATCCAAATCAAGTCAAAAAATTTTTTTTAACACATTAAATATTCACACGGATTTTACACGTCCAGTGTGTAAAGTCCTTAAGAGTAGATACATTTAGGTTGTCTAGTGGTATATTCAATCACACTGAAAATCTGTGGGTGACTTTTCTTTCCTGCCCCTTTAATGACATACCTTCAAAACTTTCCTGCCCCTCCTGACCTTCAGAGCTGTCTGCTGTGCTGGGCTGGCTCTGTGCTTCTCCTCCCAGGATGTTGCCCGCTGGCGGCACATAGGGCTCATCGATGTCTGGGTCATTTTCGTGTTCCATTAGCCTGAGGAGAGTGTGTAAGCAAAATGTATTACTTTCCAACAGCCACAAAGAGCTTTACAGAGGTCTAGATAACATTTTTAAACACCCTATTTCAAGTCAAAATGGACACACACAAACAAAGTAAAAAAACCCCACAAAATCTGAAAAGATTAGTTTTAAACTGCCTTTTAAACAATACCACAAAGTCAAGGGTGCAAAGAGTGTGTGACAAGCTATTCCAAAGTTTTGGAATATTAGTTTTCAGGCGGGTATGAGGAACCACAAACAGGTCTAAGAACTTGGTTTGAAGAATAGGACTGGAGTAGTAGCAGGGAGACTATCTAGGAGGGGGCTGCACCCCATAAAGCCATAAAAGTGAGAACCAAGATTTTTAACTGAAAGCTAATCCTGACAGGAAGTCAGTGTGAAAGCTTTAAAAATATGGTGATATGAGAAAGTTTATAATGAGTTAAAAGCCTCACAGTAGCATCTTGCACAGATTAAATGCGATTAATAAATGTTTCAGTCCGACAAGAAAACAGTCCAATCCAAGTGAGAGGAGATGAAGGCACACACAAGCATTTCTAATTCACTTTTTGAGACAACACTACAAAGTTAATCAATATTTCTTAAACTGAAAAAACAACAGTCACTTATCCGATCACCACAATCATGTTTACATTGGGAAATGAAAACCACTGGATAGTTTTATGAGGGAAACTGGCGTGTGCAGCTGGACTGTGGCACCAAGTTAAGTGATGACAGAGGGAAAATGTTAATGTGGGAGGTTTCAAAGTACCGTAGTGTGTTGTTATTCTGAGTGCTAAACTCACCAATCCATGGCTTGCTCAATTCCCTGGTTCCCTGTGTTGGCCACTGCCTTCTCTCTAAAGACAGATTATGATAATATGATAGATAATGTAGACACAGTTTAATTTCCTTGAAATCAGCTTCAAACCTGAAATCCAAATAAACCAATAAAAAATGTGTGCATCAGGGATCACTCACGCTCTGTTTCGATCAAACCCCATCTCCAGCAGACTCTCGAGTGTTGTTAGCTCTGCCATTTTGACCTGAAACAATACAGGAACGTTAACGAGGAGTTCATCGTCTAACGTACTGGTACAATGCTTTCATTTGATGATGAAAAGAACCCAAAGGACTTCTAACCAAACTAAAGTTAGTGCAAGAGCTCATGACTTTATTTTAGCCGACTAAAGCAGCTACACTGACCACTATTGTCCGAATATAACACTGCGTGAATATAAATAAACGATTCCTTTACTAGCAGCTTACCAAAACACAAATTTATTCCCGCTACACATATGCAGTTATTTGATATAATAAATACCATCGTGATGAGAGCTAAAATTAGCTTTAATGTGGCTAACGTTCAAATTGCGAAAGCTAACTGGGAAGCCTCGCTGGCTAGCACGATTAGAAACAATTAGGAACTCCAATAAGCTCTTCATCACTTGTGCCGTTAATGTTAGTTTGTATACTTGAGCTAAATGCAAACTGACGTGCCAGTTTATTTATGTACGGAGGAAATATGAGCTAATATACCCAGTGAAGGTAGGGATAGTTAGCTACTCACACATCGGACAACACCGCTTCACCAGTAAGGAAGCCCACGCGAGTCAAAAAGAACAACGCGAAATTCACGCTTATTAGAAAGAACGATTTTTGAAGTCTTAAGATTTGTTTAAAAAACAAACAACATACAGATCCTCCACTTACTGGGGACACTTTGACGACGCTATCTTCACGTTTATACACCTTGAGCTTCTACTGAGTTATACTTCAAATGAATGAATAAGCCTCCCTAACATGCAAATAATGAACAGTAACACGTAAGCTACTGCAGGGTTCACCTGACCCCATCTATTCATCACCTCTGCGACAGCATATCAATACCGGGGTACTAAAACGATGTCAAATGATAAACAATGCAAAATATCTACAGGAACTAAATCAAATATCTTTTTTAAGGAAAAAAACATTCTTACACCAGTTTCTTTAAATCACTGGTGAAATAGTATAGATTGGTGAAAGTAGTGCCCTAGGTCAGAGTGTAGAAATACTCTGTTCGAAGCAGGATTTTAATTCTACTATTATTACTGATGTGGCCTGAGTAGGATAAAGTATATAAATCAAGGTGTTTACCTCTGAAATAAAGATTAAGTGAATATTAAATCATTACTTCACTACGTCTATTTATGGTTTTAAAGAATATAATTTGGTGTGAAATATGGTGTTAAACCAAATTCCCGTCAAAGTCAATGAGATCAGGAAACACATTGAGTGTGTTACTGGTTTAGATGTGCTATTTAAGAACTATTTATAAATGCATCTAACTGGCTTGGAGGAAGACGAAGAGGCTCTCCCTTTGTAACTCATTTACAATTATTGTTCTCACACTTTGACCAAAGACACATGCAGGAATGAACTGTTTGCAGGAATCACTCACTTTGAGCTTGAGCCAAATGCACTTTACAAATTTGTTTCAGGCAAACACTCTTTGTCTTCAAAAGTCATCTTCAAAACAACACCGTAAAGTAACACTGTTAATAGAAACGCCTTCAAATCTGGGTCATTTTTAAACGGTTTGTGTTTTGGGGGATACATAAGGTCTTATTATTGTCTATAATTTACAAATCGTTTGAAAAAAAAAATCATATATCATCTTGTAGTCACTTCAAAAGTCCAGTCCAGATTTGGATTTGATAGATATCCAAGACCAGAATAAACAGTACAACTTGATGGAGTTGGCCCAAATTTTGACTATTCATCAATCATTTCTTTAAAGTAATATCATAATGTTCTTTCCATTTAGATATTTAATCAGGGGATTTTATTAAACCGTGCCCCAGTAAGAGTGAGTGAGAGAGAGAGAGAGTGAAATGTGTCAGCAGAGGAATTATGTCCACTGATGATTAGGGGTGGGGGAGGCATGATGAGAAGGTCGGATGATCTTATTGGCTGCTCTGCTGCATGTATGATTTCATCTCATCTGCGTGTCTCCGTGGGTGTTCAAACACAATGCAATTTGCTGACTTTTATGTGCAGGTTGGGTTTGTTACATATTTACAGTAAGTGTAATGATTAATTTTTCTCTCCCCCACGTAGTCTTAAGCAGCCCTCATTCACGAGCCTACCATTACTCAGAGACTCCGCTCACTGCTGGGTGTCTTTTTTGTAAAAACGCTCTTATTTACTATTTATTCGTTTGTCTTTTTTCCCCCTCACACTTATATTTTGTTCTTTTTTTATCTGGGTTTTACTTGTCTTGTGTTTTCCTTTTACAATTAATAACTGAAGAAGCTTTGCCTGCAGCTTTTACTGGGTAAGTATTAACTTTTCTTTTACATTATAGAAAGCAAACTAACTCAAGAGATTAACAAGACCAGTTTATTTCACCATGCATCTAATCTGCTTGCACACTGCAGGAGAAACCCTGTAATATGTATTTGTATATATGTTAAAATGAGAACAGTTGATCACAGAGGATCTTTTAAGGAAATTAGATGATTCATTTATAATGAATTCAAGTGCCTTCAAAAGCAAACACGTTCTGTGCGAACATGTGTGTAATTTACAAAGATGTTTGGTGTCATTTCGGTAACAAAGACGATATTGTACCTATTCAGATAAAAATGATTATAGTATGAATACATTTCAGTTTCTGCAGGTTCTAACTCTGAGATGATAAGCGTGAGGATTTTCCCAGCATTAAAAATGTTGGTTTAATATGTGGTATTTGATTTCCTGACGTCACCTTTCTCTGTCCAGACCGAGTTCATTCTAGTTTCCGTGCTCGGCCTCATGGTGCACATTATCTGAAGACGCTAATGACCCTTCATAATGGAATTATCTGTTAACAATATATAGCAGGGCGGCCAAAGTCGAAGGAGACAATGGGGTGAAGTTCTCTCCAGGCTGCCCTTATATTGCTTTATGGTTCTCTGAGGCTTTTTTCTTCTTTTTACAGAAGGAGAGGATTAAAGGTCAAATTTCACCGAGGATATTCAGTGAGATTCTGGGAAGAAGATGAGCTACACACAAGAAAATGATGCTCGTTCCTGTTTACCACTTGTGTTAAAGATCCTTTCAACACCTAATATAAAAAGAAATAGCACAATAGATCTATTTATTTTTTACTAGGGTTACTGGAACCATTGTTAACTTCTAGGAGCACGTGTTCTTGGAGTGAATGAGCCTGATTTTTATTGGCATCAGAAGGGACACATGTAATCTTAGAGGCAGTAAAAGCCAAGATTAGAAGATAAAATAGTGGATGATACTAAGTCTTTATTGGGTGTGGGTAGTATTGTGACATGAAAGCTGAAGTATCATGTGTAATAAAATGATTCAAGTTCATGTAGTCAGAAACAGATGACCAAAAGAGGGCAGCATTAATTCATATGATTTAAAAGTGGACCATGATGCTGCCGCCCCCTTCCAGTTTGCAGTACTCTGAAATGCTTGTCTGGCTGATCAAGAGTACGAACAATACAGACTGTAGTGGTAGCCCCACAAAAATAGGAAAGCCCAGAGGAGTTGTTTAAGGTAAGTTTTGGTTATATTCAGTTTTGCCAACTGAATATATGACAGGAAAAACACTTAAATAGAAGATGCCAGCAGAATGAGTGTACATCCAATGCCGTGGTCTGGCTTGGTGCTCTCAGCTGTGTTTTTCTCTGGGTCTCACCAGCTGTAACAGCATCTCCATATGGAAAAACTGTGGCTTCCAGTGGAGCTGCTGTTATCTGTGGAGGGACACCTCTTGTCATGCAAACACTGCTGGGACTCTCTGTAGCTCATGAACAGCAACACTTTCAGTTTCTTGTTTCTGTGTTTAGTTTAATTTTCATGGTGATTTATGTGAAGGCTGCAATAAATTAAACAATTCTTGTGAATTCAGTTGAAGTTTCTGTTTCTTTATAGCCCCTTTTCACGAATAAAACACAAAGATTGAGATTTGTATGGCATGGGTTTATGTAGCTTTCTGAAATGAAAACCAAAAGTAAAAGTGAATACAAGAGCATCATTTGTAGTAAATGGTCAGAAGGATATGGGACTTTCCCTGACATCAGTCAGCGATGGTGATAGACTCAAAGGTCCCTTACAAAAAAAATTACCTTTTGGGGGTTCTTCCTGTAAACCCTGTAAGTGTTTACAGGAAGATATCGTAACAAGATCTTTTTCAGCTCAACAAACTGAAAACAGAGTAAAAAAATACTCACCACTCAGCCTGAGAACACAATCATCATGAGTGCTAACAAAGAAGCTGTCTTTGTTTTTGTAATGAAAAGTCAAACCAAAACTAAATCACTGTTTGCAATTTGATGTAGTCATTTCAAATTAAAAGTAACGCTAGTTCCACTACAAACACTGCACATAAACACAATATAGTGAATATTAATTCATAGTGAATGTTATTAGAAGCTTCACGGGTTCATACATATGAACAAATGAATGAATACATGCTTTCATCAAAGTTTTCATATGGGTTGTTGTTCATAACAGTAACACATTTAGCATAATACACTTTCCTAGTGGCATCCGGACACTAAGATGTTTAGCGTAGTAAAACAATATTAGAGAATAGAGAGATCGTCTGGTGACACTGCAGTTATAAGCATTTGGATTTCACCCAGTATTGCTAAGCCTCAGGGTCGCCTCCTGTTTAAAGACAGTTCTTTAAACTCTCTCTGGCTAATTGCATGCTCCTAGTATGGATTATTGGGTATTTGACATTTTCTTTGTGTAAAACCTGTCTGTTGTGGCTGTTACTGTGAAGGGGGACTGTATACTTTAAAAAGTTGTGATAGAGCCTGCTAAACCCTCCCCTCCGATACTTTTATTTGTCTGTCTGTTAAGAAATCCTTAATCCATCGGAACATTCTACTATTTATATCCATTTCCCTAATATTAATTAGTAGACATTCCCTCCACATTCATATGATATGCTTTTTCTATATATTGAAATAACTGCCACTACACTCTCATTGTTTATTTGTTTACGTTTTTGTTTGGATTTTTTCCTCATTAATAATAACTGAAACATTTAACCAAGACAAATATACAAAAAAACCCTGGAAATCAGGCAGGTGGTAAGCGCGTTTTCACACAACTGTATGTGTATGAACTTTTCATGCAGAGGCTTCACAGGTTCATATATATATGAACAAATGAATGAATACATGCTTTCATCAAAGTTTTCATATGGGTTATGAAGAACAGAGGCTTTTATTGTGAAATACAGACTGTAGCGGTAGTTCCCGCAAAAAAAAAAAAAAATACTGTTTCCGGAATAAGTCCTCTTCGGCGGTTCACCAACTGTCAGCAGGTGGCTAGTCGGCTGGCAAGCCAATAAACAGTTTTGCTGTCTGACATTTAAGCAGCAATTGACTGCATCTATCTGACCGCAGCTTAGTTTTTATGGTGGCGTGTCGTGTCACGTCACGTTAGATAACGTCCAGTGAAAAAGGAGTCCTCCTTGAATGACTGACTTCGCAGTTGCGTGGCTAGCTAGCAAAGAGGAGGGTGGGGACAAAAACTTCAGCCTCGCCCAGTCCGTAGCTTTATACCAGCAGGCAGCTACTCTCTCGGCGGTGTGAGCACCCACACCTCTAAATTCGATACTTATTAAAGGGGAGACTGAAACCCTCGTGTCAAGTAGGCGAAAAGAAGCAACCATGTTCAGGAAAAACTTGAAGAAGGATCCCGAGCTGTTTCAGAACGTGTCGGAGGGACTGCGGCGGCTTTACCGGACCAAACTGTTCCCGCTAGAGGACACGTATCGATTCCACGACTTCCACTCCCCAGCCCTCGAAGATGCCGACTTTGATAACAAGCCCATGGTTCTCCTGGTCGGCCAGTACTCCACCGGGAAGACCACATTTATCCGGCACCTCATGGAGCAGGACTTCCCCGGTATGCGGATTGGCCCGGAGCCGACAACAGACTCTTTCATCGCGGTGATGCACGGGGAACAGGACGGGGTGATACCGGGTAATGCCCTGGTTGTCGATCCCAAGAAGCCCTTCCGCAAGCTCAACGCCTTTGGCAACGCATTTCTCAACAGGTAAAGCCAGTGAGCAGGACTCCACTCTATCAAAGAGGATATGAAAAATTATATGACTCCTACCACTACCTCCACCTCCCAGGGTTATTCATTACTCTGTGAATGAAATGAATGGGGCTGACTCGAATTCTCACTTTAGTGCTGTTGTGTGTTGAGAAACTGTCATAATAACACAGCAGCCCTGATTTTAAATGCACTCCTACATGTTCTTACATGTACGACACGTTTCAAGGTACATTCTCACATTATGCTGTTGCACAATCTTTTAAAATGAGCCGAGACTGTGAGGGTTTTACCTCTTTCATCATCTTAAAAGAATGCTGGTGTTTTGTGTCAATAGATGACAGATGTAGCTTGTATATAAAGCAGAGGGTTGGAAGGTGCTTTCCAACACCTTTTCCCACTAGCCTTTCCCTTTCGCTTTGTATCATATGCTACCAATCAAATGATCTTCTTCGCCACCTGGCAGAGTCACTCTTGGCTGACCATTTTCTCCCAGTGTGGCCTCTTGAACTTAGAAATAGTTGAAGGTTATATTGCTAGGGAGCATGCCGACCTTGTCCTGTCCTCAGCTCATGAAGCCATAACTTTCATGTCTTATGGCATGGTAAACCAACTCCCTCATCCGCTACCTGTGACCTTTTATAGTCCTATCACAAAGGATTAAAGGCGTGGTTATCGATTTTGACTATTGTAACATACTTTTTGGCACTACTAGACTGGCTTATGTGAAGTTGGTCAATTCTAGTCCATGATCCAGATAACGAAGAGATTATGGGGAAACACAGCCACTCCCAAAGCATTATTAATTACTTTTATATTTGTTACTCAGCTCATGTCCTAATCCAACAAAAATGTCCCCCAGCAAACACTCAGATGACTCAGAAGTATTCCCCTTGTGGGTCTTTTACCAGTTAATGCAATTTAATTATGACAAGAATGCAGAAATAATCAAAAACAGCAGAATAAAATTAAATAAATGGCATAGAAAACTGATTCTAGGGTATTCTTTCAAACCCAGAGAGTGCCAAGGGCAGCTCAATCTTTGAGTGTTTCATTGAGTAAATGCTCCTCCCAGCTCAGAGTGCAAGTGAAACTGCACAAGCAATGTGCAGTGAGCCAGAGCCAGTGTGACGTTTCTTAAAACAGTCTCCTAGGTGCTGGGGGGCTTTTGGGGGGGGCAGAATTTGACATCATATGTCAAACATCTGATTGCTGATTATGTCATTTCCTGTAGAGGATGTAGGTATGCCCCCCTTCTCTGCCTGAGTTGCACCCTGAGTGGGATTAACAAATAATGCACAACTGAAAAACTCTGGGACAGTCATAATACTTGTTCTGTTATTAGTTTCAGGGTATTATGTGGGTGTAGGTAGGGTAGCGCAAACACTCAACTTGACACTTCCTAGCTGGACTAATTTCCCATTATCTCATGACAGCCCTTCCTTTATTATTGTAGAGTGTTTGGTTTATCTCGCATGAGTGTCAAACCTTTGCCAAGTGTCATCACTCAAACTTGAAAATGTGAAGTAAGAATAGGGGACTCTAAGACTTCATTGGTCACTATGGCTTTATTACTGACTTGAAGGGAAGACAGATAAGATTTGAACAAAAGCTATTGTCCGTTGTAGCATCATTTGCCAAACTGCTGGAAACAGTCCTACGTTATTGTGGGACTTGTGGTAGTCTTTCACTTCAGTGTGCATCTCTGTCTCAGAAGCATATGCAGACATGAGCGGGCATATGCTGGTTTAGAGCTCACATGATCACACACAACAGGATATGTGGGTAAGACAATAGCAGGTGTATGAACTGTTTAAACAGCTCACGTGGCATTTAGCCAAGAAGTGGCCTGCAAGTTGATGAATTGATTAAAATTTTCCACGAAGAACTGGATGTAGATAAACATTTAGAACCAGGCTGACTTCTGAACCATACTTCTGAGGCCAGTTTTCCATTTTCCTCTCAGGAAGTCAAAGAATTTAGCCTGGTCTTCAGCTAGGTAGGTAATATCAAGGGTCACATTGGTAATTGACTGAATGAGACTGTCAGGGCAGCTTCTCTTAATAGCTCTTAACTATAGTCATTCAAACTTCAGATTAGCCTTTAAATACCAGGCTCTCGGTATAAGCAGTTATTTATGAAGTGAGTAAACAGAAATCAGTCATGTGATCCTCAAATGCAGAGCTTTCTCTTGGGTTTTCTAAGCCCAAAATAGTAGGTAGCTTCCCAATTTTGGTGGTTTAAAAAAAAAAATAGAATTTATTGAATTGTGGTTGACCTTTCATTGTTTGTGCAGTGATACTGTTCTGAGTGTTTCCACAAAAGTTACCCAGTTTCTTTTACACCTAGATGAGCATGCAAATGTTTTAGCTCTTCTTCCCCTTTTTATGTTTAATTCAACTGCAGTCAGAGCCCCTCAGTGTATGTCAGTGCTTTCTGTAAATGTTTAGTCAGTAAAATCGGAGTCAGCAGAGCTCAAGTTCCGCACTGGCCCACCCCGGCCCACATTATCCTGCTCCGTCCTGTACTCCTCCAGGGTGCTGACTCTGCACTTTGTTGTGATAGCGGCTGACACACGTACACTCTTATACAGAGGTTAGCATGAAGACCTGTGTAGGTATGTGTGTAGTGAAATGATTGATTCACCCACACGAGGCAAGACTTCACAGGAAGAAGGAAAAGTCACACAGTTGTAACCTGCTGTTTGCATCTCCAGCAGTAATGACAGATACCCCGTTTCCTCTTCTCTCAGGGAAGTTGAGGTTACGACGTGAGGGAAGGTCATAGGTCAGGAGGTCATTAGCTGGAGCCAGATTTGCTATCACAGCATAGGCTTGATGTCTTTTACACTGTGGTGCATTTCCCACTTTCTGAAGATATAGTGAAAAACTGAAGGATCTTTGATATGCTAATGAACCGTCCCCCCTCGTCCCCTTGGGCCCTCCGTTTCAAAGAATTCCAGCTCAAGTTCATTGGAACATTTTTTTTTTTTTCCCTGCTAGCTCTATGTGGAAAAATGTTTGGATAGATGGCTGAAATGGAAAAGCTCAGCCAAAATTCCTATTGGGAATCACATGCCATCAGCTTTAAGAGCGAGAGAGTGAAAAACCTGCACGTTTGTTATCTTTTTGTAGTTTATTATTGTAACATTAATACACAGGGCCTCTATGCAGGAAGCCCTATTCTTATATTTCTTTAAGTTGCTCTTTGTGGATTTTTCCTTTCCCTGCTTTGTTAGGGTTTTCTCGTGTGTGTGTGTGTGTGTGTGTGTGTGTGTGTGTGTGTGTGTGTGTGTGTGTGTGTGTGTGTGTGTGTGTGTGTGTGTGTGTGTGTGTGTGTGTGTGTGTGTGTGCGTGCGTGCTCTCAGCGCGGTCACAGCAGGAATGTAAAAGCACGATTTTTTTTTTCTTTTTTTTCTCCCCCAGTCTTATGACCTGCTGCTTCTGAGCTCATGTTGTGAGTATCAGTTCAGTTTGACTGAAAGGGCAACAGAGTGTGAGAAGTAGTACTCCTGACTGTGTGGTGTCTTAACAATCCCCTTCTTTGTCCTGAGTGGGACAATGGGGGTGTATGCAAAAGCAGTCATCTACTTTCATTCTTATATCTGTCTGTGTTTGAATTTCTTGGCTTCATTTCTGTTTAAGGGCTCACACTCGGCTTTAAAATTTAAACCCCAGTGTCCCAGCTTGATGAGAGTATTGTAAAGTGAATTATGCCGCACTGGGAATGACTAAGGCATATAATTTATGGCTTATCATGTATTGTTCATATGTTTCCCTTATTAAATATTCTTACCTCAGTGCTGACCTAAAAGCATGGCTGTCACGCCGTTTGGAAAATCTGACTGTATAATTATGTAGCCTCACTGTTGTTGAGGGCAAAACATCCAAACTAGAGCTGAAATAATTAATCAGCTTGTTGAACGACAAAAAGAAATTACTGCTTTGATAAGCCATTATTGATAATAAGCAAGTCTTTAAGCAAAAAATGTCACACGTCCATTCATTTCATCTTAAAAATATTGAATCAAATGTGTTAAAAGCAGCAGTTGGTAGCAGTCTTTTACAATAACCACACACTTTATAAAGCAAATGATTAGTTGAACATTAAAGGGCAGATGTAGAATAACTGTTAACTTCAGAAATGTACATTTTTAGTTTACCTTAAGGCATCAAGGATTTGTAAAATGAGATTGTAGCTGTCCTCTAAACCCCAGCTTTGTCCTGTTAACAGACTCCTATTTTATATTAGTTTCAGGTTTCTTCCAACAAGAAAGAACATTATTTTATGCTTGAGATATTGTTGCTACAAAGTTCAAGATTAATGTCTGTTTAATAGGAGGTCTATGTAAGCATTCTCACCTAACCAGTTTTGTATCCCTCTCTCCTTTTACACCCCTCTGCCTGTTATTCTTGATCCAATCTCTCCCTCTCTCTTTCATAATGCTCTTTCACTTTCTTTTTCTCCCCTCTCTCTGTGCTCTGTCTCTCTCACCCCCTCCTCCCCCTCTCTACCTCCTTGGCAGGTTCATGTGTGCCCAGATGCCTAACCCCGTCCTGGAGAGCATCAGCATCATTGATACTCCTGGAATCCTGTCAGGGGAGAAGCAGAGGATAAGCAGAGGTCTGCCTCACATACATCCAGTTTTCCCACCTTTCACATACGCCTTGTTTCATGTTCTTAAAACTCTACCACACCACACCCACTGCTCAGAACCCAGAAACAAGCGCAATCAGAAAGCATTGCATGTATGCAAAATAAAACCACAGGAAGTGACAACTTCACTTCTGAAAAAGAAATGTTGAAACAACAAACATACCCTCCTTTCCCCAAGCCTGTTTCTGTTTAGCAAATGCACTGCCAATTTACTTCAGCAGTTTGGCTCACTGTGTTGTCAAACCTGTATTTAGCTCCTTTAACACCTCTAGGTCAATGCCTAACCAAACAGGTTGCATAAATCTGATGGAGACCTCAACAGCATGACAGTGCCAAGAGGCCACATAGCACTTTTCATTCTTTGTAGCTCTTCAGCGCCTTTAAAGAAATTGTCTGAAAGGGAGAGGAGCTAAAACAGAGCTGAGGCCCAAGACCAAGGCCCGGTATAAGATAAATAAGGACTATTTTAAGCAAAGCTCCAGGAATAAAAAGATATAGTAGGGAATAATTATAATAGATTGCATTTAAATCCCTCTTGTTTTCTAATCAGACCTAAAAAGGTATGAAAAATTGCGTCCTGCATTACCATTCTTCCTATTTTTATTTGCTTTATTACTACTTTTTAAACTTGATTTACCTTTTCTGTTTCCTATGTACTATTTATCACTACAGATCTGAATCATTTCCCTGTACTCTGTGGAAATAGATCAATTTATATTTTTATCTGCATGCTTCAGCAATGCTTCGACCTGCAGGGTCATTTCAGAATTGCCACATACGCACTTTTCTTGTAACTTTTGATGATCTTACAAACAAAACATAGCCTCTTCTTTTTTTCCCCCCACCTGCTCTGTGTGTTTGAGAGGAAGCACATATATAAGCACAGGTTTTCTGTACAACCCAGAGACAGGAAGTGGAGTAAAATGGCAAACATAGCAGAGTTTCCCAAGACTGCCCTCCCCTTATCCACTACCGCCTGTGTTTGGCAGCTTCTTTACAGGCTGCTCTTTATCGCAGTTGTTTCCTGTGAGGCACTATATGAAGAAATGGGGGGAAAAAAGAAGACTATTAAGCTAAATAAAGAAAAACTGATTATGTAATTAGCCTGTAGAAAGAGAAAGGCCAGAGAAACTGACAAGGCCAGACAAGCGACTGTAGACGTAGAAACGGATGTGCACATCTGAGTATGAATAAAGAGATTTGGCACACGGAAAAGTGACCCTGACTAAAGACACGAGGACGGTAAATCTGATGTTTCATACCTTAAACAGCTGTATACATACAGCACATACTCCTACATTCTTGCTGTCAAAGAGACTGTCCTCCGCATACACACTGTCTTACAGACATTATCCTCTCCTCTGTTTCTGTATAAACATGAATACAATACGGTACTGCAGACATACTGTACTAACTGTGTCATATATAAACACAACTGATTGGATTGTGCTGCTCAACTTTGACGGTCATGTGTGCCTCACCCAGAATAATGGCAGATCTGTTTTGTACCAGGCCTACAGGAAGCTATGATATTATTTCAGGTTTCCACAGATTGCTACGTCTCTAGTTTTTAGCGTAGATCCGCATTGCACAATTTCAAATGTGCAGGCTGTTTACATAACTTCACAATTACAAAAGTTTTCAGGAAAAAAATCAGGAAACGTGAAATTGATTTAAGTATATGGTGCTTTTTTTATTGCATAACACTTGGACTGTGTTTATTTTTGATTAGGTCAGCATGTGTGGTTCAGTGCTTGTTCCTTAGTAAACTATGAAGTGGCAAAAGCTATAGTAAAACTGGAACTAGGTGGTGTGTTTTCCGACAAGCAGTGCTGATGAATTGACAATGATATTTTAATGCTATTTAGCAAAATTAGAGGGGACTTGTTGCCCTTTTTTTCTGTCATGTATGCGCTCCTACATTGGTGGGAGCTCCTGTTAAACATAGCAAAGGACTGAAACAGTCAGCAAGAAGTGCAAGTAAGATTATACAAGACTGTGCAATGAAAAGTAATCCCTGTATGGCAAAATCTCAGGCAGTGTTTTTTTTTTTTTTTTTTTTTTTCTGCTCTTGGCTCTTTATATTGCCACAGAGAGGGGATGTTCCTACTGTGGTCACCTCAGACACCAGTCTCCTTCTGTGAGCATAAAATCCCCCCCCCCACCTGCTGTACAAACCTTTGCAAGGCAGCCAGTCAGAAGAGGGATGTCTTAAAGAGAGAGAGTAAAAACAGTTTGTTTCAGGCAATGGATGAACTGGGGGCTTGCACCAATGACCTGCATAAATAAACTAAACTGACTCGTGCAAAACTCTACTAGAGTCTAAGAATAAACATCTGGAGCTGGAAGTGAGCATAATAGGTCCACGTAAGCAGATTGTAAATACATTTTTTTAAAAAGGCTGAGCCTGCCACTATTAAGAGATAAAAAATAACACTTAAGGATTATTCTGAAGAAGAGGATGTCACTTTCTGGAAATATGTCCTTGCTGTGAAGTAAATGTGCAGCAAACAGATGTTTAAAGCTGGTTGTTTCTGTTGGCCTTTTGTTTAACAGACCTTGGCATATCGCACAACTTTATGCTAAGTCCTATCTGTTGTTTTATAGCTGCTGTGCTGTGATATGGAATTCTGTTTCTCGAATTCCAAACTAGTCCTTCGACTTTCCCAGAATTCTGAAAGAAAATATGCTCAGGGTTTTTTCCAATCATCTGCTCTCTGTCTAAGAGGCACATGATTTTGAAGCCATGAAGTCATGAGTGCATGGCTCTATCCCTTCATGTCTGTGTGAATAGTACAGACACAGCAGTTGTTAATGCTATGTGTTCTAAGTCAGCCTTGAGCAGCTGCCTCTCCGATTCCCTGACATGTGCGTTTAAAAACAGACTTAAGATGGAATGAACAAATATCCTCATCTGGCTCCCACTGGGATCCTTAACTGCAAGCAGTCCCCCTTTATGCCCCTTTACTTTCACATGTTACAAGCATGAACTAATTTTCCAGTATCCATCTGCTATATTCATCCAGACCTTGTCATTTTACTTTCACTTTTACTCTCTGTGTTCCCTCTTTATTCTCTTTTTATCTCCATGTCTCCCTCTTCGTGTCTCCATCACAGAGTTGCTCTTTTGACCGTATCTCTCCGTTGCTCTTTTGTATACATGTATTTGGACAGGGACAAAAGCCAGCCATGTTGGAATGCATGAGCTGCAGATCTGCCGTCAATTGTGCAGCTGCTGCGATGAGCTTTTAGAGCGACTGTCTCATTGGCTCAGAAAAGAATGCACACACTAATGAAAACCACTGCTCTCTTCGCTCCTACCTCCTCAAGTCCTTGAGGCAAATGAAAACTTAGGGGGGAAAAAGCCAATTTATGCAATCTGACTCTGCCCTGAGTTTCTCAAATAACCAAAGGAAGTGAATAGTACAGTAAGTTTCTGTGCTCAGGCGGCTATAGAAGTGTGTGTAGTGCACATTCTGGTCAAGCTATTCACTTTTTTTTTTATTTTATTTTTTTAAAGATGTTACAGTGTATAGCATTTTCAGTTTAACACCTTATATCAAGTATGTGTCTTCCTGCTTTCTGTTGATCTTTCGTTGCTTGGTTTCTCTAAGGCACGTTGCAGAATCTGCTGTGTCCAGAGGTCATTTTATTCCTGAGGCTAAAACCTCCAAAGAAAAAAGCTTTTAGCCAGTTCCACAGGAGTCACCCACCCTTCAATGTTGCAACACAATTTTCAAAATGTTTTTTTGTTACATTGATGGTTCAATTGTTTGTTTTTAAAGGGTCAGAAGTACTAGGTTATGTCAGACAAAGTAACAGGCTCTGCATTGTCAACCTCCCACGGCCTGCTGCAGGCCAGAAAAAAACATGTCATGCTTCAGATTATCCAGAGGGACTGTGGTTTAAACTTACCTTTATACCACTCTCTCTCTGTCTCAGTAAAGCAGTAAAGCCAGTTAATCAGTAATCAGAGGAAAAAGACCTGCCTCTTGAAATCCCTTATCTAAACATTACCTGGAATATAAATATGTGTAGAGTCCAAAACTAAACTTCTTTAAAGATGCAAGTTATTGGAGTTTCTTTCAGGTCAGATGGCTGCCACACCGTTGCACTTGATGTGCTCAAGTAGAATATGAACAAACATTGGAAGATAATAGTGCACACTGATACCCAGGACAATGTAGCCTGCTATGTGTGTCACTGTGAGCTTATCTAGTCATGACAGTTCTTTATCACTCCCCATATGTTAACAGCATGACACTATAATAATTCGTAATATGGCTGAATTTAACATGTACTGTCTTGTTTTTGTTTTAATGGCAATGCATCATCTGTTTGGGGAAACTTGATTTCAAGCAGCATACACACCTACCTAAGTTTTAATGTTGTTCAGACCTTATTGTAGACAAAAGGTTTAGAGCTGGGAAAACAGTCCAGTTAAGAAACCCAGTAATGCGACATTTAATATATTTAAAGATGTTTCAAAAAGCTTTTCTTTACTCTCTCCAGGGTACGACTTTGCCGCTGTGCTCGAGTGGTTCGCTGAACGCGTGGATCGCATCATCCTCCTGTTTGATGCCCACAAGCTGGATATCTCTGATGAGTTCTCCGAGGTGATCCGCGCACTCAAGAACCATGAGGACAAAATGCGCGTGGTGCTCAACAAGGCAGACCAGATCAGCACCCAGCAGCTGATGAGGGTCTATGGAGCGCTGATGTGGTCTTTGGGTAAAATCATCAACACACCTGAGGTGGGAAGGAGGGAAAAAAAGCCCTTTTGTTGTTTTTGCTTTTTTTGTTGTTGTTTTTTACAATTCTGTTTTTGACTGAAGATTTGTGTGAGAATAGTTGTGAGAATTATTTCACTCTAGCCTGGTAGTAATCAAGTGTTAGACACATGTGGAGCAAACAAAGGATGTTACTGTTTCAGAGTGAAAGCCAAGCTCCAGGCGAAGGTTGGATAGCTTTTCCAACGTTATCAAGTTCTCACTTTACCAAGGAACTTAAGAAAAAAAACACCTTAATGAAAGTGAAACGCGGATAAAATACCATCCATGTCAAATCCCATGTCCTAGCTGATATCACGTGACATAAGCACTTGTGATTTTTCCACCTGAATACTGAGTTAATGTTTGATCCAGAGCCATATTCATAAAGTGATCCCAGGGAAACCTTTGGAGCATGCAGATAATTACTCATTGACTTTGATCTGTAGTTCATATCCTGTTTGAAGGATTAACACTACAAATCAGTCACATTTTTAAAAAAATGTACTCCTGATTAACTCAGTCTTACTCTTTTCTTGTTTTTATTGTGTTGGACTATATAAATGTTTTACTTCTGTTTATAAATCCATGAGAACAATGTCACATATGTGGCCTGTGAGAGAATTTCTTGCCGTGGGTTTGAGCTGTAAAGTGTAACCTGATGGAGATGAATGGATATTAACTTGGAAAACCTTTATTCTAGGTGGTGCGTGTGTACATTGGGTCATTCTGGGCACAGCCCTTGTTGGTCCCGGACAACAGGAAGTTGTTTGAGGCGGAGGAACAGGACCTTTTTGTGGACATTCAGTCGCTGCCACGCAATGCAGCTCTACGCAAACTTAATGACCTCATCAAGCGAGCACGTCTCGCCAAGGTCAGTATTAAGAAAATTAAACCCTGTGGCCCAATGCAATGATCATTGCACAAAGCACCACATTCTTTTATACCAGTGCTTGAGTAGCACCTATGCTTCCTTTAAAGGATAGGCATGGATACTTGGAGAAACGGCACAGGTTCACCTTTAGAATTGGTATGGATTGGTAGGAAATGCATTTTAAAAAATTCAGTGCTATACACCACCACTAGTTCTGTGGTGTGTGATAATCCACTAGTCACTCACTGATGGATCATAGGAGTGTCTATAGACAAGCTTAGAGTTCAGCCTGCTGCTCTTTTCACATAGAGTGAGCTCAGTGCACATGGCAGTTTACCGGCGTTAGGTGTGCGTCTGCATGAAACCAAGCTCACCACATGTCAACCAGCAGCAGCGGTGACATTACATCTGGGGCACAGGTGACAAATAACACTGTAATAGTATAAACTAAGCTTTGTAGCGTTCACATCATAAACACAACCCGTTGAAAGTACCA
Source organism: Maylandia zebra (assembly GCF_041146795.1). Lineage (NCBI taxonomy): Eukaryota > Metazoa > Chordata > Actinopteri > Cichliformes > Cichlidae > Maylandia > Maylandia zebra. The sequence goes on along the minus strand of NC_135168.1, from coordinate 43,540,697 downwards.
GTATACTTTTTTTTTTTTTTTTTTTTTTTTTTTTTTTTTTTTTTGGCATATTTTTATAAATGGTATATTAAAAAAAAAGAAAAAAAAAAAAAAACCCCAAAAAAAACCATGAATTATAAATAATTAAAAAAAAAACACAGAAAAACAGCACTGACCACTTTCGGAAGAAAGCCTGCGATGTCAGAAAACACATTTTATATGCATTTATTTACCCTGGAAATATGCGTCACTGTGTTCTGTCTCGATGTAGTATGTGTTACTGTGTTTTTACACGTTCCAGCCATAGACCCGTCCTATCTTCTTACATTTTGGTGGCATTTTTCATTTAATTGTACATTTTTAAAGAAACCAAAAAGTAAAAAAAAAAAATGTTGAATTTTTTTTAAATGGATATTTCTGTCACAGATTACCATTCTTAGACTTGGCTGCTGAGTTTAATTTATGTGGTCATATTTTCACTCTCTATTCTTTTTAAGCCCCTGTCTTATGTCACTAATAGGGTGACACCAAAAAACAAACAATCCCCACCCTGCAACTTAGTGTTTCATGTTTAAAGTCACCACAAGCAGATGTCAGCCCAGTGATATGTTTGAACATATGTCAGTTTTAAAACGACTAATACAAATTATAGCACAGGGTTTATCTAATTCTGCTTTTAGTCAATATGTATATATCTGAAATTTAAAAATACACTGCAGACATCCATTTTAAATCTAGTTCCCTTCATTTGGCCTTCTGCCTGATTGAAAAGTCCAAAATTCAGATGTTGTAGCTCTGAAATGTTTAATGCAGAAGTCCAGAGGGTGCTAAGAATTTCTGCTTTTTCTCTTATGCATTCAGGTGCAAGCTTACATTATCAGCTCTCTGAAAAAGGAGATGCCGAGTGTGTTTGGAAAGGACTCCAAAAAGAAGGAGTTGATTGCCAACCTGGGGGAAATCTACCACAAGATAGAGAAGGAGCACCAGATCTCACCCGGAGACTTCCCCAAACTTGATAAAATGCAGGTAAGATTTAAAAAGGGAAAAAAGAAAGAACTGAAGCACTTCCCTGACAAAACTGAAGTGCTGTCTTGAGTTACAGATCTGATGAAAACACAACTCTATTTTTGGAGTGTTGTATAAAGTGTTAGAAACAGGCTGTTCAGAGTAGAATGACCTTCCAACCTTTTACTCTTCACCCTTCTTTCCTGCTCTTGCCCTCCAGGATGGGCCAGGACGGCGATGAGATTTATTTTTCCTGGTTTGTCAGGAAATCCTGCTTCTTGTATGTTGCTCCCATTGGTAGCCATTGAAGACTGATCTATTTCTATCACCAATTCCTGTTTTCTCTCAACCACCTTCATTCCCTCAGGAGCTGCTAAACGGTCAGGACTTCACCAAGTTTGCTTCACTCAAACCCAAACTGCTGGAGGCGGTGGAGGACATGCTCGCCAATGACATCGCACGTCTCATGGCAATGGTCCGCCAGGAAGAGGCCTCCATGCCCAGCCAGACCGTCAAGGGTGGAGCTTTTGAGGGAACCATGAGTGGTCCCTTTGGCCACGGTTACGGTGAGGGTGCCAGCGAAGGCATTGACGAGCTGGAGTGGGTGGTGGGTCGCGACAAGCCCACGTACGATGAGATCTTTTACACCCTCTCTCCCATCAACGGCAAAGTGTCCGGCGCTGCCGCCAAGAAGGAGTTGGTGAAGTCCAAGCTGCCCAACACAGTCCTGGGAAAGATCTGGAAGCTGGCAGATGTGGATAAAGATGGCTTCCTCGACGACGAGGAGTTTGCCCTGGCCAACCACCTGATCAAGGTAAAGCTGGAGGGCCACGAGCTGCCTCCCACGCTGCCAGACCACCTGGTGCCCCCGTCTAAACGTGGGACGGTGGAGGCCTAGATGCACCCTGCAGATCATTGATGTCAACACAGGGCTCTCCAGGCAGTGTCTAACTTCAAGAAAGAACGGCAGCACCTGGGGTATTTTTCACCAGAGAGAGACTGGAGGGTATCTGGGGGTTGGGTGGGAGGGAGGGCGGGTCCATCTTTGTGAATCTGGGGATAATGTTTAGTGTGTGTGAAATAAACGGTGGGAGAGGGGTTTTATTTGCAGACCGATAGAAGGACAATTACCAAACTGATGGGTAGCTGGAGGTCACACGATGAGGTGGAACATGGATTTATGCATCCTGTGTAAAAGATGTCTTACAAATATACACTTCATATTGTTATATGTTGATCCAAAGAAATCTAGTTTTTTTTTTCCAAATGGGAAAGAGAAAGGAAATGAATCAAAACAGCGGTTAGATGTGCTTTATCTCTATTTTTGTATTTCCTCACTGTTAACTTTGACTCTTTCCAGAAGCTTCCTTTTTTATTATTTTGCCGGATAAATAAAAAGGAATGCTTGTACCATTCAAAAGGTTAAGTGGATTTGTATTTAATATTGCTATATCACATTTAACAGTGGTTTGTCAGAAGAAAGCTACTTATTAAAATGGGGGAAACACATTTAAATAAATATGCTAAATAAATCTTAACTGATTCATAGTTTGGTGCTTTAAATTTGTAGTGGTTTTCTGTTACCAAAGGTTATGTCAAGGACTGTGTCACCCAGAGGTCATCCAAAGGTCATCCAGAGACTATTTAATGTATTAATTTAAATTGGTTTAGTGTGCTTTCCTGCCCTCTGTAGGCTAGACAGAGTCAAAGCAGGAGGCTGGGAGGACATATAAGGTAATTTAGCCATGAAAGTGGCTTCTGCCTGCACGTTTTCAAGGACAAATTGAAAATGGTGGCGAAGGCAGACATGCTTGCGTTCTCTGGAGCTCTTACACGACACGTGGAGACAATTTACAAAAACTCAGTCCGGGCTCAGAGACGAGCACAAATTGTAAACAGAAAGACAGGAAACACTCTCCAGTGAGCCTGGAAATAATATACACTTTTATTCGCCTTATAAATCTGTGCGACTATATAACCTGAGCAGGCCTAATGTAGATGTCAGATGTCAAAACAAGCAACTGAAGTATAAATAATACTCGTCAGGCCTGTATGTATCGGCTGTTTTCTCAGTGTTTGTAAAGGGAAATGCAGAAAGATGACTTATGCAATTCCAAGAGTTGCACAAACACATCCTCATACACTGCACGTCTCATCATGTTTGTTTGCATATTTTCCAAATGGCAGATTCATCGTCTCATCTGATCATTTTATGTAACTGAATATCAGTTGAGAGAATCAGTTTACCTCCTAAAACACGCCATTACACTCACGGTCATGTGTTTCCATCTTATCTTAAAATTACTCTGAAACGCTGCACAGTGACTCAGTAAGTTATCAGCCAGCATAAGATACATGATATTTCTCCTCTGGTCCAGAGGCGCTCTCTTGTGTCTTCCTGAGTTATTACAAGTGCTGTTTCAACCAGTTGTAAGCAATTCTACTTTCCCACGCCCTTCCAGCACATGCGTGATGGTGACAGTAAACATTATGTAGTTATTAGGAGCTGCACAGATTTCTAACAGGTCTGCTCTGTCTTAATTATCTTTATCTGCATTCTTGCCCCAAATTAATATAACCATCCTTTCTCTATGTCATTTACTTATTGATACTTGACGTGAATGGTTTAATGTATTGAATGGTAAAAATGTATTGCTTTTTGTGTTGTTACACCTTTAACATAAGTCACGCAGTTAGGCCCATAAAAGTGCTTTAACCATTAAGGCCTCTGTCAGTGCGCCCCAGGGTGGCTGTGGCTACAATGTAGCTGCCATCACCAGTGTGTGAATGGGTGGATGACTGGTTGTGTAAAGCGCTTTGAGGTCCTTAGGGACTAGTAAAGCACTATACAAATACAGGCCATTTACCATTTTTATCACATCACCCAGGTTCAGATTGAGCAGTTTTGTTTTTTTTTTTTTGTTTTTTTTTTGTCCTTTCAAATTAACCAGATTAAAGACCTGCATTTGATTCCAAGTGTTGATCTTAGATTTAGTAGCTGTTCACTGGAACTAAACAAGCGAACAGCTACTAAAAATGTAAATAAGGTACACCATCATTAAGCTGAAACACCCAAATAAACCAATCGGGGAGAGAACACTAACTTTAATCTGGTACATGTGTAAAAAGTGTGACAGCACCGGGCTGCTCAGCACCACTAATACACCACAAAAGACAGTTTAAGTGCATGATTGGATTCAAAAACACTCATGAGGTAGGAATATTATTGTCAAGGGAGTTTACAACAAGGTAAATGAACAGATAAGAGATAAACTTGGTCCAGAACAGTAGGAAGAGAAAAGGCTTGTGATCTAAGGCATACCATGCCATCTGTCAAACATGGTGGAGGCAGTGTTATGACATGGGCGCCTAGTGGAACCAGGTCATAGTGTTTATTAATGATGTGACTGCTGATAGAAGTAAAAGGATCAACTGTAAAGTATGCAGGGCTCTACGCTCTGCTCAGATTCAGCCAAACGCTGCAAAACTGATCAGATGTTCTTCAGTGGCCCAGTGAGTCGCCTGTTCTCAGGTCAATAGCTTTTCAGCTATTCAAAACAAAACTGAAAGCAGTAAAGGCCTGACGCAACATCTTAACCATGAAGACCGCATCTGGTGATGTCCATGGGGTTTGTGGTCCAAATACTTACGGACATAAGCTGCATGTTTTAAGGATGCGCAACTTTATTACCTGATTGTACTGTTGGTTGCATCTCTGTGTCTGCAAACAAAATGAATTTAACCAAAAGTGGATGCTTGTTTGTTGTGTCCCATTAAAGAGGTAAAAACTCTTTTAAGATGGATTTCTTTTTGTTCTCTGGCACAAAAATGTTGTAAAAACCACTGATCCTGAATTTCAGCCACTGCATCACTATCACAGGATAAAGATCAAAATACAAGCCTTGTCATTAAACTGATGCAAAGAGGAAAAAAGGATAACTAATAAAATTGGAAAGAAATCATTAGTTAAGAAACGTGACTGGATTATTCTGCCAATCAGAGATACCAAGAGATTCCTAAAATTTAACATAAAGCATAATTTGTGGCCACCTTTAAAATGGAAAAGAAATGCAATTTAGAAAGAATTTTTTTCCATTTACTATGAAAATATTGGAATTTACTGAAGCTCCTTTGCTTCTGATGTTCTTTTAATTGTAAATAAAACAGAGCCAAAAACATTTACTTCCCCCTGAAAAGTCAGGATCCTCCCCGGTTCAAGCAGATCATTTCCAGCTGGCAGCAGCTCCAGAGTTCCTCCTGTTCAGGTATGATAATTTACTGACAGAAAGCTGCTGGAATGCCCAGGCTGGTGTGAAGAGAGAGGCTGTTTGGCTCTGCATCCCTGTGCCTCTGTGCACTGTGTGTTTGGATAGCCGCTCTTCCACACTGTACATCTCTCCTTTACATTGTTTCCGTCTTCCAGCCTTCCTCTGTCAGGACGTCACCTTTTTCGCCTCTTCCTTCCTTGCCTTCCACTGTTTTCTGCTACTGCTTCTTTGTTTTTCATCTGTATTCCAGCCATGCCCCTGACTCTCTTTCACTCCACGTCAACCCTCTGACATGCTGACCCCAGCAGGGAGCTGACTGGGTCAGGCTTATGTAACACAGTCATGTGGAAGCCCACTTGGAATGAAGCACCTGTAGCCTATGTGTGAGTACAAACTGTAAGATGTGCAGCTATTAAATACTCATCTTATATAAGTCAAGTCAGCATTAGTGTAGTTTGAACATCCTTAATGACCTGTGGAATAAACCTCATATATTGGACACTTTTTAAGATGTGTGCCTACTTTTTCTGCACACTGAATGCAATCTTTAAACAAGGATATCTGAAAAACTTCCAAAGGTAAAAGCCTGAAATCTTCACTTGCCTTTCTTGCCATCAAAATGAACCAGATCTGTAATTTCAATTACAGTTGAAATTACAGTCTTACTCAGCACCTCAAAAATCTTGCGTGTCTTATGCATGAGTTCAGAAAGGAAGATCTGCAATCACTCATTTGCCTGCCTTCCTGGGTTTTAGGCTGCTTTGCTGTTCTCTTCATCACTACTGCTTTTCAATACAGTCAATCTCAATACTGTCATCATTACTCTAGTCCAATTATCTTCTTGCCCGCCTTCTTAGAGCCAATCAGTATCCACTTTGCGTTGTTTAAATCTACGCTCTCTGTCGTTCTCCCTTTCAGACTCATTCGTGTAACCCACCTCCTCCCCATCTCCACCTAGCAGACAATTCAGTGAGAGCTTCATCCAAGCCTCAGTCTTAATCTTCACCAGCACCTAGACTCCTGTTCTATATCCAATCACCACTGGGATTCTGTTCTGCCATGATGGGTCATCGGAGTCTTAACTGCCAAATACATCAATTTCTCTATCAATAAATCATGTTCTTCCAGATGATTTCTCCTTATTTAAAAGAAATTGTATTCTTAGAATCTGTGTAGGAAATATCACACAAGGTCAATAATTTATTGGGACAAAATTTTATTTTTTGGTGATTTAAGAACACATCAGAGCAGCTTCAAATGTACCTCTAGGAGTGCTTCAATATTTCCTGTAATGAAGATGTTTTCTGGACAGTTTCACATTCTTGAGGGAAGATGGGGATGGGCAGAAGGAAGATTTCATATAAGTGTTTATAAGTTACAATGTTTAACCTGATTTTGTCTGGTGGAGGGGGTGGAAAGTGCTGCCACAAACACAAACACTGGTTTATCTGCATTGAAACTCAACAGAAAGACTTTTTTTTTTTTATGTTTAAAGAGACAAAATACACACCAAACATTCAAATTAAAAGAAAAATCTTACATTTTTTTTCTTAATTTAAAAAAAAAAAAGCTTTATATACTGAATATCTTTTAATAGAAACCCTTAAATATAATTAGTCCTGTTACCCCAAACCAAATCTGAGTCTTTACCACAGACTCGTGTTATCTCTTTAAGTCCAGGGAGGTTTCATGAGGTAGACAGATGTGCTCTTTGGGGGGGAGGAACAGTCTTGCTTTGGCTCAGTTTGTCCTTTTTTCCCCAGGTTTGGTTGTGTGGTGTCTCCACTGGTCACAAATCAGTTCGTTTTATCACTTTTCAGGCTCAGCAGGGCCGCTTGGCTGCTTGCAGAGGAGCTCCGAACATTTCCTGAGAGGCATAGGTGATATACAGGAAGCCGTCACCATCTCTGTAGCGGGTATACACCTCCCCCATGTTGGAAGACATGCAAGACATGCTCTTCTCCGCCACCAGGAGAAACAGAGCCTGGGTGGAGTCCAGAGCGATTTTATTCCTGGAGGGGAGACAGTTGGAGAGGCAGACTGAGATTTTTAGGACAAAGAAAGACAGAATGTGAGGGAGGCAGAGGCATGGCGAAGAATGACAAATCTGACAACTTGCAGGAGAAGAAAAGGGCTTTAAAAATCAGAACAAAAGAACCTGCTGTGAGTCACAGATGACGTACCTGAGCAGGCAGAGGAACTGACCCAAGGTGAGCTCATAGGGAACCAGGAACTTTGTTTTGTCCAACAGGGGAAGGGTCCTTTCACGGATGTAACGTTCGACAATCACCTAAAAGCAAAAACACGTCTGCTTTAACAGGAAGTTCAACAACACGCATCTATTATGTCTTTAAAACATCTTAGTCTGAATCAACTTACAGGCAGCTTGTTGGGGAATTTAGACCGAATGCTGCACACTTCATTTTTTCTTGTTGCTAGAGAAAAAAAAAATAATAATTTGAAGACCATATTTTACACACATGCTTTAAAAACAGCATCCACTCAGTGAAAGGTCAACCAAATTGTCCTACTGAGGCATTTCCTCTGCTTGAAGGGCACCGTTTCCACAGATTTCTCAAAAGGAGCCATTTGTGCTTGGTTTTGTTGAGTGTTTCGCAGAGGCCGATGGTGATGGAGGCTGTCTCGCCCGGGCTAACGACAGAGTCCCCTCGGGTGGAAGTAAGCAAACCCCGACGAGCTGAGGTGACCACTCGTGTTTTATAGGGTGCGTGGGCTGGGAGGAGTCGAAATGTGACACCAGCAAACAAGGACACGCTCCTCGTCCCGGGGAGAAGTGTGTATGGATGCAGAGGTGTGTGTGTGTGTGTGTGTGTGTGTCCTCTTCAGAACAGATTCACACATACTGGCTATCTCTCTGAGTGTTCTCACGTCGGCTTGTGATTTCGGTTCTGCTGTCACGTACACAGAGGAGGACACTATGTGAAGAACACAGCGTAACGAAGGAGGCCCGCCTCCAAGAGAAGCAGAGGTTCCTAAACAAAGCTGCACAACCCAAACTGTCACACTCAAAAACTAGATGAGCCATACTTCTATCCTTTCACTTAGTGTCTGACGTAGGACACCATGGTCATCTTTAGAACATTTAACCCATGTTAAGCTAAACTTTTACCCTTGACTAACAATGGCCAGCACCAGTGATGACAGTGACTTGATCCTGTGTGCTTCTAATTACAGGAAGCACTGTGTAACTCATGTCTGCAGCATCTGCAAGCTCCAAATGTTATCTTATTACCTTTTTAAGTGCTGTGTGTGTTTCACACATATGGACACAGAGACATTCATTTAGATCCTCAGGCAGAAATCTGTAGTTGTTTCCACATCACATCTAAAGTCAAAGGGCGATTGTGCTTTGGCTGTCGAGCTTCATCAGTTGTTGACTGACCGGCCTGATGAAGTCTGATTTGCCTCATCAGCGTCTTCTTTTAAATCACTGCCAAAGACTTGTTTATATCATGTATATGATATCTGTTGGTATCCGTTTTTGTGTAGATTTTTGGCATACTCTGCTGATTCTTTTAACATTTAGATAGTTTTTGTCTTCATTTTAAGTTATTACAGCAGGTCACACTGTATCTTCTTCGTATTGTCATTTTTGAATGCTGTGTGGCCCATTTTAACTGATTTGTAAATTGTTTTTATAATTTTCTCTTAGTTTGTTCTTTTATTCTTTGTTTGCCAGAAGCACTTTGCAATTCTGCTTTACACATAAACTTTAATATTATTATTAGTGTTATTATTATCATTATATTAACTGGGGCTGTATTATTTTGATTTATTCAGTCTCTTTACACTTCTCTTTCTTTTGGAAGCTCTAAAATCTGCATGAAAGCTGCTTCCCTCCTGAATTTACTGGAGTTGTCAGTTTGTTATGGAGCTAAAACTAGTATTTTGCAACAAGAGTTCAGCAAGTATCATCACAGTGACAGCTATTTATGTTGGTTCCACAAAGACTGTAATTTAACTATATTTAGTTTTACAAAAATGTGAGTTCAGATTTTGTGGAAACCATTGTGAATAAACTGTCAGCTGAGTTATGAACAATGCATTTCTCTTTAAGGAGCTCATGCAGCAATGGACAGCTGCTCTACTCTGGATAAAGATTGCCCTCTGCTGGATGGAAGGTAGCCCAAAGGTCCCCTGCACTGCAGAGGAGACGCTCACCTATGCCTATCATGACATTTTCCCCAGTGGCTTCATTCTTAGTGGAGTGATAAAAACTCTTGTCAGTTTGTCCCCCCAAACTGACGACTTTATGCTTTTTAAAATTTTTATGAAGTACATTTAAAAGAATATAAATCCAACTAACAGATTCAGAATTTAAAAAAATAAATAAATAAATGTAATGCTGAGAAACAGTCAAAATTCTCATTTCGAGAGATGATTTCTGACTTTACTCTCATTTATTATATCACTAGGCTATTCTCAATATTTTTAGAATAAAGTGAGAAAAGAAAATCATAATTCTGAGATTAAAGTTGAAATGTTGAGTTTAAATCTGGATTCTGAGAAGTCAGACTTCAGAGGAAAGTCAGATTTTAGAGAAAAAGTCAGAAATGAAAGAAAAAAATCCGATTGATGAGAATAAAGTCATAATTCTGACTGTTTCCTGTGAATTATGATTTAATCTCAGATTTCTTTCAGATTTAAAAAAAAATTGATTCATGACACAACATTATTTTTTCTGAGGCTTTAACCTTCTTCTGTAGTAAGACAATTGAAACTTGTGGGTGGATCCAGTGTTGCTCCGTTCTGGCATCCTCTCCTCCCATGCCTGCCAACTCCAAGCTGCCCACATGTCACATACAGTAAACACAGCAGACTGGCCAGGGTAGCTCACTCTGAGAGCAAATAGTGCTCAGAGGTCACTGAATGTCACTCAGCACAAGGTAATTTAGGATTATGCTATTTGTCATCACAAAATAAATGAAGATTTTAAAAGATCCAAACTGTTTAGTTGCAAGAAAACCACAAAAGTGACAAACAAGTCAGTTCAGTTGTATCTGTTTAACACAAATTTGCAACAACAGTCACCTCAAGGAACTTCATATTGTAAAATAAAGACCCTAGAGTACAAAAAACAGGCAAACAAACAAACAATAGGGAAAGACCCTTTTTGCAGAGTGCATACTTTTACTAGTAGATATCACGACGGTGTCAACGATGCTGAAACTAAAGCACTTTTGTGTTAGCTGTGCATTTTTTTCCCAAGAAAAGAAGAGGATAAAAACTTTGTTGTGATTTTTTCCCCATATAAGGTCAAACTTTGCCCCCAGAGAGGGGGCCTGATTCACCTTGACTGGTAACCATTGGTAACCCTCATTCACCACACGTAGGAACTTTATTTTTGTGAAGCTGCTTCAGCACAATTCCTGTGCTCAGTCTCTTCCTTATGTTAGCAGAAGGTCGTAAACTATAATGATTTATTACTATACATATAAGAAAGTATAAGCAGCTTTTAAAACTTGAAGCTATTTGACTATTAGCGTATCACATGTGACAACTAGGATATGTTCCACTCTCATCCCCGCCTTCCACCCACCCCAAACCCTGAATTAGACGGATAAGAATCCAGGGAGAAAGAAACTGGATGGATGGCAAACACAGCTGCTTTCATTTATTTACCCTGCAATTATTCTAAAGCATAATGTTTAGTGGAAATAGGTAGGTAAATGTCAGCAACACTCCAAATGACAGGAGGCGTACTCAGACAGAGCAAATGCAGGCTTCTGTGTGGGTGAGCAGCATCTCTCATGTGTGCTGTTTAGCTATAGAGTTACATGCGATAGAAGGGATAAATGCTTAAAGACTTCGCTTGGAATACAAAGATCGTCCTTTGATATGTGCATTCAATAAGACTATAGAGTATAGATTTCACTAATGCAGGCATTGGATTATAGTATTCAACTCTATGCAATGTATCAGTGAAGAAAATAGCCACATTAACATTATACACATTATATCTCAAAGAAAAGCACTCCTCAAAGTAATCAGATTACTGCTGCAATATCTTCTTATTAAATTAGTCACACATTCCCTCAATATCTAATATTGTTTGAAGTCACATGACAAGACAGCATTTTACACAAAAGGTGTTTATCTAGTGAGCTTCTGAAGTAGAACAAAGACTCTTAGTTTTAAATGTAATGGAGTTAAAATTCTACTTTTCTTACAGAAACGTCAACGCAGGCAAATAAAGCTGTTCATACTGGGTCACGTGGCTTCTTATCGCAGCTCTACTCCCCATCTTGCAGAGATGATAAAATCTTGCATAGCTGCAGCTTTTAAGATGAAATACGTGCAAGTTTCAAGTTATAGCCGATGGAAAAAAACACTTGCAGCGCATTAAAAATTCAACTTTTCTACATAAAAAAAAAAAAATCAGTTTAGGGGTCAAAACATGGGCTAAAAAGTGGAGCAGAGAAACGACCCTGCTGATTATGTGCACAGTGTGCTGCTCGGAGCGTGGGTGCTGGGGTGTTTTCTACTGCTATAGTTGGATGAACACTTGAGGAAACAGTGCATCTGTCCTCTGCGATCCTGCGCGCTGAAGTTGGACACTCTGGGAATTTTCTTGCGTCCGTTCGAAAAAACTTGGTCGTCCAATCCGTGTGCAGCTCCTGCACACTGGCTCCTCCTTCCCCTCTCCCTCTGCCTGCTCCCACATGTAACGCTATCGCTGCCTCTCTGTTGCATTGTCTCATTGGGGACGCAGCGCACGGAGTCCAGCGCTGCGGACAACTCCGGCGGACCTGCGAGCTTTAAAGTGACAGGGGAAGGAAAAATGGACAATGTCGAGCGGAAATGAAAACCTGGGATAGTATGAGTCATGGCTCGTTGAGGTGTCTTCAGTCTGCCGGTGGATTCATTAATTCCAGCCCTGTGTCAGTCAGTCAGCGGGGCTGCCTGAAGCCGCGAGGCTGCACTGCACGTTAGAATGAGCCGCTATCCTTGATGTTGCGTTAAACCAAGCAGCTGCTATGTTGAAATCCCTCATTCGGACCTGTGTGGCTCTACCTGGTGCTGGACCCTAGTCCGTTCCTTCCCTTATCCCGGTGTGCGGTAACTGAGTGGTGGTCAGCGGTGCGCCCTGAGGAGGATGGCCGCCCGCCGCGGATGCGTGAACTCGCTCTGGTCGGGCACCGAGCGCGTCCGCATCGGAGAGCGCCTCAAAGCGACGCTGGCCGGAGTGATGGAGCTGGAGGTGCTCAGGTGCAAACACCTGGAGATGGTGGACGCCGCTCTGGAGGATCGACCGCCCGTTGCCGCCAACGCTGAGGATCCACGGGCGGCGGAGGAGGAGGAGGAGGGGAGAGAGACCTCGGAAAGCGGCGCAATGGATGCCGAGCATGGCTCTGCGACATCCCGCCGGCAACAGGTCAGTCAGTACGTCTGTCAGCTCACAGGTCGGATCCACAGACAGATGATTAAATATGAATGAAGGGCTGATGGTGATCTGCCAAAAAGCCAGTCCCTCTGCGACTCACTAGACAGATTTTATCGCTGCCTCGAGCGCACGGCTGTGCCGAGAGCTGAATACTCAATTGAATGTGATGGTGCCAGAGATCAAGCCAGGCATGCAGTGTGTGCGTGTGTGTGTGTGACATGGAGCAAATGTCACTGAGGTCAGGAAACCGGGACCAGCTCTGGCTCTGTGCCCTGCCTCATGGTTAGAAAGAAACATGTGGCGCTCAAATCAGGTGCAGGTATTAATACACAAGCCAGCGCTGCATTTTTTGGCTCAGGACCATAAGCTCTCCAAAGGTCACTTTGGCTCTCCGTTTGCATTTACAATTACTCTGATCACATTCTAAATACCAGCCCCTCCACTTTTTGTCTAAAAAGTGCGCTGCCTATTTTTTTTTTTTTAAAGTGTGTATGTTCAGTGGAGTGTGACCAACCTGAAGAGGGTTAGGCTGTCTCTAAACACCCATTTAACCCCATTTCCCCAAACCTGCCCTGAAATGGATATGCAGGTCTTTTGTGTGGAGAATGTGGGTTGACATGTAGGCTGATACAGGAGGACAGGATGAGAACAGGTCTCATCCTGAGGCATGGGCCCCGGGGCCGTAGCTGGTCTGCTCCGTTATTGGTGATCTACATTTAAAGCTGAGGAGTCATCAAGATGTAAAATCGGCCAAAAATGAGATGATTAAGATGACTATGGGTGCATCCATCAGTGTGTGTGTGTGTGTGTTTTTAACAAAACATAATAAATGTAAAATGGCAATGGGCAAGAGGGCACAGGAAGAGGATGACCAGTGTTATAAACAGAAATATAATGTTGAAAATATTAGACATGACCACTGTTTCAACTTGTTAAATTTGTCTTTTGATATTAAACAAATATTTTCTGGTTTTTGATTGTTGGTTAAAGGAGACATGCAACATGAACATCAGGCATTATATGCTAGAAAACATTGATGGATGGACATTGATTGCAATGACTGGCTTCAAGTTTAAACACCTTTTTTATGGTATTCACAGCCATCTAAAAAATAAATAAATAAAACAAACATTTTTCCAGCAACTTTAATACCAAAAATAAGCAAAAGTAATCTGAAACTTCACTGCATTGCACATGAAGTGGTGTGTTACTTTGTACAATGTGGATTATACCTGGAACATTTCCAGACTTGACAAACAGGTGATGGGTTCAGGCTGGAATTTGAGCAAATGCCAAATTTACGTTACATTTTAATGAAAATGATAAATAGTTTCAGAGCCAGGCAGCACCACAACCCACAAGTCTGAAGCATCACAGTAACCTCCACTGCACAGATGCCCAGTTTCACAAAAACAGATTCTTTACAGAAGGGATTTTGTTGTAGATACTATGTGCAGACCTGTTTTCCTCAGAACTAAAGGTTGCTGCTTTACAAACAAACTGCCCAGCAGTGCTTGCTACTTTTCACCAAATACAGTGGGGCAAAAAAGTATTTAGTCAGCCACCGATTGTGCAAGTTCCCCCACTTAAAATGATGACAGAGGTCAGTAATTTGCACCAGAGGTACACTTCAACTGTGAGAGACAGAATGTGAAAAAAAAATCCATGAATCCACATGGTAGGATTTGTAAAGAATTTATTCATAAATTAGGGTGGAAAATAAGTATTTGGTCACCTCAAACATGGAAAATCTCTGGCTCTCACAGACCTGTAACGTCTTCTGTAAGAAGCTTTTCTGTCCCCCACTCGTTACCTGTATGAATGGCACCTGTTTGAACTCATCATCTGTATAAAAGACACCTGTCCACAGCCTCAAACAGTCAGACTCCAAACTCCGCCATGGCCAAGACCAAAGAGCTTTCGAAGGACACCAGGAAAAGTATTGTAGACCTGCACCAGACTGGGAAGAGTGAATCTACAATAGGCAAGCAGCTTGGTGTGAAAAAATCAACTGTGGGAGCAATCATCAGAAAATGGAAGACATACAAGACCACTGATAATCTCCCTCGATCTGGGGCTCCACGCAAGATCTCATCCCGTGGGGTCAAAATGATCATGAGAACGGTGAGCAAAGATCCCAGAACCACACGGGGGGACCTGGTGAATGACCTGCAGAGAGCTGGGACCAAAGTAACAAAGGTCACCATCAGTAACACACTACAACGGCAGGGAATCAAATCCCGCAGTGCCAGACGTGTTCCGCTGCTGAAGCCAGTGCATGTCCAGGCCCGTCTGAAGTTTGCCAGAGAGCACATGGATGATACAGCAGAGGATTGGGAGAATGTCATGTGGTCAGATGAAACCAAAGTAGAACTTTTTGGTATAAACTCAACTCGTCGTGTTTGGAGGAAGAAGAATACTGAGTTGCATCCCAAGAACACCATACCTAGTGTGAAGCATGGGGGTGGAAACATCATGCTATGGGGCTGTTTTTCTGCCAAGGGGACAGGACGACTGATCCGTGTTAAGGACAGAATGAATGGGGCCATGTATCGTGAGATTTTGAGCCAAAACCTCCTTCCATCAGTGAGAACTTTGAAGATGAAACGAGGCTGGGTCTTCCAACATGACAATGATCCAAAACACACCGCCCGGGCAACAAAGGAGTGGCTCCGTAAGAAGCATTTGAAAGTCCTGGAGTGGCCTAGCCAGTCTCCAGACCTCAACCCCATAGAAAATCTGTGGCGGGAGTTGAAAGTCCGTGTTGCTCGGCGACAGCCCCAAAACATCACTGCTCTCGAGAAGATCTGCATGGAGGAATGGGCCAAAATACCAGCTACTGTGTGTGCAAACCTGGTAAAGACCTATAGTAAACGTTTGACCTCTGTTATTGCCAACAAAGGTTATGTTACAAAGTATTGAGTTGTATTTTTGTTATTGACCAAATACTTATTTTCCACCCTGATTTACGAATAAATTCTTTACAAATCCTACCATGTGGATTCATGGATTTTTTTTTTCACATTCTGTCTCTCACAGTTGAAGTGTACCTCTGGTGCAAATTACTGACCTCTGTCATCATTTTAAGTGGGGGAACTTGCACAATCGGTGGCTGACTAAATACTTTTTTGCTCCACTGTATGTTATCTCCGGATTGTTTCCATGGTCTGCTGTGATATGAAACAATGCCGTCGACAGCTACAGGAATAACACTCGTTCTGAGAAAGTAACAAATGCTTCATCATGGTGGCTTTACACAACCTGTTATTACACTGTGAATATGTGTTCCTGATACCAGTGAGCGGTATTAGTCAGCAGCCTGCAGCATATTAATACATGTTCTGTTTAAGCCAGGCTACAGCTGAGGTCACATCTGCAGAATATTGTATTTATTTATTTTTGACAGAGTGAAATGAAATTGTATCCCCACAAATAGTCTGCAGAGGAGAAGCGGAAAACACTTGAAATAAAAAGTGATGGGAGAGAGCTTTTTTGCAGTCCCATCTGAGAGAGGGCATCCGCATGGAAGCGCTTCTCATAACGTGCCGCCTTCCTCACCACCCACCCACCAACATCTCATCTGTAGTTCCTCCCGTGGTGCTGAGAAATCCTGTGGAGAGGCCGAGCAGCATTGCTCATTCTCACCTCTGAAGGGAGCTGCCGATGTAGCAGAGCAAGCAGGCTGGCACGCTGCCCTTTGCCCTGGCTGGCCTTCACCAACACACACACACACACACACACACACACACACACACACACACACACACACACACACACACACACACACACACACACACACACACACACACACACATCTAATTGACATAATGCTTTCCCAGCCATAACCATAACCACAAGCATAACCTAAATGTAACCCTGACACTAAAACCACATTTTGAGCCTCAAAAATGCCTACAAACTCGTGGGGACATGCATTTTGTCCCCATAAGGGTTCTTGGTCCCCACAAGTGTAGTAACGTTCCAATTTTTGGTCAAAACAAAGATATGTAAACATGGTACGCACACACAAAACAACATTTGCATAAAAGGGAAACAAATTTCTGTCTTGTTGCGACATGTAGCTGCAGATGGAGAGGGAACGAGGAAGGGAAAGTTGACGGTTACCTACTGCTTTGTTTACTAGAATCAACATACAGTTTTATACGTAAACCCATTATATTCATTTTCCCTGTATACACTACTCATTACTTTGGAAATCATTGGTTGTTCAGCCTTTTTTGTAAGCCAAGGATTTGGTGACTCATAGCATAATGTGCTCTACCGCAACACTAGATTTTTTTTCTTTCTTTCTTTCTTTTTTAATAAACTCTTGAAATATGATTCACATTTTTTCTCTCTAGCAGCAGAAAGAGGAGGATAGAAGCCACAACTGCGCACATCAGGGTTATGGCTGACTGTTACGGCCGTGGTGTCATCCGTGCTGAAAAATGCAGTTTAAAATGAGGGAGTATTTTAAAGAATGTCGGCTTTTGAACAAATGTTTTAAAAAAAACAGAGCAGTGGTTCTGTAGAATGGACAGAAAACACATTTAATTTGCATTAATACTATGAATAATTCAGATCTGCGCAATCTGTTGTATGGAGAGAACAAGCTTTGAGTTACTGAAACGACATCTAATCTGGAAACTAGAAGAAACATAACTTTTTGCTTTCGAAATGAGCATCAAGGCCACGATGGCGGATTCCGGCTCATTGCCGTTCAGAGTTTAAAAATAAAAATCTCCTCGCTGAACATAACACATCGAGAACAGGAGTGGGAGAAGGAGGGAATATGCTGCAGAGCTTTAATTAATTCACACGCACAGCAGAACTGCAACGATTAATTAATAGACAGGAAATTAATCAGCAGCTACTGTAATAAGGAAATCTTTTAGGACTGATTAAAGCTTGTCAAATGTGGAAATCAGCTGTCGTTTCTTGCAGAAAGCTGAATATCTTTGAGCTTCATGATTAAGCGCAAACAGCCGGTGATACTCATATAACGCTTTTCTACTCACATTAAACACACAGAGTGCTTTCTTACTACAAGCTAGAGACGAGCAGGTTGATCCAAATATCAGTAGTATCGATACCAATGATACTGGTATCATATCGATACTAGCGCGACAGAATCGATACTTTGTTTCTATCCTCTAAATTACTTTAAGTTAATAATTTAGCCTGCCTTTATAAGTTTAAACTATAGGTATGGGTACTGATATCAGTCATACTGGACCTGTCTTTACTTGGCAGTATTGAACAGCACTGCTACAAGCCTCAGTCACATATTCACGTTTCTTTAAATCAGGGGTCTCGAACTCCAGTCCTCGAGGGCTGGTGTCCTGAAACTTTTCCATGTGTCCCTGTTGCAACACACCTGAATACAATTAGTAGGTCAATAGCAAGACCCTGTAGAACGTGACTGCATGCTGAAGTGACAATTCAGCCATTTGATTCATGTTACAGCAGCTCATGAGTGAATGAACATGGTGCAATAAAAGTACTGTTAGAAGTAAAACACTTACATTTACTTACATTTACTTGAGTAGGGTTAGAGGTTGCCACTTCAGCATGCAGTCCAGTTCTATACTCTTGCTAATGACCTACTAATTGTATTCAGGTGTGTTGCAACAGGGACACATGGAAAAGTTTCAGGACACCGGCCCTCCAGGACTGGAGTTCGAGACCCCTGCTTTAAATGATAAGCACTTTTAACCTAACGTTTACACACTCACACTCCGATGGACACATCAGGGGTTAGTCAGCGTTCAGTATCTTGCCCAGTAATGCTCATGTTGGATTGAACCACCGACCTCCTTATTAGTAGACGACCTGCTCAATCATGAGTCGATAAATCGATAACTGATGGGAATAATATTCAGATAAGGTCCTAATGAGAAGTGTTTACATTGCCGTGTGCGCGCTCATTGAAGGAAGGCTGTCTTGAAATTAGGTTTGGGAAGCATCATCTTACATGGTGAGTCATTAGCCCCCCTCACTTGTGGAGTGACAGCTTTCATCTCCCCCCTTTTTGTGCCTCGGGGTATCTCCAAGTAAAACAACAAAAGTGTGTAACATTGATAATTTTTTCAGGATGATCCTGAAAGCTGAGTGAAGATGAAGATTCACAGTGTGGGCTGTCTTTACATTTCAATACCATATTAATAATGTATGAAACAATAAATAGACCACCGTGCGAGTTCTTCACACCGATCGCTCGCGCCGTCCCACACTATTTGACCAAATTATTCTGTCTCGACAAGCCAACCGCTGCAATTCGTTCTCGCTGATGACATAATGCACCTATTAAGAAGAAGTGTATGGCTTGTGCAGTCGCTGCAGCATTATTATCCCATCGACCCATACATTTTCTATGTGCACCCCTCCCTCACATGCAGGACTATCATATTACAGAGCTCTGAGCGAACCATCACCCGTCTCTCCAATGATTTGATCATGTGCTAGTCACTGTGTAACAATATATCCCGTAGCGTGCAAGGCCTTGTGTTGCTGGCACGGATTTGTTGCAGATATTTACCCTTTCAGGAGACTTTTAAAAAACGCGTTTCACATCGTTGCACAGGCAGAATAAGTTAATGGTCTTTTAAAAATGTCGAATTTTTCAGATCATACATGTGAGAGGAAGTCGCGTCACTATTGGACTGCATGTTTGTATGTGTGTGTGTTCAGGCTGAGGATTGAGTTAAATATTTCGCCAGGCCTGTTGTGCTGTTGTGGGTCTGTGTGGGAGGAGAAGCGAACGCGAGTTAGAGAGCGAGCAGCTGTAGCTATGGTGAGTAGAGGGTGGCTGGCTCGAAGGATATTATAGCAGAAGGAGGAGGGTTATTTGTTAAGGGGCCTGTGGGGGAGGTGGGGGTCCTTCAAGATGCCCCTCTCTCTCGCCCGGCAACCGCCCACCCCCCCCCCTTCACCTCACCTCACTCTCCCTTCACCGCCTTCACTCACTCAGTGACTCACTCCGCTATTTCTCTGTCTCTTTTTTTGTCCCTCGCACTTAGTTTTGGTCACCCACTCAGCCACGACTCGCTGTAGATTCACAGGGAAACAAAAAAAATAAAAAATAGTGAGGAGGGGGACAGGATCTCACTGACCTGAGAGGGAGAGATAAGCCGAAGACTGGTCAAAGTCTGAAACTCTCACACAGTTTCCTTCCTTCTCTCTTTCCTCCACAGTCCATCCCCCTTTTTACCTTCTGCCGCTCTGGCAGCTCTTTGTTACGTCATCTGTCTTCTCCCATTATCCTCTGAATCCCCCTCCTCTCCTGTCACCCCAGTGAGTCACTACCTGTATTGTTTCCTCAGTAACCACAGGATTGATCAGCAGCACCACTCACAGTGTTTCTGTTGTTTGGGCCTGATCACACTAATGCAGGGGCTTTTGGCTGCAGTCCTAAAGGGATGGGTTGGGGATTTGGAAGAGGGTGAAGGGGGGGTTACTCTTCTGCCCTCTTACTAATCTGGAAAATGGAGGCACTTTGCTAACTTGATGGGCTGATTGTTATTCTTGTTCTTGTTGTGCACAAGGCCTCATTTCTGACTGTTCCAGTAAGTGTGGTGTGACGTTGCTGGAGCATGTGGCTGGTAAATGATATTGTGAATGCACAGCCCTTTCACGTGGGTCTGGACCAAAACATGCAGAGGGTTAAGCTGTGTTTTTAAAGCAGTATCCTTATTGTCACTGGTGGAAAGTATACTTGAATGCTTAATAACATCTAGAATACTTTCTTCTTCTAACTTACTAGGTTTCCAAGGAATATATTGTAGTTTTTTTGTAACAACACTGTTTTTATCCAACCTTTTTCAGGGTTTTCTTTTTTTTCATATTCAGAAAGTTTTGACCTCTGCATGCTTTTTATTCTCCCCCACGCATCTATCAACTAGGTAAACTTGAGTATTAATCTAATTAAATTATTCTTTATGAAGCTTTATGGTAAATGAGCTGGCTCCTATATAGTGCTTTTCTACTCTACCCCTTTCCCCGAAGGTGCTCTATTGGATTGAGATCTGGTAAGTGTGGAGGACGTTTGAGTGAATTTATGGGTGATGGTGCACTGTCTCATAAAGGCATGAACATGGTCAGGTAGGCTGCGGTGTTAAAATGATGCACAA
Source organism: Maylandia zebra (assembly GCF_041146795.1). Taxonomy (NCBI): domain Eukaryota; kingdom Metazoa; phylum Chordata; class Actinopteri; order Cichliformes; family Cichlidae; genus Maylandia; species Maylandia zebra. Next base: position 43,519,911 of record NC_135168.1, on the reverse strand, counting down.
AAAGTGCCAAGAAGATATCCTCCACACCATCACACCACCACTAGAAGCCTAAACGATACAAGGCAGGGTGAATCCGTGCTCTCACTCATTGTGCGAAATTTGGACCCTACTATCCAAACAGAGCAGAGGCAGAAATCTTTTGACCAGACAGTGTTTTTCCAATCGATTGCTGTTCTATTTCGTGAATTGGTCCAACTTAGAGCCACAGTTTCCCGTTCTCGGCTGACAGCAGTAGCGCCCAGTGTGGTCTTCTGCTGCAGCTGCAGAACACACTGGATGTGTTTTGTGTTCGGAGATGCTCTTCCGCATACTTTGGTTGTAAGGAGTGGATATTTGAGTTACCGTTACCTTCTTGTCAGCTTGAAGCAGTCTGACCATTCTCCTCTGATCTTTTACATCATCGCAGCATTTTCTTCCAGGGAACTACTGTTCGCTGCATATTTTCTCTTTTTCAAACTCTTCTCTCTAAACCCTGGAGACGAAAGTGCTGGATAATCCCAGTAGGTCAGCAGTTTCTGAAATAATGAGACCAGCCTGTATGGAATCAAAAACCGTGCCACGTTCAGAGTTCCCTAAATCACCTTTCTTCCATTATTCTGATGCTCAGTTTGAGGTTCAACAGGTTGTATTAACCACGTCTGCATGTCTAAATGCACTGAGCTGCTGCCATGCAGTTGGCTGATTAGATATTTGTGTTAACAAGTAGCTGAATGGATGCACCTAATGCAGTTTCCATGGCTAAATATTAGCCAAATATATACCCATGAGAGCTGATCTTTAATCTCTAGTTTTCCTTCCACTGTTTCTTATTGATGGTTGGTGGTTCAATACCTGAGTCCTCCAGTTGGATGCTGGAATATGCTTGGGAAGAACTTTAACTTGCCTCCCAAAGCATCCATTTCTGTATGAATGTGTGTGTGAGTGTGAAGTGTAGCTTGTTGTGTTTTGGGAAGCCAATAACAGTAAAGCAATTTATTTAGATAGCAGTCCATCCATTTACTTCATGTTTGCTGCATTCATATCTTAAGTGACAGTAAATCAATATACCCGACTTCTGGTAAAATCGTGTTGTTATTCGATCACTCTTGTCAGATTTGCACACTCCTGCTGTATGCTATGCATTTTCAGTATCTAACCTGCAACTGAAGAACAAATGCATAAAAAGTAACGTTATTTTATGCTTGCTAAGTTTTAGGCCTGCAAAGAGCAGTTTAGTAAAAAAATCTCAACAGCCAGTATGTTTAATATGAGTCGTGTTTTTTTCCAGTTGTCCACTGACAAACATTTTGATGACGATCATGTGTCATTTTGATTTTTTATTGTGGTTTTAACCCTTACTTCCATTTTATCTGTGTGAATGAATCATCCATCGTCACCTACTGTTCTTCTTTTCTTTTTAGGATCCTTCTCCCTCTGACACCGCCTGTCAGAGCAGCCCAGAGGAATGCGGGGGTAATTCAGGGGACGGGACAGCTCACCTCTCATCGGGCAGAGGGAGTAGCTCACGTTGGTCCACTCTTTCCTGGGATGCCCCCTCTGACTTGCTTTCTCCTCCAACCCCGGATCTTAATGGTATGATCCCCCTGGACAGCGACTCCAGACCTAGTTCAGGTAATTACACACCTGAACACCTCTTTCGGGCGGTTTAAATGTCAGACGGCTGAGACAACGGCGCTGAGCTGTCCAATGATCCAACAGTTTCTCACCTCCTGATAGAACTACAGCTCACCTTGAGAGAATTTCCATGAAACATTAACCACGTCTCTTTTTTACTTTTGTTTGCTTGCACTCTGTGTGACTCGGCACTGACTCACTCAGTTTGTCTCTTGCTGTCAACATTTTTTAGCCTCTCCTCAAACTCTTATCCGTTCTCTGCTTCCTCTGAAAGCTTTTCTTGGCCAGGTATAGACTCTCACCCACTTTTCAATCCACTATTATTTATGCTCTGGAAAATCTATCAAACCTAAAGACATGATAATATATAGAGAGATTTTCTTTTAAAATCAAAATGATTTTTATTTGTCCATTCTTTAGTCAGTAAAAATGTAATTTCAGGATAAGTCTAAGTGTTCATGGCTCACACTGCATGTCTAACAGTGGTTTCTGCACTGTGACGCTTTTCTTTTGGAATTTTTACGAGGTTTGAGTTTCTATAGGTGATGGTAGCTTGTTTTTACTGACTCACCTATTTATCCGAATGCAGAAGGGATTGTGAATCTTGTGGAAGCACTGATGTCTCTGCTCTGACTCATAAACCGTGGCCTGAGCTTCATCTAAGTCACAGTAAGAGACAAAGAGTATTTGACTGCTAACAGTGCAGGCTGACAAAAGCAATCGAACCTTTGAATCAGCTGTTCCAGTTAAGGTGATGAGATTGGAAATGTGGACTGTAGGGGTGATTCTCTTTTTAAAGAAGGCCATAAATATCAAAGTCTGCTCATCTTAAGAAAGATTGATCGCTGGGAAGCATACTGCAATCATATACCTCCATGGGGCTTTAGCAGAAATGTTTTAGAAACGCAGGGAGCTTTAAAAGATTGCAGAAAGTGTTCTGAAGATCTGGGTGTTCATTAATCTATAACACGACTACCTAAAAATGGATACAATTCAAGGCCGCTGCTACTTTTCAAAGGAGTGGGCGTCCTGTAAACGTCACAGTAAGAGCACAACGTACAAGCCTGAACGAGGTGAAAAAGAATCCAAGAGTAACAGAAGAGCAAAAGAGAGGCAGTATGCAGAAATCACTACAGGTTAATGAGTGTTCATGGAAGTAGTGGGAATCATGAGGGAAACCACCACTATGCAAAAGCCGCTATTGTTTGCCACGGCGTTTTTTGAGGCTATGCTCTGTGGACAGATGGGGCAAAATCTGGTTGTTTGGAGGAAAAATGTTACCACACACCATGATTATAACTTCATCCTAAATGTAAAGCAGGATGGAGGAGTTTCACAGCTTTGAGACACACATTCAGTGAAGGAACATTGAATTAAAGTGATTTCTTGAGCAGTTACAGCCCAGGAAAATATCTAATAGAGTTCATTAAGAGGTGGATTTAGTTAATAAATCTACAGGTTTGTTTACTTTTCCTGTCAGTCACTGTCAGATACCTCTGTGTGTTTAATAAAAGGAAGATAACTACAGTTTGTGTGTTATCGGTTTAGTCGAGTTATTTTCTCTATATGGAGTCTATCCGAGAGGTGCAATACACCCTGGACAGGTCACCAGTTCACTATGGGGTTAACTCAGAGAGACAGACATACGTGCTCACATTCACACCTAAGGCCAGTTTAGAATTGATAATTAACCTGAATGTACATCCTTGCATGGTGGAAGGAAGCTGAACCTAGAAGGAGGAGAGGAGAACATTCAAAATCCACAAAGAAATGCCTCTTTTACAAATGTCCGTGTCTTTTTTTCAAGGTTTCTATTCAGTGAGCGGCAGCTCCCTGTCAGACTCTTGCTACTCTGTGTCCAGCGACGCAGCCCATGGAGGACCGGTGGCCCCTGCCAGGCCCCTGAAGCTGTGGGAGCAGGTTCCTGCGTGTGCTGACAACACTGACCTCCTGTGGCCAGAAGTTGCAGTGCAGCTGCAGCAACCTGTACTCCAGGACAGCCAGGAGGACGCTGAACCAACAGAAGAGACGCCCGTTTCTGGTGAGTTGGTGCAAACAATAGATCCCTATCTTGTAAATCAGTCCATGTAGATATGAGGTTTCAACTGTAAGTGAAAATACCTCGAAATGTCCACTGAAGTCTAAAGTTTTTTTTTCTCTCTGTCTCTTACAGTCCCAAATGACCTTGAAGCAACTGGTCTGACCTTTCTGTCTGAACTTTGTTCAGGACTTGGCGATTCCCTGATTTCTTTCATCCTCCCGCTCCTCAACCCTTCATCCTCCTCCTCCACCTCCTGCTCCCAAAATTCAAAACTCCAGCTTGACTCCCGCTACTGCACAGACCTGATGTCCCGTCGGACCAAAGAGGTTTACTCATACCCAAGCCCACTGCATGCTGTTGCCCTCCAAAGCCCCCTCTTCACCACCCAGAATCAAGAACAGTCAGCCTCTGTGAGCCCTGAGGGACCCCAGCATGATGAACCCACAGAGTCAAATGCTGACACAGCTCTGCCTCTCCAGCCTCAGCAACCTCCCACTCCACCCTCCTTCACCCAGTTGGAGCAGTACATCTCTCGTCTGGCTCGCCAGTACCACAGTCGGGCAAAGTCCACCTCTGATCTCACCTCACCTGCCACCCCTGGGCCAGTAACACACAGAGGCCTTTGCACCCCTGGCAAAACTCACGGATCCACCCAGTCTCTTTCTGCCTTCGAGAGCCGCAGCACACCCTCCACCCAGCCAGGCGTCAACATCACACCCTCTAAGTCACTGCTAGGGAACTCAGCCAGAGTCAGCCTTAGCACCACCGGAAAAAAGGGCACCAGGAATTCAATCAACCTGGGAAATCTTCCTTCAGCCACCGGAGAAGACTTAAACATAAATCTGCATCTAAACCTCAACTTGAACCTGACTCCCGGTTTAAATTCTGGTCATGGGCTAGTGGACAATCCCAGAAACGGAGCTCTGAGGAGAGACTTTGCGGCCAATTCCACCGCTTCTGCCTCATCACATTCTTCTGCTACACCCACCCCAGCAATGAGACCTCGTCCTCGCATTTCAACTTGTCCAAGCAGCCTGAGCCACCGCAGCTCCCTTGAGGTCCCACTGGGGTCTGGAGCCAGCTCTGGGTTTGGCTCATCAGCTTTCTGTCGCTCATTAGACTGGAGCAGTGGTGCTCCACCTGAGGCTGGACAGCCAGTGTTTGGCACAAATGCAGGATCAGCTCCCGGATCTCAGCGCAGCAGCTTGATCCAGGAGTCCAACTCCAGTCCAAAGTTAAGTGAAGACTCACCCATGGTGGAGGAGATCTCCCGCCTCTCTGGCCTGTCTCGAGCTGTTGTAGTTGGACTCATGGAACAAGGCGTGGAGCTAGATATTGACTGCTTCCCAACAGATACTGCAGGTGAGATGAGAAGCCACACTAAAACTCACCTGACAGCTCAAACAGATCAGTCACATGACTATACTAGACTGACAGACTTGAATCCCCAGAGACCAATACAGCTGTCTCTCAGTGTCACTCATTCTCCACAGTCTCAGTCCAGCCTCACCCCTCCTCTCTCACACTCCAGCAGCCCCATACACCCCTACCAATCCATGCACATTCCCTCCTCCCACTACTCCTCACACTCCCACTACCAACAGACACCTGACCTTCCTTCCTCCACAGCCTCCTCACCTGCCTCCCGTCCTACCCCAAGAGGTCGCTCACCTCCACGCCCTCTCCAACCATCCCCCCTGGGTGCGACTCCCCTCTCTGTTTTCAGACGAGATGCACCATTCCAGTGCTCCCTGCCCCGCACCAATACCAGGACCTCTCCTTTTGAGCATGGCGGGATCCAACCAAGAGGAGGATCACTTCGGCAGAGCAGTGGAGGAGGCGAGGGCAACAGCAGGCAGAAGAGGGCGGAGGGTGATGGGCTCTACAGAGGAAAACATGCCTCCCATAAGCTGATCAGGGCAGCAACAGTTAGCAGTTATGCAAAGAGAGAGGACTACAGCTCAGTTTGGCGTGAGGAGGAGGAGAAGTTGCGAGCAGCCGCTCACACATCCAACAAGTCCTCCAGCAAACTCTGGAAGGGCTTTGACGGACGTCTCTGGAGCAAAGAGTCTGAAAGTGAAAGAGAGGAGATAGACAGGGCAGAGTATGGCTATGGCTGGAGAACGAACAGCGTGGGAAGCTGGAGAAGAGAGCACAGAAGGGTTAAAGCTTCTAGCAGCGGTGACAAAAGGCCTAAAGTAGACAACTCTCCTGTCTTCTCAAAGAAGAGAGGTAAAGATGATGGGGAGAGACGCAGCTCAAGCCTCAAGCTTTCCAGGCGGGCTCTGTTCAGGAGTGAATCCCAGGGCTTGCTGGTACCTCGGAACCACAGCGAAGAGCCCACAAAGCGGCCACACTGGGTCTCCTCCTTGGACGTGGGGCATGGTGGCATGGGAATCAGAAAAGACGAAGGGGTCAGACTACTGAGAGCGAAGGAGGAGGACAAACGGCTGTCTTCCACCGCCAGCCTCTTTAACCTCTCTCGTTCTCAGAGCCTAGAAGGCAGCTGCCATTCACTCTCTCCTCTCTCCTCCCCTTCACTTTCTCCTTCTCCACCTCCACGGCTGCCCCTTCAGCGCTCCCGATCACTGAGGGATTTGGGAAGGAAAGTGTTTGGTTCAATGAGGTCGCTTAGTCTCAAACAGAAATCATCCAGGAAGTGACTGCTGTACAAAAAAGTGAACTTCATCGTTTGCGTTGTACATTCAAAAATACCAGTGACGATTAGTAATATTTGATGTTTAAAATAAAGTGCCAATATTTGGATTTTTATGACTGATCTGATACACTGGCTATGAGATATCCACTGGTCCTTTCACTCATCTCCAGTGTGTTGAAGTTCCTCTCAGGCACATAAGGTCTGTGAAGTTTTAGTCTTGGGTCACTTCATTCATTCTAGTAATGTTTCTTTTGTAAAACTAGGCATATACGTTTTTAGAACCTTCTCAAAAAGTATAAAATAAATGCGAACCTTCCCCAAACACGATATTTAGTATATATGGAGCACTTTAAAGCTCAGAAGTTTTTGTATTAGAAAACCATGTAATGTAAATTGTGCACACCGCAGCAGCAAGAAAGAGGTGTAAGATGCAACATGGCCCACAGAGAATTGTAATACTGCTTGTCCATTGATGTGGTACCGGTCTGCAGCTAGTTCTGCTTTGGTACCTTTTGAGTAGCAGTCTACAGGTTTATGCATTTGAAGTAACTTCCACAGGAAAGAGACCATGACTGACCTAACTTATGTGAATTTCTCTGATAGCCACTAAATAATTTCAACTTTGACTCCAACAACTTTATGCTACTGTGCACTGCTAGCTATTGGTACCAGGAATACTCTATGTGTGGCAGTCCTTCTAAATTAGGCACCACATCAGTGGAAAGGAGGCATCATTGAAGGGAACATGAGTGACCTGTTATTTAGGGGTGAATGATTCTTTTTAGGCTCTGTAAAGGGCTGCAACCCTTATAAACCCTAATTTTTATCAGTGCGAATGCCATCCTGAAGAGGAACACTTCTGGGATCCTATTGTGACAGGAGAGTAGCCATTTGAAAATACTGTAGTAATAACAACTGTAAGAAGCTTCAGTGCATAATCATGCGTATGAATGTGTACGTGCACAATCCCCTTCTGCATGCTGCTCTGTGACTTGTTCAGTGATTATAGCTATTGTGAGAGTGTGATATTCCTCTTTGATCATGGGCAGTATTGCCACTGAAGTACAATCACATTGGCCAGATTATGACCAAAATTAAGCAAATACTCTTTAACTTGATATTTTGCTCAGGATTTTGAAATGAACATTGAATTAAAGTATTGATGAGTTATCCAAGATACATATGTGTCCTCTTATGGCTTATGACTAATAAAGGAAACTTATAACTGAACGTGTGCTCTTCCTACTGTAAGTGCATTAAAGATACGTGTCAGCAAAGGGCTTTGCTAAAAAATTAATGAAAATTAGCATTTTTTTAACAAATATTTTTATTGAAAAGTCACAAAATTAACATTCATATCACTGACCAAACAACTGCAATCACAGAGGCAATTGAGTAGTGCATGAAGAGCCTCTTTAGCTTTCAGAAGCATTTTGTGAACTATATTAGACTGTGTTGCTAGGAAACCAACTTTTCTGTCTTTTCTATTTTCAGCAGTGACATCTTTGCTTTCCAACTGACTGCTTTCCTCAAGTCTGTATAATGTCTGTTATGCTTACGTCAATCCTCTCCCATGGAGACACAGCAAGAGTCGTTCAAGACATGTAAACATTCTTTAACCCCTTTGTGGTGTGGTCTGAGGTTGGAGCAGTCTCTCAGGCTGAGGTTTTATTTGGCACATTCAGCTTGTGGGCTAAACGCCGTCGCCAGCTCTTCTGGTTTGGTTAATCCCACCCTCGGAGCGATCATTCTGGTTGGAGGAAAACATGCCTCGATACATGGCTTTCTCTTTTTGTAAGTCCCGACTGAGTTTCTCCTCAGCCCTCTGCAGGTACTTCCTCACATTGGCATCTGTGACAGAAACGTATACTTTAACTCGCTGGTCTCCAGAGAAAAGATCAGTAATTTAAACTATGCTTAAATTACTATGAGCAAATCTATATCCTTCAGAAAAAAAAAAAAAAAAACTGCACAAGCTACCCACCTGGTCTTGATAAAATGTAATGACTCATACATGAGTCTTCTAACGTGCTTTAATTAAACACCTTTAACATGGGAAATGGTGACGCTTCTAACTCATGGGTTTAATTGATCACAAAGTTAAACAAGGTCAGTAAGCTTTTCTCAAGCTGAGCTGACTGTTTACTTTAAAGATGAGTGTTAATATTAATTACCATTTCCGAATGGATAGCAGTGTAACAAAAGAACAATTTTTGGTTATGGTGGTGGACTAATTGCAAATGTAGACTGAAAAATAAATACATTTGGAGAGCACAGGCGTCCACGGCTCCCACCAAAGAACTGCTGTTTCGACATGCTCTGTGTTAATCATCTACAAATCACAACTTATTCATCAAAGACACAGATTCTTTTTATTGCTATTTTTTCCTGCTTTCAGCTAGTGCAACTAGCTGAATTAATGTTTAATGTTTTCGCTCTTGAAAGTCGCCACCAGAAATACCTCTTGGCCCAAAGATTATGACACAGCCTCTGTGAGAGCTATTGGTGCTAGCAGTGCTAGTCACAATATGATAACTACTATGATGAATGTGCTGCATATTTCGGTAGCATTTAAAACAGTATGTGCAACTGGCAGATAGAGGAAGTGGCTGACATCCAGAAAGACAGCACAGAGGCACTAATAATGGCAGCACAGAAACAAGCTCTGAGTACAAGGTCCATATAACTATGTTATAAATAGTTTCAACAGAACCCATCAATTCCTGACTTGTTATCAGGAATTGTTTATCTTCATTTATTTAAACTTTATCTTCCATTTTTGCGATCCACATGTAGTTATGACCAAAATTTGGCATCATCTGAGTTAACAGAACTCTCAACATTTTCTGTTTATTTTATGCAATTTGATGGACCAAAATGTTTTTAAAACTTTAGTAAATTAAACCTAACATACTTTCAATCAGAGCCCTAGAGATTTTTCTTTTGGGAGAAGGTTATAACCTCTTTGGTGGTCCTTAAAAATGTAATATGCGGGAAGAAAAACCTGGCTATATATGTCTAAATAACTATTACGTCAACTTGCTCTTGAAGATCATGATGGTCTGGGTCTTTACCATTAGGCTGCTCTTTAGAGGCCTGGATGAGGTACTCTTTGGCTGTCTCTGCATCTCCCATCTCCAGAGTGGCTACCCCGGCCCTGTACAGCGCTTTGGCATTGCCTGGTCGCCACTTTAGCACTCGCAGACTGTACTCCTGCACACGAGTATAATCAACAGTCTTTCTCTGCAGCAAACAGGCTGGAAGAGATATAAAGAAATGATTATACTGAGGCACTTGTATCAAACTAGTGACTAGAGAGCAGTTTTTCAAAGAGTTACTACTTCAACAGCTTTGAAAGAATATGACATTATCTCAGAATGATATTTACCTACCAGCAAGGTTGTTGTAGCAGTCCACTTGAGTATTTCTCAATAAAGCCTCCTGTTCAGGTGTGAGCACAGGTGTCTCAGGCCCAAACCCTTTCACTGATGTCGTCACATCTGAGTCAATGCTTCGCAGGAGCAGAAGAGCGCGGTGATAACGACCAATGGCTGAGCGAATGTTCTTATCCTTGTAGAAAGCATTTCCTTCTGTTTTCAGCTGGGCTGCTTCCTCTAGCAAAGCTGAAACCGGCTTAGCAGAATTTGGTTTGTGTCCAAAGAGGCTCGGTGCTGCTGCCGCCGCCGCCCCCTGTACATCTAGGCTAGCCTCCCCACCAGCACCCTCCATGTCTGCAGTGAAGCTAATCAGCTGTTGGGGTGAGAAAGCACATTTTAGTTTATTCTTAAACAGAAAGCCTAAAACATAAAGTGGTGAGATGTAGAGAAAAAGATGTAAGGACTTATGAAACATATAGGTTCAGGCCACTATATTAGGTACACCTGTTCATTAACTGCTCATTAATTAAAACCAAAAATCTAATCTGCTAATCAAAATCAATATAAATGAATACTTTTCTCCAAGTGTAGGGCTGAACTCAAATTGAAAAACTTATAGTTATGTGAAATAAAGTTTAACACTTTTTCTTACAGTGGTATTGATCAAATAAACGTTTCAAAAGCGCTTACACACATAATCACTCACTGGCCACCTTGTTAGGTGCACAGGGTCCACTGCTTGTATACTACAAACATGTAATCAGCCAATCACACGGCAAGAATAGAGTCAAGACAACATGAAAACATGGAGCCCACCCTTGTTAGGGTGCTGATGGTGGTGGTTTAATAATGTGGGGGTACATTTTCAGTTTGAGGGGTGTTGAAGGATACAGTTTGTGCCCCTTATTACCAACCGAGCACTGTTTACACGCAACAGTCCACCTGAGTCTGATCGACATTAGTAAGGCTCGACACCACCTGTTCCAGTGTAAAAAGATGCTCTGCGTATAATAGTAGAAAGCACTTATGTGTAAGAAAACGGTTTGTCACACCTCTGCTACTTCACTCCTTCACTTGTAATACCTCACATATGACCTGGCAGTCACACAGTGAGCCACACTGCTTTTAATAAGAAGGTAGACAAACCGCAAGAGCAGTAGTTTTCCCACCATATTTAATATGACAAACGGCAAATCTACAGCTTTTTATTTGAAGTATTGGTACATGCCAACGTTACATTATTTTACGAATCAAATAGAAAGCACGTCACTCAGGTCCAAACGTAAACCGACGTTTTGCGGCAAAACGTCCAGGGTTTGTAGCTACCGCTAACCGAGCTAGCAGGCTGCCAAGCTAGCCCGGGTCCTCGAAAACTAGCTAACTCATTATTTCCCGTATGTTCGCGCATTTTATGAGGTTCGCTACATGAAAGCTGTATTGTTCTGCATTCTCTCGCCTTACGCCAGTGAAGCGACAATCCACGGATAGCTACTTTTCAGCTGGTAGTCATCTTAGTTGTTGCTGCCACACGTGCGCTTCCTTGCTTGCCTTTCTATGGACTCGCCCACAAACTGTGTGGAGTGCTACTGCCACCATAAGGTCGAAGCAGGAATTGCCAGCAAATTAACACAAAATACACCCTCTTCGTTTTTATTAAATATAATTTTGAAAGTAATCCATGCACAAAATACCAAAACAAACTTTTTTGGTGTAAATTACACTTATTCTGGAACAAAATGTAAACGCAGTTACTGAAAAAGTTGTTCCAAAACATTATTTACAACAATTAATTTATTAAACAATGTTTTTAAAATCTACTTTTCAGGTTCCAGAGTCCTGATAACAGAGCTATGCCAAGCATACCACACAGCAAGTAAAATAGCTCATGAAAAATTTACATTTGATACTAGAAATTGATAAATATAATTATCTGATCTTTGTTTTTTTTACAATTTCAAAATCTTTCATAATTGTATAATGACTCATTGATAAAACTGCAAATGCCCTAATATAATTATTCCGATTAAAAAAACAAAACAAAACAAAACACATTTATCACAAAGCAACTGTAAAATTTTACAATTTTACTGAATTCTACAAAAGAAAGATTGTAATTTATGAAGTATTTGTGTGCAACAGCTGTAAGCTGCATAGCTACAACCTTTTCTAAGCAATGGTATATAAGTGCTAAAAAGAGAAGGTTCAAGTATTTTTTTTAAAGTAAGTCAGTGACAGATTCTTAACATAAACAGGAACAAACCATGCACTGATTATAAACAATGAATTCCTCCAAAGTCCTTCATTTCTGTTTTTCTGCCAGAAAAACAGAAGGTGTGGTAATAAATCACCATAAAAACACATCTGCATCCCACTAAATCATTTAGTTTGTCACTCCAACTGACTGGGGGTTAGTATTAGTTCAGTTTCATTCTGACCACCTTCTCCTCCTTGTGTGTTTTGATGATGCCATTGATCATTAATGTTAATTTTTGTGATTCTTTGTTGGCCTTCACTTTGGGTACGTCCCACCTCTCAGAAATCACAACATGCAGATAGTCCTGACCGGAGAGCGCTGGACATAAATGCCATGTTCAAGAGTGCAACCTGGGAAGTGAAGGACAACAGGTAACCCTATGGATGGTTCACCACTGAGCAATCTCAGCAACACTCCAACTAGCAAGCCCATGATAGAGCCATAACCATTGGAGATGTTAAAAAAGAGGACGCAGACTAGTTGAGGGAACATGATGGTGTAGGTTATGTCTGAGCCCAGGATCCAAAAAACCATGATGCTGTTGTTTAGGAAGGTGAGCGATGTGCCAGCCACGCCCACCAGGACCACAGTGACACGGATCACCCACTGGAGCTCCCTGTCTGATGCCTGCAAAAAACCCCAAAATAAAATAAAATCTGGAAACTGAACCAGAAAAGACATAACCACAACTCGAATCTTCTCCTTTCAGGTCTCTTACTGTGGTCCTTAGGATGCTCTTATATATGTTGGATGAGAAGATGGAGGCGGCAGATAATAGAGCAGAGTCTGTTGAGGACATCACAGCAGCAGCTACAGCTCCAATACCAATGATGGAGATGTAGTTTGGAGTGAGGTACTGCAGAGCAATTGGCAGAACCTGACCAGCGTCTCCTCGCTTGAAGGGGGATGGGGAGCCATATAAGGTCATGTTCCAATCTGGCATAAAAACATAAAAATGTTATATAAAGTCATATTAATTCATTCATATTTTTACACTTGCTGTTGACTCTGTTGTGGTACCTGTTGATGCTGTGACTGCTCCAGTCAGCACAGATGGGATTCAAAGTATGAAGACTAGCAGGTGATCCTGGCTGTATTTGATGAGGAGGCTGAGAGAGTCCTCTGGTGGAAGTCCTGATATCCAAGGTTACCTAAACCCTTTAAAAAGAAATTACAATTAAGGACTACAGTACTTAAAATCTGATGCCATTAATTTATTTTTAATAGCAAAACTCAGATGCAGGCTGGGACAGATCAAATCTAAAGCAACAGCCTACCCAACAGCCTCAGGCCAGCTTGTAGGAGCCATTTTTAACTGTTTTAAGGAGCATTTCTTCAGAAATGAACAAAATACAATTTTAAAAAATATCTATCGACATGGTTCCTGTGCCATAGAAAGACCAACCAAGCTTTGATTCATAATTGTTTTTCAGTACAAATAAAAAAAAGAAGATGCATTTGGCTTTAGTGGGTTATTCGTGTGAAATCAGAGGGCTTTTCACACAAGGATTCAAGGGGCTTTATTGTCATTCACATTGCATGTTAACATGAGGTGGAATGAAAATATGTGCACACGGTCCCGGAGCGAAAAAGAAACCAAGTAATGAAGAAACAATTTTTTTTTTAAGTAATAAATAAATAGTTGTTTTTTGGTTTTTTAACAAACAGAATAATAAGTAATAAAACACTACAATAAATAATACAATAAGTGGAGTGCAACAACCTGAGTACCAGTATGGAGTATGGGTATAGAGTGTAGGTATAAACATAGGTATAAATAAATACTTTAATAGCAAAAGGGAATGATGACCAGCATTGATAAAGTGACAGTGACACTAATTATTAGTATGTTTAAATTACTAAAACTGTAGAGTTTTCCATAGTTGGTTACAACATGACTATTAAGTGACCATAAATTCATAGATTTTAAAAATCTCAGTGGAAATAAAAGTGCCTGAATGCATCTCACTGCAACAATAGTCATTAAAATTTCACCCATATTCACCATTTTCCCTACACACTGCACACTAACCTGTCATAGTGAAGACTCCAACCGCCAGACTGATCCCTCTGTTGCCCAACAGCGTGATCTCTCTCCGGTCTGCTTTGCTGTTTTCCTCTAACCCCTTGGACTTCCTTGAGGCCCACAGTCTGGTGCCCAGTACCATCACCACCATGCCCGGGATGTTAAGGGTCACCATTCACTACCTCAGAGACAGACAGACAATGGTTCCCACTAGCTCTCTCAAATACCTACATGACCTGCCTCCTGATGTAGAGCTGGAGTGGTGTTGCTCAATTACAAAGCTCACAAACAGAACACAAAGGAAAAATAAATAGTTCAGATCAGAGCACATCCCTGTTCAGATAATCTGAAAAGTGTAGGTAGGTTCACTTCACAAATTAATGCTCTCTAAAGACACACACACACACACACACACACACACACGCTTAATGGAGATCATTTGTAAGCGCAGATATTAGCCCTTTCATCTAACAGCCCCTCTCCTGATATCTCCATACTCCCAAAACTGTGCTGGGAGACGCAGCAAACCTTCACAGCTCCTGAAGGAGATGCACTACCTGTGGAACCTTGATGGGCTGCAGGTACTGACTCACAATAAAAGTACTGCTAACACCACTTAAACTGGAGAAAAAATAAATCAAGAGGGGATCAAAAGGTGTCTGTGGTCACCCCCTGCAACATCATTTTATTTTTTAGATGCTGCATCTGTTGTTACTTTCATTTTAAAAAACAGCATAAAGATTAGTTTTATGTATCTTTTGTTGTAAAAACTGTCTAAATTTGTTTGCTAGTTTTAGTACAATGAAAATTAAAAACACTGGCTCGTAGTAGCTGCAAAGCACTGTCAGCAGTCATTTTTGAAATGCTCAATTTAAAGGCATTTTCTTTTTCCAAATCAAACTGCAAACCCGTTAATGAAGACTGAAACCTCTGCAAAGAAGCAGTGGCAGCGACATGTACTCGCTTACTTTATTTCTCTGCTCAGCGTGATCCATATAAAGTTTCTCACAAAATTTTGTCATCCATAAAAGTGTGTAAACTTCATATCCTTCATACCAATAAATACCGCTGCGTCCATGAGGCTGAAGCCACACCTCTTTGAAAACTGGCTTACAAGTGGAAAATTACAACTTTAGGATTGTTGAGCTGGACTGAAGGTTGGCAAGAGTGATAGAGCACTAGTAATAGACCAGACTAAAAAAAATGGTAACAATTCCAGGTTTGCAAGAAATGTGCATTACTAATTATCAAATGACTTGTAGTATGTTTTTCCACACATGGCACAACGATGGTAACTACATTATTCATGAGTATTAATTGGGGATGGCCCGATTCGATATACAGTATCGGTCCCATCCTGACCTAAATTACTGGATCGGATATCGGGGAAAATAAGTGTTTTTCATAGGGGTTTTTTCGACTCACAACACTTTTTGGCCATGCCTCGTGTGTGTGTGTGTGTGTGTGTGTGTGTGTGTGTGAGTGAGAGAGAGAGAGAGAGAATGAGGAAACAAAAAGTCGGTTATGTGGGACTTGCTTGAATAAATTGCTCTACCTGATGCACTTTGTTATTCCTCTGTCTACTCAGATTGATAACTAATAGACAATTGCATTTGGCAATTACTCCACAATGCCAAGAAAGAGCCCATTTTAAAAAAAACAGAAAAAACAGGAGCTACACCAGGATGCTACCGCTAGCTGTCCTCTGTCGCCAATCAGGTCATCTAACATTAAGGAGAATGAGGGAGATGTTTTATCACTTATTAAAAAGTCATATAGGTTCCCAGAGCAATATGACCAGCTTGGGTAGATAATAAAAAATAGCATCCTTTAACGTTTTTATGGGCTTGCCAGCAAGTCCATACAAGTCTTGTTATAAAGTCTTGTATGAATCTAGGAGTTACCTTACTACTAAGAAACGGCATTCACAGTGTCTGATAAAGGAAGCTCTGTCACTGTGTGTTATAGATACATTAAAACATTCCACTTCTCATTATAATCTTTGTCATATATTTTTTCCTGTAAATATAAATCCAAAAATCTATTAAAATGAAATCTATTGGTGAGTACCCATAGAATGAAGCATATATTTTTTTCTTTTATTTAAATTGTACAATGCCCTAACTTTTTTAGGGGAAAAACAGGTTTAAACAGGTTTGCCTGCCCAAAGAAGTTCCAGTTGCTATGTGGGTAGTAAGACTATTAAACATGGAAGCACTAAATGAAAAATTCAAGCACCTAGCCATGCAGTCTGTCTTTACAAACATTTGTGAACAAATCTGTAGCTCTAAAGAGCTCACTGGATTCCAGCATGGTTCTGTAAGAAGATACAGCCATTGCAACAAGTTAGGAGTGAAACAAAATTCGCAAAGCTAAGCATTCAACAACCTTCAGATTGTATTACTGCAAAGTGAAAGTGTTGCGGAACCACATGAACTCAGCCACAAAGTGTCAGACCACATAAAGTTATAAATCAGGGTTACTGAATGATGAGTCACCAACACTCTGCTGACTTAATAACTGTAGAGCTCCAAATCTCCTTTGGCTTTAACATCAGCACAAACATTGCTTCAATGTATCACTGTAGGTTAAATATTTAGGTGGCCTAGTACACACACACGCACGCACGCACACACGCACGCACGCACGCACGCACGCACACACAAAGAAGTGCAGCCTTACCTGATATACACCCTACTGTTACTCATTTTATATTAAGATTCAAAAATCTAGTTGGTATTGGTATGCCGAGTAGCCTTCAATAATAGTAGCCTAATAAATCACACAGCAATAGTACATTCACGTAGTTGTATAAAAGCATGATAATAAATTACATAATCCAAAGTATTCAGAATATGTTACTTTTATTGAGTAACGTAACGGAATATGTTACAAAATACATTTTGGGACATGTAATCTGTAATGGAATACATTTTAAAAGTAACCTTCCCAACACTGAATATAGGCATGAGGATACAAAATTCAAAAAGAATGCTGGATATGCCATAAATTGGCCAAAACCCTGGTGGTGGTGTGGCTTGTGCATGAGCGGAAAACAACAAAGATTTCATTGTACACTGGGCAAGGATTCATTTCAAAGTGACGAAACTACATGAGTGATGTCGCAAACAACCAAGCCTGTACTTGCACCTGGAATCTTTCATCCAGTTCCAAGTACTAGTGCGGTCTCAAAGTTTGTTACTTTGATACGGAACCAGCATGCGTTTACTGCTGCTAAACTTAATATATACAAACAAATTAAAAGTAATATTCAATATTATTTGATAACTATATGAAAATAATGAGCGTTTACATAAGAAATTCAGCTATTACTGATGTTACAGCGTGCAAACAACATACAGAAATCCCAGCTGGCGAATTTAAACCTAGGACGTGTATCAAACATATTGCAACATGAAATTGAAAGATTTTTTAAATTGTAACCATTTATAAATGTATACCATCAGGATCAGCTGAGTGCTTGAATGCCAGTCAACCAATTATTCATTATGCAATGATGTTATACAACCAGCAGTATTGGCATGTAACGTTACGGATGATTCTAGTCGTGTATGTATAGCAGTTTTTTCAGACTGATAGAAAATGTAATTTCTATATCAACTTTTGAGAGAAAGATCACAAAGTGCTTCACAACAAAATACCAGAGCATTAAAAAAAGAAAAGAAAAAAATTTAAACACAGGAATAATCTCCTATAGATTGTCTTTTATCTCACCTGTCATGATCACGTTAGAGTTTTCTTAGTTGCTTTTTGGTTTAAGTATGCTTCCTGTCTGAGTTCTGTTCTTTTTTTCCCTTTGAATTTTCAGGTATTTCATGGTCCTGGGTTCTCTAACCCAATGTTTTTCATTTGTGGACTTTCTATATCTACTTATTATTCCTTCACGTCTTAGTTTGCTTTTTACATGTTATTCTTAAGTCTTTGTTTCATGACTTCTGTTGGATGAGTTTTATTACAACTTTTGTGGAGCAATTGGAGTTGAATTGGTTTTGCGATCTGCGATTACTTTTTAGTTTTCGATGAGCAGGAATTAAAGGCTTGCCATTTTTCTACACTTGTGTCATGTGTTCTGAATATTGGCTATACAGCTTCATGTATGAGACAATGGTGGAAGGCTGCCTCCCTGAGCCTGGTTCTGCTGGCGGCACCTCTTTTTAATAGGGAGTTTTTCCTTCCCACTGTTGCCAAGTGCTTGAATAAGAATTGTGTGATTGTAGGATCTTTACCTTACAATGAGAACCTATATAAATACTAGCTAAACTGAAAAAAAAAATAAGAAGAAAACAGTTTTCATTAAATACCAATGCTAGAAGTTCTATAATCTTGTATTTGTGTATCTTTCCAATTATATCTCTTGTGGTGACTGCCTATAAAATGTCTAACATTGTGTAATTTTTACACATTTGAAAATGAGTGTGATTGTGTTACAAAACTCACTTCAGTTGCAGAGTTAATGACCTCAACATCCTCCACTCCAGAGGATGTTGAGGTCCTCTGATAATATATTAGATAATATAAAAGCATAAGAGAAATCTTGCATAATCTACCATATCAGCATGTTCAAACATCTCATGACGTGTAAGAAAGAGCAGAAATGTTAGTGTGAATTTTTATGTCATGAATAGGACACATGTGGTCACATGTGTAAGTGTGGCACAAAGAAATCAAGGCATATAAAGAAGCAGATTCTTACCCTTGCCCATACTAACACTGGGAGATGTGAGGAACGTGGTGACATGAGTACCCTATATCAGTGCACAACAAACGTATTTAAATAAGTGGTATGTGGGCATGCTAACACCAACACTTAAATACTGCAGAATGCATGCCCGAGATATAGATTTTACATAACGTTCATATGGCTTTAAATTCAGAATTAACAGTTAAAGGTACTTTAAATGTCAATTCTCTGTTCATTCTAACATTATAACACAAATCTACATCCCAGTAAACCATTTGTTTGTTACTACAGGTCCAACATGACTGTGAATGAAACCACTGACAGTAAACCCAGTGCCCTGCCACCACATAGCTGGTAAAAAAATAAAAAAAATAAAAAAATAAAAAAAAATCTACCATACAATGCTACAGGCCATACTGTACCTGAGCTTTTTAACATAGACTCTGGCACAGTGAAAAATTGTCCTGTAGTACGACTAGAATTCATAAGAATTTAGCGATTCTGATTCCATTATCAACTCTCATTGCCTCCACTTTGAGAGTCACCATCATCACTAAGCACCATATGGAAGACGAGTGGATGAGAAACGTTTGTGCATATTGATAGTATTTCCACTCTTGGTGTTGATACTAAAAGTAATTGCGCCCAGAAGACAGTAATTTGTTACTTTTTACATTATATCAGCATTTTTCCGTAAAATTACATGGAACGCATAGTCTCATAATTACCATTTATCAATATAAATCTACTGACTACAGCCCCACACACCAACACATATCCCAATCCTAATAAGGACACACATATGATCTTTCTCAAAGCATTTACATGTGAACACAAAGCCAACAAAACAAAGCAAAGAAACTTCACAGTAATTTCCACAGTGATTCTACTTTAGTAACATGAACAGGTAGAAACAGGTACAGCTTGACTGCTCGTCACAGATGTTACCTGCTGAAGTTCAGGGTCTGGCTGCTGGGCGGGGTCAGGATTCACTCAGCTTTAAGTCACTCTGGGTTCTTGGTTAGCTTAGTGTTAGCATGCTGTCCTAGCAGGAGCTGGCAAAGAGCCGAAGTTGTGTTGGCAGGATAATGCAGTTACTGTTAGTGTAGTTTGCACTTTCCCCACTGTGCTCTTCTCCTTTGTGCAATAAAAATAAAAAATAATGTCCATATCCACACTTTTGCCCCCCATCTTCCTCTTCAGTTCCACATGTACTGAAATCAGCTGATTGTAGCACAAGTGCAAGTCCAAAAATATTTTTAATTGTTTTCCCAAATCATAATTTGTTGGGTAAGGAAGCACTTTACTGCGAGCATCCATCTTCCATTTCATACTTCCATCTAGCAAAATGAAGTCCAGTGGCATGAATGCTACATAAGATTCATACATATGAATGGACTCATATTCATTATGTGATTCATGTATTACCTCCCACTAACTTTAGGAATTTTATTGAAGTAACACTATTAGTATCATTCACCATTAGTAACAATCGGTTAAACAAATGCTAGTAAAATGTATTTAAAGAAATTACTCCAATGTAATTTTAAGAAATGTATATACTGCATGCAGAAAGCATGCACTGATTATAAACAATGGATGACTTTGGAAGAATCCATGAATTCTTCCAAGGCCCTGTGGCAAACATGATCATTTCACAAAATATCTGGCATAAAAACAGAAGGTGTGATAATAAATCACAATAACTTCAGCTCTGCCTTCAATACAGTTCAACCCCACAAACTGGTTAATAAACTAAGCAACTTAGGACTCAGCAGCTCACTGTGCAGCTGGATATTGGACTTCCTGAGCAACAGACCCCAGAACGTCAGAATGGGAGAGCACACCTCCACCACCCTCATTCTGAATGTGGGTGTCCCACAGGGGTGTGTCCTCAGTCCCCTCTTATACTCACTTTTCACCCATGACTGTTCACCAATCCACACCAGTAACACCATTATAAAATTTGCTGATGACACCACCGTCATAGGACTGATAGACAACAATGATGATTCAGCCTACAGAGAGGAGGTTCAGCATCTGAAGCAATGGTGTGACGACAACAACCTGCATCTAAACACAGCCAAGACCAAGGAGATGGTAATCGACTTCAGAAGAACAAAGCGATCTGAGCACTCTACCCTCTACACTGATGGGGAGGAGGTAGAAAGGGTATAAAGCTTTAAGTTTTTCGGAGTCCACATCTCGGCCGACCTTACCTGGTCCACAAACATTTCCCACCAGGTAGGGAAAGCACAACAAAGGCTGTACTTCCTCAGGAAACTACGTCAGGCCCAATTACCCCAAAGACTGCTCGTAAACATCTACTGCTCCACCATCGAGAGCCTTCTGACCCTGATTGGAGGATAACTGCACTGCCAACACTCATGGACATTACACCTTATTTGTAAATCGTATTTCTATTTATACTTCAATGCAACCAACACCCCTACCTCTTTAAACTATATTTATTATAACCTTAGCTAATATAGTTCCAACAGCACCCCCCCCCACACACACACTCTCAATGTGCAATATCACTGATCACACTGCACCTCTCAATGCACCTACTAGTTAGATGGCATGTATGTGTATGTATATAAATGTAAGCGTGTATGTGGAAATATATGTGTGTATGTATGTACGGATGCATATATGTATGTATGTGCGTGTATGTATAACTTCTACATATCTTTCTTGCGTAAATGTAAATTTTTTCTGTTATTGTGTAAATACTTACGCTATTGTGTACTTCACACACATGGAGAAATGCCAAACTGCCTTTCATTGTTCTTGTAACAGTGACAATAAAAAGCTATTCTATTCTAAAAACACATCTGCATCCCACTAAATCATTTAGTTTGTCACTCCAACTGACTGGGGGTTAGTATTAGTTCAGTTTCACTCTGACCATCAGGCTTCTCCTCCTTGTCTGTTTCGATGATGCCATTGCTCATTAATGTTAATTTTTGTGATCGTTTGTTGGCCTTCACTTTGAATACGTCCCACCTCTCAGAAATCAATCCTCTGTTGAAGAGCAGTGATGACAGGTAGGAGAACAACAAAGTAACAAAGATAGCGGATAACATGCAGATAGTCTTGACCGGAGAGCGCTGGACATAAATGCCATGTTCAAGAGTGCAACCTGGGAAGTGAAGGACAACAGGTAACCCTATGGATGGTTCACCACTGAGCAATCTCAGCAACACTCCAATTAGCAAGCCCATGATAGAGCCATAACCATTGGAGATGTTAAAAAAGAGGACGCAGACTAGTTGAGGGAACATGATGGTGTAGGTTATGTCTGAGCCCAGGATCCAAAAAACCATGATGCTGTTGTTTAGGAAGGTGAGCGATGTGCCAGCCACGCCCACCAGGACCACAGTGACACGGATCACCCACTGGAGCTCCCTGTCTGATGCCTGCAAAAAAACCCCAAAATAAAATAAAATCTGGAAACTGAACCAGAAAAGACATAACCACAACTCGAATCTTCTTCTTTCAGGTCTCTTACTGTGGTCCTTAGGATGCTCTTATATATGTTGGATGAGAAGATGGAGGCGGCAGATAATAGAGCAGAGTCTGTTGAGGACATCACAGCAGCAGCTACAGCTCCAATACCAATGATGGAGATGTAGTTTGGAGTGAGGTACTGCAGAGCAATTGGCAGAACCTGACCAGCGTCTCCTCGCTTGAAGGGGGATGGGGAGCCATATAAGGTCATGTTCCAATCTGGCATAAAAACATAAAAAGTACAAATAAATGAAAATATATTTTAACAATTTTATTAAATATATTTCTCTGTTGTTGTACCTGTTGATGCTGCGACTGCTCCAATCAACACAGATGGGATTCCAAGTACAAAAATAAGTGGAGCTGCAATAAAGCAGGTGATCCTGGCTGTATTTGATGAGGAGGCTGACAGAGTCCTCTGGTGGAAGTCCTGATATCCAAGGTTACCTAAAGCCTTAAACAAATGACAGTGTGACAGTTAGCCGTTCATTTTGTTAGTTAGTCATTTATTAGGGTAATGTTGTTTTAGTTTATAATCTCTCAACTTTAGTTGTATCTCTAATTATGTGTATTTTATTAGCACTCAGCAAATGACAAACTGTTTATTTCATCTTGAGTTAACTTGTGTGCTTTAGGTTTATAATGTTCACATGGAGTACACATTATAGGTTGAAACATTTGCTCATTTGTTTCTCGTCAGACTAATTGTTTATGTCTATTTGGAGTTTCAGTGCTTGTTCGGAGGTCCCTTGAATGTAAATGAACATTTCTAGTATTAATTATAGTTTTAGTATTAATAATCATTAAATTCAATGAAAACTATGTCCTTTACCCCCCCCCTCATTACATCATTAGGCTTACATCATGCAAACAATTTCATACCCATGAAGGCCTAATGCTGAATGACTGAATATTGTTGAATGTAACTTGATCGAGTTCACTTGTTAACCACAATTTCTCCACTCATGTTTTCTAAGATGAATATCGTGGTCCACATTGATATCCTTAGTTTTTTCTGGTTTTAAAGGGAGACCCTGTTCTTTATTTTGTTTATGAACCTCATTGATCCATCTCTGACCTGGATCCATTTATAGGCGAGTCACTGCTTGGTTTGAGTTTTGATAACTTTGTAAATTACTTAAATAATCACTTTAAAGCAGATTGAACAGCAACCGTGTGTGTGCTAATAAAGAATGCTGCAAAGCATGTTAATGTCATTCACATAGTTTATTTTGGATGATTGTTTGTACTTAGTGACCTTTATTTTAAAAACATTTAGATATTTTAATACCCATCAAGAGACTAGTGCTAGAAATCTGTCTTGGTCTCTGCAACTGCTAATGTTTTTCTGTGTTTGTTGCTTTTACAAATTCAGTCCTAAATAAAAATAAATGCAGGCCTTACCAATAATAAGAAATTATCAATCCATCTCCATAGCCTTTCTTTATCTACAGAACCAATCCAGGGGGCTTGGTAGGTAAAGTTGAAAGCAGTCTTAGTAATGTCCATAGAGTGGGGGTTCATTAAGGTGAAGGGGACACAGAGCCACTGCAGAACAGAAGAAGATCCAATGACATAAAGACTAAGTTACAATGTTCACAATCACATTAGATTTGCCTATATTAAAACCCTGTTCCCAAAAAGTTTGGGATGCAAAATGTAAAAACACTGTAAAATTGTAATACAAATACAATGCAATATATTGGAAACCATTCCAATCCTGTATTATAAGCAGTAAGTTGAAACTGTTGTGGTTAGGAGTCTCTTCTGCGAACTGTTTATGGCCCAGACGGGCATTGTTAACGCTGTGTATTTTTTGACATTGGGATAAATCAAAGCTGCTGAGGAAAAGGTGCATAATCACAGCACACATGCTCCAGAAGGTAAAGAACCATTTATCATAAAGATTAACCTTTCAACCTCAGATTAAAACCTACTGTTTTTCAAAAAATATAGGCTGATTTAGAATTTAATGGCTACAACACGCTTAAAAAAAAAAAAGGGGTGGGACGAGAGCAACGACAGTTAAGGGAGAAATGTATAATTAGGGAAACGGCTCAAATAATTGCCAGTTTCATCATCTTTAGTACATAATGTGCATGAAGATTCAGACAATCTGGAGAATCTAGAGGAGCCAGAAAACAAACGATTAAAGACCTTCAGGCCCTCAAGTCTGAAAACGGTGTCCAGTGAGCACCATCAGTCACAGATCAAAACTCACAAAGAAAAAACTGATGTTTAATATAATTTAAGGGGATAGAAAGAAAACCTCTCCTGTGGTGCATAAATAAAAGTTTGATATATATTTTTTTTCAAAGCCACAGATCTTGTATTTCTCATGGCCAAGGAGCAGAGGGAACATCCAACTTGCTATAAACACAATCTGATGAGTTTGGAGACATTAATGCATATATTACTTTTTTTTTTTTTAAAGTGAAGTGCCATCAAATTAAAAAAAAACAAAAAAACCATAAAAACAACAACAACTAAGTTTTCATGTATTTTCAAATCCATACAGGCTTTATTAAAGTATTTACATTAATTGTGCTCTTTTATTTATATTAAACACAGTTTCCCTATATTTTATTAAGGAGGGATGTGGTTTCCCATGCAAGTGAACTCACCATACTGAAGAAAATGAGTGTTAGCTGTATTATGTCTGTGTAGGCTACAGAGTAGAGACCTCCCATTAATGTGTATATGATGGCTACAGCAGCAGAGATCCAAATGGAAACAGCGTAGGATAAATCCAGGACCACGCTTATTGTTGCTCCTATAAAAGTAACACAGTAAATGATACAGAATCACATGCATCAGAATTACCTTCATTCAGTTTAGGAAAATGAGTTCAGTCACTTTAGGATGACACCAACAGCATGTGTCAGTATGACTTACAGTAATACTATCATACTAGTTTGTTGTATAGGTGTTTTGGATGCAGTTAAAACTATTATAGCAGCCAAACTTAAAACACTTGTCTCTATCCTGGAAATTATTCAGTTGCAGGTCTTATTACTAGAGAAGGAAAACAAAAGTTATGTGGGTATCACTCACCTAAGCCGATAAGAGTTCCTGTCACCCAGATTAGATCAGAAATTAACAGAGCCACGGACAGAGCTCCACTTATTGACTTTCCATACTTGATCTGGAATGGGTCCATCATTGTCACATATTTTCTTTCTCTCATTGGTTTGGCAAAGAAAAGTCCACCTTAACGACAGGTAGAACACATTTCTTCACATCCACTACTGAAAATCAGTGGACTTCCTCTTTAAGATTCATTCATAGTCTTATGCGAATCACATTTTACGCTAATTTGCACAGATGTGTCCCCACTTCCTTATAAGACATGCTTGGCCTGTATTTTTCAAAGCCTAATTTAGAAAAGGTAGGTTTTTAGATTTTTCCTTATGATTTTGCACAGCTTCCTCTAGAGGCATAAAAAGTGTTTGTGAAAATTTGTGGCGTTCCTATGTAAAACACATTTAAAGTAATCATATAGAAATCATATTTTTCCACACAGATATACGCCTTTGTCTTATAAAACACATCATTCCTGATTTAGACATTAAAAGTAATATCTAGAAATAAAAATCTTGCTTTGAAAAAGGTCGTTTTTGTAGATGTTACTTAATAGTTCAGATGAATATGATATTTGTAGGCGTAACCAAGTATGTGACAAGGAAATCATAATGATTAAAGTCTGTAGTGTAGTACCTTACGCACACATGAGCCGCTTTCGTCAGAAAATGGGAAATCATGTGCAAATGCAGAAATTATACAGGTAATGGTGTTATTATTAAAACTCTTACCAACAATAAAAGACAGGGCTGCTGTTAATGGCATGACTGCCCAGGCCAGCCCCATAGTTGGTGTGTACACTGCTTCTGTCAGACCAACGATAAAGCCCCCGCCAACAAAAGTAGCTGCAGAGAGCACAGCACAAACACACATAGAGGAATTACACCGTGACCTTCAGGCTCAGGTAAAGAGGCTTCTAAATTAATATTGCCTACTGATAAGCAGTTAATTGATGGTGTGAACACTTTTGCACATGAGATGAAGTTTTAAAAACATCTGTTTTCTCTTTTAACTGTGTCTTAGTGTAACTCAAAATGTAGGAATTCAATTGCACAAAAAAAAAATTGACTTAAGCAAGGAATATTAATTTAAAAAAAACAAAAAAAAAAAAAAAACCCGACTTAAGCTTAATGGTTCCACTTCACTGTAATATGTAATAAATTAGGCACAACAACACATTTTTTAAAATAACCGTATTAAGAAAGGTTTGTTGTCTTTTACATACGAACAGGCTAGCCCCTTTATCTTAATAGCTGCACATGTTTTTGTTGAAAGAATGTCAAACGGGGGACTCCCTGTTAAAGAGAGACAGGTTGTTGTTCACCAGCTACTTTACTATTTACTTTGGTGGAGTTAGAAGAGAATTTAACTTGTTCTATTACAAAAGCTGCACTGTGATGAGCTCATGCAACAACATACTCATTTTGTGCTTCACAATGTTCTTACACAGTTTCACTCAATGAAAGTGGCTACAATAACAGCCAAATATCTACAAACATGCACTCTCACCGGTCATTGTGAAGACTCCTACTACCATACTGATCCCTCTGTTTCCCAGCAAAGTGACCTCTGTCCGGGCTGCTTGGCTGCTTTTCTGCACCCGTTTGGACTTCATCGAGGCCCACAGACCAGTGCCCAGCACCATCAGGTAGAAGACCACCATTACCACCAGCCCTGGGATGTTCAGAGCCATTGTGTGCTGCCTTGATGACTGGCAAAACGTGGATCCACTGATGAAAATAAATAAATAAATTAATAAGTTGTTTTTCAAATGCAAAATGTTTAGTTCAATCCTAACATTTCCTACAAACTGTGCTTCCAACTATGAACTATCAGTTGTAATGTGATACGGGTGGGGCAGTCAAGGGCAGTCTGGGGTGCTACTGTTTGATTAGATTTTAGTAAATGTTTGACAGTTTCTCACAACTCCCGGAATAGCTCTTGATAGGGGTTGGAATTTTCCTTCACAATGTAAGGTTTGTTTTTAAGACTTTTCCCTCTTGGTTGAATTACTCAGCTATAGTTTAGTTTTATATTGGCATGTCTCCAAAACTGTGTGCAGAAAACCAAGGCTGGAAATGGAAAAAAGAAACTGTAATTATACTTACAGCTCTATAAACTGATATCTGTAGATGAATAAGCTGTCAGGACAGTCACAACCAATGTAGCAGAATTCTAAATACTAGACCATATTTTAGTTACATTTATTTTTACTGTTTACTAGTTATTAAGTTAGTGAAAGCGGTTAAAAATGTATTCAGTCAGTACAGAATCATCTTCTATCCTAAAATATCATCAAGAAAGCAGAATTAATTCAAATCAAGAAATAGGATCAGTTAGAGAGACAGAGGAGTGGCCTCACTTGGTTAAAGACGGAGTGTGATTGAGATCAGGGGGTTCCATTAAATCTTCTTATATTTTCACTAGTTTTTCAATGATTGATACTCGAAACGATTGGAAAGGGACATTTATTCGTTTATTTGTGATTTTGGGAGTGCTATTTAGGTGACAGTTTATGGCAGGTAAAAGAAAACCTTCATCAGAACTTGTTAGAGTGAATTGTTAAATCATTCATGTCATTTTATGCTTGCCAACTCTGATGAAAGGAATTCCACTGTCCTTCCCCCCCCCCCAGATTCTCGAGGTTGTGGGTGGGGGGGCTGTAATGTTTTATTGCAGATACATCCTATCTGGAAGATCTGCTTCTTGTGATGTTGCTCCTGCTTTTATGACCCTTTGGTCAGCAGGAGGTATATCACACACACACACACACACACACACACACACACACACACACACACACACACACACACGTATTAGAACCATGTGGGCGTTGCTTTGCTTCTAATTATTTGTCTTGTGAACTTGAAAACGGTGTCACATAGTTTATTATTCAGATTCAGTCCAACTTTATCAATCCCAAAAAAAGGGAAATTTGTTTGCAGCTTACCCACACAACATACTCCCACAGTCAAACTCACACAACCACCACAAACACTGTTGCATGTCAAGGCCACCTTACAGCCCTTAGCTCTCTTACTGAGAGTTTCCTATGTGAGGATAGGAAACCGGTTTCCTATGTGAGGATTTTTCTATACGTTCTAGAAAGCTCCGGAGAAATATCCACTGGCTTGGCTCTGCTGCTAGACCTTACTGATAGGAGGAGCTCCCAGCTAAAAATGATTTTGACGGTTGTTGCTACATGTTAGACACTTTGACACATTAGCCATAGCCTGCCTGTAGCAATTTGGGTGCATTTTTTCTTTCAACTCTGTTAACCTTAAAAGATTCACTCACCTATCACATTAGAGCCTGCTCACAGTAACAGCTAGAACAAAAATAACACAATTTGCATTTATTAATAAAAGGAGTCATTAAGAGGTACATCTTTGAACAAAGTTCACAGCTCTAAAATCTTGTTTTATTTCAGAGGAAGTTTTAACAGTGTAAAGTCTGCCTGTTTGATTTCCCTCTCTTTATCACACCATCATAGAGGCAACAAAAAAATAAAACAGAGTGAACACCGCATAATTTACAAAAAGCCTTGGCAACTGAAAAACACCTAACTGATCTAGAGTACTGGTTAGGTGGGAAGTAGTTATTTCATAAGGATATATCTAATTATTCTCCAACATTGCGTTCAAGGAAAAGCATTGGGAACAGTAAACATGTAAAGCATTACCTTCACCTTGTTACAAAAACTTGTTACAAACTGTCATGAAAGCTATTAAAAATAATTTTATAAAATCCATATAAAGGCATTTTGGCATAATATAGATGTGATAATGCAGCAGTAAAACCTGATCTGAGTGACCTTTCTGTGTAGATTAAAAAGTGATACAGTGACAATTATTTGTAAACTTTTACACTTTTACTTTGTTTTAAATCTTAGTCACCAGTAAGTGCCAAACTAAAACACACGCTTGCTTTATCAGACCAGCTTAGTTGATTTACAGTCAACAGCTGCAGCAAATATAGACAGAAGCTTTTGCTAACTGTGATAGGTTTAAGCAATGAAAATCAAAGTCAAACACTAATTACCTGCTTAGCTGGTGGCAGTGTGGGTATTCTGGTACCTTTCTGAATCCTTTCCAGGACTGCGTTCCTATTGTCTCTGCCTGACTGTTTTGTTTTCTGTTTGTCTCATAACCAGTCTAAGTCTCCTTGTGGCACAGGGGGCTGAGCCTATTGTAGATAAGACACAAAAAAAATCTACAGCTGGACAGGTTTTCTCATTCCTCACATACCTCAAAGGAACCAGCAATTTACGATCATTTCCAGGCAGAAAAAAGTGCCTGTTTAGGAATAGCGATACCAGAGGAAATAATTAGATTTAATAAATGAGACAGATAAAGGTTTTACTGAATTTCAACTTTTAGCTAATGGATTTGTGGCTGAAGGAGTATTTAGAGTCTTGACTTCTGCAAAAGTTGCGATGCAATCTAAAATATAGACATTGTTACAGTGCAATCAAAATCCTATGCTTTAGCAAAAAACATAAAAGAGCAGCACTCATTCTTCAGAATGTCACATGATTTCAAAATCACGTAATTCGCTCAGAATTTTTAATTCATCAGTGAAGAAGTCTATTTAAGAGTATAAATATGATTACTTTACATACTGTATCTATGATAACCCGTTTGTGGACACGGTAACCCTTGTTATATCTACAGATTACAGACTCCCTATTCACTTAATGTTTATGTATAAATATTATAAATATGTAAAAATATTGTTTTGAAATAAGAACAGTTATGACCTTGTTCCCGCTTTTTCACGAACTGCTTGTCTAGGCTACATGTGTGACTGACGTCAACTGGCACTATAAACTAAAGATAAAATACACATAAACAAAAAAGTTCTCTTGTCAGCATATTTGGTGTCAGAATTTATTTAGACCCATGATGTACAATAAATCTTCCAAACTTACAACTTTTTAGCTGACCCTAATATTTTATACTCTTTCAAAAGCCAGTTTGAGGGTCAGAGTTGGAGTTAAGTCTATGTCAGGGGCATTTATTGGGCAGGGTTCAACATAAAAACTTGCCTGATGGCTCAAAGCCTGAGTGGTAAAGTACACTGGGTATGTTGATTTGGCTGTGATGATATTTTTGTTATCAGATTATTCACTTGTGATGCCAACATGCTGAAATAAACCGTCACTATTTTTTTTTAAGTCAGCATTACTGTGATAAAATATTTTAATTTCACATACTAATGAATTACAGTAGTCCAGCCTAGAAGTAATAAATTCATTAACTAGTTTTGAGACAGGATGTTTCTAATTTTAGAAATAATTAAACACATTTTTTAAATTATACAAAATAAAGGAGATACCCTGGTCAAAAAAATGACTCCAAGATTCCACTCTCCATTTACATGAACAAATTAGAGTCTAATAGATAAATATGATTCAACCCACTGCAGCACAGTACATTTATTATTTTACTATTCTTACAGCATGCTATAATCTGTTATAAAATGTTGTGATCAACAGTATTGAACATTGCACTGAGCAAGCTAACGTTTAATTAATTTTTGGCTCAACAGAGCTCTGACTCTTTGTCAGCCTGGATAAAGTACTGAAAAGAAACCTGGGGTTGTTCTTGTTTTCTTCAACCAGGACTTTTTGCAAGGGCAGCAAACTCTTTTTCCAGGCTAAATGAAGCTCTAACTTAATGAGATGCCATTTCCTCTCAAGCTTACGTTTTATCTGCTTTAAGGCGCAGGTTTGCCAGGCACAGTTATACCAGGGAGTCAAGCAAAGATTTCAGGCTTTTTTCAGGGGAGCCACTGTATCCAGGTTCGTAAACAGTGCTCTGCATTGTGCTGGCACATGACATCGAAGGAGATAACCGTGGAATTGCATCCTTGAACTCAGTTACAGCGCTTTCAGGAAGACAACTTGAGCCTTACTCAGGGTGTAAACAGACCTCAGACCAAATAAAACTGGTTAGACCCTAAACTGCCATTGGCACACCTAATAACCTTTGAAAAAACTTGGCTTCTTTCATTGAGAAAGCGCTATATCTGAACCAGATGCACCTAGACCGTGTGGTGGCAGATTTATTTTCTCATCTATTAATCACATATTTAATCATATCACATTAGTTATAGTAATATCACTTTACTATAGTAAGAGCACTCCTGTCACTAGTTTACATGCATGTGGAACGTTAACACAGTGAGGCCATTGTAATGGGAGACATTAAACAGATAGTGGGACTCCTTCTGCGTATCAGGGATGTAAATCCTTAGGTGACGGCCAAGCAGAAAACAAGGTCATAATTCTCTCTGAGGGAGAAGGTATAGCTCCCCCGTGAGAGGGGCCAACGTGTGAGTTTGTGGAATGTTCTTTGTCTGCGTCTCTGTATATAAGATGTAAGGACGGTGGCCACAATTCAGAGATGGTCCTAGTGTTTCACTGGGATGCTCTCTCCACATTGCAATGTGTTTATCAAACCCACTTCAAATCAAGCTCGCTGGGTGTGTTGGAGGTTATTGTTCAATTTTCCACAACAATTTGGCGTTGTCGGGCAGGATTCCTCCGGTGAGTTTTGCTGAATCACGGGCACGCGGTGACTGGCCATCCTGAGGTAAAATTGCCTCAGTCCCACCGTTGTTTTCAAAAAGGGAGAACCGGGGGGTATGCTTCACCGAATCACACATGCAGGAATTTTTAAAAGAACCAAGAGAGGCACTGCAAAGGATCTGCAACGGTGAGCTGTTTTGATTTGGGAGGATTTTTCTATCGGACCGACGGGGAAATCCTCGCTTCCTTACAGCTGCAATTATTGGGTGCAGGTTCCTAGAAACTCAGTTTGGATATTCAAGTGGGTATTCTTGTTGCAGTGGTAAGTGCAGGATCAAATCCAGGTTTTGGTTGCATGATTTTCTTTTCTCTTTCAGAAATATGGGAAAGAATACATGCAGTATAAAGTGTGTAGAAACTGAGGAATGCAGTAAAGAGAAGTGTGTGTGTGTATATAACCAAGAGTGATGGAAAGAGATGTGTTAAAATGTGGATTGAAGAATAAGAGAGGGAAAGTGTTAATAAGTAGTGATGAAAATGATATTAAATATGTCACACATAAACAGAGAAATGTGAAGGAAAGGCAGGTTTAAGGACATGCTCTGCTGAATCTGCAGCTCCACTGCGCACACAGCCATTAAACAAACACACACACACACACACACACACACACACACACACACGAGTTATTTTTTTCTCCTTATCTTTCCTCATGTGGTGCATTTTCCATTGTTATACCTCTCTGACCTGTCTTCCCCATGTGATGTTTTGTGTAATGTATGTATGGTTGGAAGGGTAAGATGGCGCTGGCACGGCTGGCAGCCTTAACCCAATTTCCCTCGGGATAAATAAAGTATTATCAATCAATCAAATGTTACAGGGGGAAAATGTGTATTCAATGTGAAACACATACTGTGTTAAAATCAGTATCACTCCTTTCACAGACTAGGAAGGTTGACCACATGATTTACAGCAACACCTCTGGAATCTGTTGATCCAGGCCCGACCTGCGAGGACACACCACTGGCTAATGGTTTTTTTTTTTTTCCTCTCTAAGGGTTCTGGCATCACACAGGCAGACATGAGTGAAATGAAGCAGGTTGTGTAGTGATTACAGAACATCTTAGTGTGGGGCTCATTATCATATCTTTATTCATTTTAAGGTGTTGAGCTCAAAGTGTGAAAACAAGTGAGTGACATTACTTAAGAAAAGTTACTGGTTACAGTAGTTTTAATTAAACACATGGGATGATCCATGATTTGGGCAAATTATGGTAACAGTAGTGTTTTAATGATTTGGGGGAAATAAACTGCATATGGCGCACTTTTGTAAGTGGTGTTGGATGCCTTATTACTCTTATGACCCTACAGTTGTTTGTAAGTGTGAAGTTTGTATTTACTCACCGATTTTGGTTTCTAGGTAACTGTGGTGTGGATGCAGGCTCCAGGAAGAGCCAAGAGTTAGAGCCCACTTAACATGACATTAATGCTGATTTTATTCTTTAACACAGGGTTACAGGGCTGAAGTGAAATTACTCCGGAGGAGAAGCCCTGATGTTGTCCATGGCTTTTTACTGTGATTTGTGGGATTAACAGTTCATGTACAGGTATTAAACCTCTACAGGGGGGTTAAGTCCATGTTCAGATAAGGCTTTGATGATCTATAAGTAAACTTCACTGAACTGAAAGGAAAATGTGGTTTGATGATGGTTGACATGTTTTCCAAATGGTTAGAAGTTTTTCCTCCTAGTAAAGAGATACAGGTGCAGCAGCCAGAGTATTGCTGGAAGAAATCATCCCAAGGGTGGAATCTCCTGACTGAGACTGGGTGCTGATCAGAAGTCTTCAGAGACCCAGCAAGAAGCAGGGACCATTCATAGCAGAGCTGACAGCCCAGGCAGTGGTTGAGGTCAAAGGTCGTGCGGTTTGGGGCCCTACTAGTCATCATGAGAAGATTCCAGAACCACAGCAATAACCATAAAGCTGCGTTGGAACGAGAGGGTGAGGGGTGAAAAGAGCACCCTCCTCCAACAAGGGAGTGCCAAGCTCCAACTCAGCGACTGAAGAGTGAGACTCTGTGGCACCTAAGAGGGATCAGCGAATGAATGCAGATAACACCTGCTTAAACAGCCAATCAGTTTCCCTGGAAAGCTTAGTGTGTTTTTAAGTTAAGGTGGTCGTTGGTGTGACGTTAATAATCATTTTATAAATGACATGCATTTACATGACTCTCCGAACATCACAAACTCTGTTAGAGTTCTGAGCATGAGTAAAAGTGATTGGAGTAGTTATAGCATGCAAGTTTTACAGCAACTTGTGCGCATTTTGTAGGGTAGGTAGATTGATTATCTAGCATGTGTAGGAATGTTTAGCTTATTTTAGAGTTTAGGAATGTGTTAGATAGGATATAGAATTGTGAGACAGTGACACTGCCCTGGATATAAATAAAGGCCTGACTGTGTCATGAACTTAGGAGTAGATTTTAGGAGACCCTCCCCCAGTTGAACTGTGAAAGTAAGACAAAGAGGAGTTAATGCTGAGTGGAAATTCCCCAGAGGATACCTGGGTGGGGGTCTCAACATTTGTAACTGGATAACTGTGGTCTGGAAGGGAGATGGACTTTTATGACCGGCAGGGAGTCACGTACATAGAGACACACACCCACAGTGCTTTAACTGTTACGCACCCACAGTCACTCACGTGCACTCACACATACATACAGGTACGCACATACATTCACTCACGTGCGCTCACATAGGCATACGGGTACGCGCACACACAGGCACTCATGTGCTCGTGCATACACACAGACAGAGTTTGGAGCACACCATGGGGGTTTTATGATAGGGTCGCCTCTATAAAGCTGGCTGTAACTAACAAAGGGGTGAAGATTTTGCAGAGGGACATCGGCCTCGTCTTCCCTTCTAGAAGTGCATGCTTAAATGAAGATGAATAAAGGTTTTGTGAAATAACTACTGAGTTCCGGTGCCGTCTCTGGAAGTTTCGAGGAATAAAACGAACCGGGGTGAAACTGATTTCGCAACACATGTCAGTTCCTGATGCGTAAGTGCATTAGGCCCTCATTGTCTGAGTAAACATAGTAACAACAGTTGTGAGTTCTTTTGACATGTGTACTCAATTTTGACACATTTGACACCATAAAGATAGGATTTTTGGTTCATCACATTTCATTGAGGGATTTTGATAGACCTCAAACATGCTGGAAGCACCTAAACGAGGAGGTTTAGAGAGTTAAATGTGGTTGTTTTGGTTTCCCCAATCACTGGTGTAGGAACAGTAAAGATAATTGTAAATGCCCTTGAGAAGGTTTACACCTTTTAAACGGGCTGATGGCTCTACAATAGTAAAGAGTACAGTACACTGCATAGACAGAGAGGAAAGAGCTATAATTCTGTTGTAAAATGTAGCTCAGAAGTGTTTGATATATGTTGGCTGTGTGGAAATTCATGGCTACTTTTGGGTTTTACTTTAAAACTCGAGAAGCACTAACATCAGTGTTAGTATATGTTTGTGGTACCTACAGATTCAGACATATTCACTGTCCTTGATGGCAAACATCTGGACAGGGCAAAGCAAATGGCACAAAGGATTGTGTGTGATGTTTGGCGAGGCATGTGTGCCTCAATCCCTAATAACATGGGGGATGAGGGTCTTTTACAGAAACAGTTAATAAATTGGGAGATTTAATTATAAAGTGGGAAGATATATCACACACTGAAAAACTTCCTTATCTTAACAATGGGTTTTTATGAGAGAGCAGCTTGATGTAACTAAGGTTGAAGTTTTCTTTGCAGATAATGATGATCAATATCATCTCATATTGTGTTTTCTTTTATGATATAACTTCCATCCTTCGAACAAAGGGTGGAGACTTAGATGGAGAGAAGATGACCATAAAATGTGAATTTGTTGTTTCCTTCTGACTATAGGGAAGATGCACATTGTGAATTCTTTGAGTACACAATGGTGTTGATGTACAAAAAAGAAATTTCCATGTGTTTTTATGCGATACTTAATTATTTTTAATTCTTAATTGTGGTATCACAAAGGGTGGAATGTGGTGGCAGATTTATTTTCTCATCTATTAATCACATATTTAATCATATCACATTAGTTATAGTAATATCACTTTACTATAGTAAGAGCACTCCTGTCACTAGTTTACATGCATGTGGAACATTATGTGGAATTATAATATTATTTTATGCCATGTTAGACCCCTAATTAAAGTTTGTGAATTATTATGTAGTTTTAGTTTGCATTATTCTCCTGAATTAGAAGAAGGTGGTAACTATTGCATTTGTTAAACTGATTTGCATTACATTAGATTGCTGATTTATTGTGAATGAATGATATTGTTTTATGATGCATTATACTGCTGAGTTATAAGAAATACTGTTCGCAGAAAGTCATCGCCTTATTTGTCTGATTAGAAGAGAATAGAACATAGTGGAGTTTTCTGCCCCATCTCAGCAGGAGCAGATAAACAGGGAGCCAAGGTCGTAGCTTAGGCGCTGTGTGAGAGAAAGCATGTGAATGTTTAGGCTTTTATGATAAGGTGGGGGCCACTAGAGGCTATAAGAGTTTGATCAATGCTCCACCATTTTGAGATCTGATGCTGTCTGCGTACGGTGTCCATCTCCCACGCGTGTGATCATTAAAATCATCGTTTGACTCAACCCGGCCGGACCAGTGTTGTTATTGTGGTTTTTCCTCTTGTATCCATCCCCAATATTTGAATCCGTAACAGTTTGGGGGCACGTCCTGTGGTATTGGGGTGGAAGTTGGAGGTTTGGACGGTCCGAGGTTGTCGAACGGACAGGCACGAGCCAGTGGTCTGACGTGAGTGGGCATAAGCCGGCTTATACAAAGGTAAGGCACTACCTGTTGAATCTATTTCCAAAGTGTGCCAAATTGGACATGATTAAATTAAAGTCTACTCACTGAAGTTACTGGAGAAGGCCTGTTTTGATTTTGATGAAAAAATCTCATGAGTTTAATGCAGTTAGAGGCTGCTAAGTGTTTAATGCAGTTAGAGGCTCAAGTAGTTTGGTAGGGAATTGGTCATTTTGTGAGTTAGAGGCTCCATTGAACACTAAGTTGCACCTGCCTCAGTCATACTCTTGTTTCGAGGAGTTGACTGCTGTTTCAAAGTGTTATAAATTATTATAGGACGGCAGTTAGAGGCTGCTAAGAAGCGCAGTGCTCAGAGGTAACGCTTGCCAAGGTCGGGGACGTCTAGGCCTTGTCCTCTTTGAGGGATAGTCAGTTGGTCACTGTGGAGCTTGGGGCACTCCAGAATAACTAGTGGTTGCACCACTTTACCGTTTGGAACGGTATCTGCGCTTTTTTGGACACTGTTAA
The DNA here is from genome assembly GCF_041146795.1 of Maylandia zebra. Lineage (NCBI taxonomy): Eukaryota > Metazoa > Chordata > Actinopteri > Cichliformes > Cichlidae > Maylandia > Maylandia zebra. Next base: position 43,482,727 of record NC_135168.1, on the reverse strand, counting down.
ATTGAGTTAGGGACTTTAGGGATTAGGCCAGATACAGTTAGAGGCTGATACTGGTTAATTGATCACAAAAAAGTTGGACTTTCTTCGGTTGGACCCGTTAACTTAAATTTGTCAACAACTAAAACTATAACTGAAACTAAGGATTTTCAGAAAATAAAAACTAGACTAAACTAGCAAACAATTGGTAAAAACTAATTACAACTGATATAAAATTGAAAATCTGAAGTCGAAGCTGAATAAAAATACAAACTAATGAAAATTGCAAAACTATTAAAACCCTGGTGCAGAGATTGTCAAATCTGACCAGGAAATGTTATAAAATGGATTGTCGGAACAGTCAGCGTTAAAGGCACCTTTGACAGTCCAGACTAAGATGTCCGACGCCATGTTGGACATCTTCAGGGCGGAAAAGGGTTGGTGTGACCAACGTGTGGTTTGGCTTGTTGTATGTATATTTCGAGATGATATGGCTCTGGATGGACCAGTTACCAGGGCATGGAAGGAGGACAGACTCATTAAATGAGGAGAAGAAATTTTCTGGGATTGGAGATCCTCTGGGTGAGTGGTTGACTAAAAGCATGCATAAAATAAAAGCTATTTTTTGTTATTGATTGGTAATAGATTGATAATTGGCCACATTTACAGCTGTATTGACTTGTTGTGGATGTAGTCTACTTCATGTTTAAGCACTCTAATTAACAGATTGAAAATAGTGACATTAAAGGAAGAATATGCAGCGCCACCCTGTCAGACGCCAGTGACGGTGGGGCTCAGTGATGAATCAGGTGAGCTGCATTCATGGCTGAATCAAAACAGATTCCCCTGCTATGGTCAGTGAGGGGAAAACAGGGGGAAATAAAAGTAAAAGAGGCATGGATAAACGTTTATGTGTCAAGTTTATAAACGGGATAAAAAGGGGGTGTTTTACTGTTATTTTAGCATCAGCATTATTGTTACATCAGAATCATATAACAAGCATTGTATTGATCATTTATTGAAGCTTTTGACATTACATTAACATTTGTATTACGGTGATTGTTATAACCTCAGGTTAATCTTCTATTTACAGGTGTCTGGATAATCATATGATCTTTCATTGCAGGTGTAACCATGATCATTTTTATACATATTTCAGTTTGTTGCTCATTATAGAGTTGTGCTCAAGTTAATAAGGGTTAAAGGCTACGGTCAACGCGATGTTTGGCTGATCTATGGACTGGAGTGACTTTGGGCATGGAAGGCCGCACGCGCTTACATAACACTGATATCATGCTATTCTTTGTGATCTTTTATTCAGTTATGTCTTTTGCTAACTTTTAAGTAGTGGCAGTTGATTAAACAACATTCATTTAATATTTCATACTTGATTCAGAGCATTACACACAGATCAACTTAACAATCTGCAAAACCTTGTAGCTGCAATGTTGTGTCTCCATAAGGGACAGTTGGCTCCAGGAGATAAGTGGGAGTCAGTGCCTGTCCTCGAGAAGGAGAGAATGTTCCTTTGCTGTGTCAACAAGTTCATATTCAAGTGAAGTTCATATTAATACAGGTTTTGTTTCTTGGCAATTCTGCGGACGCAGGCTCTGGGCGGAGCCAGGAGTTGAACAGATCTAACATGACAATTAAATTGATTTCATTCCCTGGCACAGGATGACAGGACTGGAGCAATGACACTGGATAGGAGAAGGTCTCATACTTTCTAAGATATGAGGTCACTAACCTTTTCTTTTAATTTTCTAGCTCCGTTGATTTGACACATGGGAATGTGTCAAAAAAGGGGGGGGAAGTTGAGTTTTAACATCAAACAAGGATTATATGAACATTTTTATGACTTCATTTGTGTTTTTAATAACTTAGGTATGGTAAAACATAGGCTAGTAATGTCCCAAAAGGTTTCTGGACTTTTTTAGAGAATCAGTGAGAAGCATAAATCATTATTTCCATGTTTAAGCATTAATTATTGAAATGAACTGAATAGCGTTTAGAAGATAAAATGCCTGTGTTCATGAGAAGCTGACTACCACACTGGAGAGGAAACTGTGGGACAGTAGGCGGAAGCAAACACATGATTTTTGGGGAGCAAATGTTAGGATTAAAAATGGCTAATTTGTTTTTGATGTCTTTTGTTAAAATTAGTGGTTTTAATAATTTTCAGACACACCTTGCAAATGTGCTTATAATGAGTTGGCACTCGGTCATTTGAAGGTCATAAGCTTCGTTCGGCGTGATGGTCCGGACTGATAAAGTGTAGGAAATGCCTTGAGTGCAGAGGGCTAAATGCAAACACGCTTACACACACATAGGATATGATTAGAATAAGTCCCTGGGACATTCTGAATATTTTAAACCAATTCTGAATCACCAGAAGATCAGTAGATAACAACATTAGATTATTAGAGCTAGGAAGAGAGGTGTTTTGGTTTTCTGTCTCTTACAGAGAAAGGAACAGACACCAGACGAGGTCACAGATATACGGGGATCCTTCGCAGCAGAGACAGACACGGTGACTGCCGAGACACCAACTGGGTCCAAGTGTCATGGCGTTTGGGCTCCGATTAGTCACCTCAAAAGGATGGATCCCATAAACACAGCAATAACCATGAAGGGGTTGGCGGAAATCCAGGAACACCAGACCAACGAGGTTCGAGAGGCTCTTGGGCAAAGGGGGACACGTTCCTGTTCCTTTTTCTGGGGGATACACAGGACACAGAGGACCCGAGGACACACAGATTGTTGTTTGAAATCGGGGCAGAATAATCCTCTGATCTGTGCAACGACTGAAGGGTTGTCTAACCCCTGAGGTTGAAGAAAGAAGAGCAGAGGATCACCCAACTGGAAGGCACTGGTAGCTGCAGCAATAAAATAAAGGCTAAAAGCTCCTTGGACAGAGGTTCTAGTCTGAGTACGTCTGAAGGGTATACGGTAGCACCAAAATAATACTGTGGGAGGACTGGGGAGTGTCATCTGTACCTGCTATTGTTGTAATAATAGTTTTTCCTTTCATCTGAACTGCGCAAACACAGAGGTCATCTCACATATGGTTCGCCCAACAGGGGGACAAAGGGCTTCAGGAGTGAGAAGAAATGAACCCGGCCACACTGGATTACAGGGTGTAGGTGAGCTCTTTATTCTAAAGAGCTCATCAGGGGGAGTGTGGGATTATAATATTATTTTATGCCATGTTAGACCCCTAATTAAAGTTTGTGAATTATTATGTAGTTTTAGTTGGCATTATTCTCCTGAATTAGAAGAAGGTGGTAACTATTGCATTTGTTAAACTGATTTGCATTACATTAGACTGCTGATTTATTGTGAATGAATGATATTGTTTTATGATGCATTATACTGCTGAGTTATAAGAAATACTGTTCGCAGAAAGTCATCGCCTTATTTGTCTGATTAGAAGAGAATAGAACATAGTGGAGTTTTCTGCCCCATCTCAGCAGGAGCAGATAAACAGGGAGCCATGGTTGTAGCTTAGGCGCTGTGTGAGAGAAAGCATGTGAATATTTAGGCTTTTATGATAAGGTGGGGGCCATTAGAGGCTATAAGAGTTTGATCAATGCTCCACCATTTTGAGATCTGATGCTGTCTGGGTACGGTGTCCATCTCCCACGCGTGTGATCATTAAAATCATCATTTGACTCAACCCGGCCGGACCAGTGTTGTTATTGTGGTTTTTCCTCTTGTATCCATCCCCAATATTTGAATCCGTAACAGTTAACACAGTGAGGCCATTGTAATGGGAGACGTTAAACAGATAGTGGGATTCCTTCTGCTTATCAATGTGTAAGAGTTTGTGGAATGTTCTTTGTCTGTGTCCCTGTATATAAGATGTAAGGGCGGTGGCCACAATTCAGAGATGGTCCTAGTGTTTCACTGGGGTGCTCTCTACACATTGCGATGTGTTTATTAAACCCACTTCAAATCAAGCTCGCTGGATGTGTTGCAGGTTATTGTTAAATTTTCCACAACCGTTTGTTGCAACAAACGGTCTAGGGCCTTATCAAACAGTCCATGGACTCTCTTAGAAAAAGAAAAAAATATAGGGGGGCAGGGGGCGGGCTATAATCAGATGCTACAAATGTCGAAAAATGCCATTAAAATGACCAGTGATTTTATGATGCAAGAGTTATTTTGAGCACACATTAACGCAGGTGTGCATTGTTATGTTGGCTTTCCCTTTGGCATAGAAGCTTTTGAAAATAAATGATGTAGACAACCCTGTCTCACAGTAAATATAAATGCTTGTTCTGTTGACAAATTTGAACTTTGGTTGTAGTAAAAAAACAAAAAAACAAAACTAAAACCAACCCCCCCCCCCAAACCAAACAAACGTCGAGAGACACACAATTTCAACACATGGCACATTTTCTAAACTTATTAGTATTTTATGCATCAGATTTTTGCTCATGTTTCATATTCTTTCGTCTATAAGTCACCTTAAGTACAAATGACTCCTCTTACCCGAATATGGTTGTGTAGCGGAACCGAAGTGCGGAGAAGTTTGTTGTAAAATGCGCATTTCGTGTTTTTCACCAGGTGGAGGCAATAACGGTTTCCAGAATCTGTGCGCAGGCGCAGTGGCACATCACACAACCGCAATAAGCAAATATGGCGGCGGCCGTCGACAGTGTTGTTAAAGTGTAAGTTTACCTTTATTTATTGTGAGAGTTAAACTAGCAGCCGCACAGAGGCGCTTTTTTAGTTAATTATTCATCGTTTCAAAGGCAGGGCGCAGAAAAATTGCACATCGCATCTTCAGTATTGAATACGATAATTGTCCCAAGAGGATAACGTTATCCTCCGTGCTACTGTTAGCTTGTTAGCTTTGGGGAAACATAAGGGAATCAACCCTGCTATGGAGCTGCATTTCAGCCTCAGTTTAAGCCTAATTCAGCAAGTCTTAATTGTACTTAAAGTGGTTTTACGTGTAAAAGCTTTAAACTGTTTGTAGCCAGTCGCACGCAGATGAAAGAGGGTTAATTTTCCTTTAACCTGTCAGGTTGGCGGGCGCTTTGTTGTGACGAGAGTCGCTAACAATCAACCTTTTGTTCTGACACCCTCCACCGTTACTGATAATGCTGAGTGCTCAAATGAAACTAGGCTTGGTTTGGTGTCGCCCGTAAGTAAATAATTAAATACATTGACCCCAGACAGAAAATATCATCGTTTTACTGTTGTGATTCAACATAATTAATAGTGGATTTATGAGGAGAGCAGTAACCCTTAATTATTCATTTTAGATACATCGACATTGACTACTGTTAAAATAGTTAAATTGTGATGTAATTGCAAAGCAGTAGAAGAGACGTTTGTGGTGAAATATGCGAGCAAAGTCGCAGTAGGTTGTTCGGTAGTGCCGTTTGCAGTAATTTCACAGCTCCTTTGTTGTGCAGCTCAAGCAAGGCCGGTTTGTGTGATAGCACAGTCATGTATCAGCTGCATGTCATTCAAAAAAGACTGTTTTAAAGTGAAAATAAGCTTTTATGTGTCTTAATTCACTTTATCTCGACTCTTTACAGAGCATAGTCATGCTGTTAAACCCAGCTAAAATTTGCTTGGCAGATAAGTAACAAAAATAGCAGCTGAAAAAAAGGTTTAGTACTAGAGAAGCACTGATTGCAATTTTCTTGGCTGATTTTTCCCTTAACTGCGACCTGCCAATACCATTTCCTTTTTTTTCTAAGAACTATAACTCAGGATATATTAATCAAACTGAACCTTTTTTTCAATGCAAATTATTTTCATAATAAAGAGATAATTAAACTTGAAAATGTCCCCCAGGTTGAAGTTAATTAGAGGATTTTCTCTCACTTAAATTACTGAAAATAAAATGCTCTGCTGTGTGTTGTTTGCAGTATGTTAATAACGTAACCAGATAACTCTTATATCTTTTTCACTTGCTTGCATAATTTTTCACATAACTGCATTGATCTTTTGCTCATACTGAGGCTGCTAGCTTGTGCCTGGCTCTGAGCTCTGGATAGTTTTAGCTAGAGATACACCCATTGACTGTGCAGGGATATCTGAGCTAAAGCAAGCCAAGGAGGGAAACCACGAAAGCATTTGTGACAACAAATGTAATGAGACAGTTAAACATAGACATTTTAAGGACTGCTGGTGCTGCTGATACATTTTTACTTATCTCTTCAGTGTTGATTATTAATAGTCTGTTCTGATTTGTGTTATTTGACCTGTTAGTGTCCAACTTCCACTTTTCAGGCTTGGAGAGCAGTATTACAGAGATGCCATGGAGCAGTGTCATAATTATAATGCTCGTCTGTGTGCCGAGCGCAGCATCCTTATGCCTTTCCTGGACTCTCAGACTGGTGTAGCCCAGTCAAACTGTTACATCTGGATGGAGAAGAGACACCGAAGTGCAGGTATCGAAGTAGTGTTGGATGATTTCTTTAAGTATTTGTAGGTTCTCAGTCATCTAGGTCATAGTAATCCAAGGAGCTTGGAAAGCAAAGCGACTGGACGACCTTACGTTTCTTGAAGACATTTCACCTCTTATCCGAGAAGCTTCTGAAGAACCAAAGAACTGAAGAAGCTTCTTGGATTAGAGGTTGATGAAGTCCAGTCACTTTTCTTTCCAAGCTCCTTAGATGATCTCTGTAACTGATATACAGGGTGTAGCATGTCATCTCACTAAAATATACTTCAGCTTTTGGTGTTTCTCTGTCACATCAGGCGTAGCTCCAGGGCAGCTCTACACCTACCCAGCCCGTCGCTGGAGAAAGAAACGGCGTTCTCATCCCCCTGAGGATCCCCGTCTGGCCTTTCCCCCAATCAAACCAGGTACCACCTCTGATGAAACAACTTTTCCATTTAAATAAACATTCCATAAGTTTAATTATTTTCTTTTTTTTTTCTTCTATACACTGGTTTATCTGTTACACTTGTAGTGGTTGTATGCATTTTTGTTCTGCTTTGTTTGTGTAGCAGACTTGGAGCTGGGTCTGAAGCGCGATGCCTTGGGAGCAGTGGATGGCAGCAGTTTGGAGGCCCTGCTGAAAGGAGAGCCCCTTGACAGGAGGAGCGGTGTGGCAGATGTTCGAGGCCCTGAGGATGATCCGGCTACCGTGGAGCCTCCTGTGACATCAACGACCACCACATCCTCTGGGCGCATCCGTAAGGTCAGACCCAAAGCTGACTCGATGCTGATGCTTTTTGTCAAAAATGGCACAAATGATTTTTTTTTTTTTTTTAACAAGCAGAAGCAATTAGACTGTTATTTTTATGGTAGAGAGTGCTGGACCATGATGACTACCTGGATGATCTGGATGACGAAGACTTTGAGGATGAGACCCCCAAGAGGCGAGGGAAGAGCAAGTCCAAGGTTAGTGTTCTGCTTCTTCACTGATGGATTGCCAACTGTGAGTCTAAACTGATATGTTTAAAATATTAACTTGGCCGACATTTGATGTTACATCTTTCTGACAGGAAATAAAGAAATCTTTACAATAACAAAAAGAAAAACGTGACCAGATGAGCTGCTGATAATTCAAGTCATCCTTTGTCTTATTTGCAGTCAGCGTAATGTGTTTTCAATGTTGTCATTTTTAATAATACAGTTAATTTGATTAATCAGCTCATCATTTGTCTTACATAATTAAAACAGTGATAGTTGATAGATAACTGAATTAAAACAACTTACAACAACAGTGCTTACAGTTACTACTTAAGTTGCAATGCTTATAGTTCTCAATCTAACGTTTTTCTTAAACGCACTTCTTTTCCATGGATATTGTTTGATCTCTTCAGAGATACAATATGAAACATCACTGGCTTCTTTAGTCTGATTGACTGACACTGTTCTGTCATTCAGACACAGATACGGTTGGCCATTGTGCTTTTGATACATGAAGCTGACACTCTTATCGAAAGGCATATTTATCTGAAAGGGGCTTTTCTTGTTCAGCTGGTTCTCCTGTGTCAGAGTTTATTTTTGTAATTTTGATTTCTCCAGTGAACCAATTTCACAAAATGTTCAATTCATTTTCATTTCTCAAAACATTTTGATCTGTACCAATTGTCAGAAATGCACTTACTTCTCATTGTTTTTCAAAACCGTTAAAGGTGATGTATGCAAAGTAAGTTGTGTTGTTTAAGTTGGTCTGTTTGTTGGTCTCAACTGTGCAATTTGTTGTTCAGGGCCGCAGTGACAAGAATGGCAAGAAGAAAACGGAGGCCGCAGCTGCAGCGCTGGAGGAAAGGGATAAACCTTACGCCTGCGACAGTGAGTATTAGCTTTCTGTGTAACGTGTTTGTGTGCGCCATGCATGTCAGCAAGAGAGGCTTTTGCTTTTCCCCTCTTAAAAGACAAAGATGAGCCTTGTTCCATGCATGGAGTCATCTGAAAGATCCCACCTGGAACTAAAGTTTGACGACGCAGAAGTTGAAAAAGTTGCTCGCCTGGATGCGTTGTCTTTTTTTTCTTTTCTCTCTCTTATCCCTGAGATACTGCTTCGTGTGCTCTGTAACTTCCTGTTGGCCCCAGCTCACTGTGCAAATGCTCTCCTTCGCTGTATGAGTCTGCTACTAGCGTGTCCGTCAACAATTAATCATATGAAATGAAGTTAGTTTTTTTTAATGTTTTTACTTGGTTTTGAGGTGGTGAAAGGTGCACGCCCACCTTGTTTCCAACTTGGGCCTTTTTGGACGGTAGTTAAAATTCGCTGCCACAACTATAACACTTTTGTATGAACGTGTGTGTGTGTGTCAGTTTGTGGGAAGCGCTACAAGAACCGTCCTGGCCTGAGCTACCACTATACACACTCTCACCTGGCAGAGGAGGAGGGCGAGGACCGCGAGGAGATCGAGGCACCACCCACTCCTCGCCAGCCTGAGGAGCAGAAGAGTGAGTCACTCTCTAGTGCTGAGAGAGAGAGAGATGGAGAGAAAGAGGGGAGGGAGGTTTGGTTGCATGCTGTGTAGCATGTGTGTGTTTGTTCAAGGGAAGTCTCTCTCTCATTCTTTTTTTTTTTAATTTTTCTTGCTCTTTTCATTTTTTGATTTTCATTATTTCAGATCCCAAATTTGGAGGCATTCCTGATTGAAACATGCTTGCACAGTTGGGACTTTTGGCTCCCCCCCCCCCCCCCCCCCCCTTTTTTTTTTTTTTTAAAAGCATATCATCCATATTTATTTTTTCCTTTGTCTGCTGTTTTTAAACCCCCAAACATATCCATGGTCTTGCTTTTTAAAAAAAAAAAAAAATTCCTTTGTGCACGCGAAATCGTGTTATCATATACATAAAAAGAAGTGCGTTTTGTGAGTTGTCACTCATACTTAAGTTTCAATCATAATTCAATGCATCATCATTATGAATGTTATTTTTGGAAGGCCTGCTACAAACAGGTTTGTACTTGGAAAATGTGGAACTTTCATTTTTAAGCTGTATATGCTGATCTGCTTACCTGGGAGAAGAGCGCAGTGTTCTCTTTCCTTCATACGTTCAGATTCTTATAGTTTCTTCACTTATTTCCTGCACAGCTACTAAGAAGGGTCCCAATGGGCTGGCACTGCCCAACGATTACTGTGACTTCTGTCTGGGAGATTCCACCCTAAACCAGAAGACCGGCCAATCAGAAGAGTTGGTATCCTGTTCAGACTGCGGTCGCTCAGGTATGAACGCATTGTGTCCCTTTAGGCTTGGTTATCACACATATAGTTAAAAGCAGATATTTATCTGCTGTTTGGTGTAATTGGTCTTTCTTGAGACAACCATTTAAACTTAAAATGTTCTGTATCATGATGCCTGCAGGTCTTTCCACACTACTTCCTCACAGTTTTCATTGTTGTTCACCTGTTTTGTGTGTGTGTTTTTGGGGTTTTTTGTCTCCTTTGCGTAGGCCACCCAACGTGCCTGCAGTTCACACCAGTGATGATGGCTGCGGTGAAGACCTATCGCTGGCAGTGCATCGAGTGCAAATGCTGCAATGTTTGTGGCACCTCCGAGAATGATGTGAGCTTTTTAAAAAAAATTTATTTATTTATTTTATTTTATTTATTTATTTATTTTTTTTTATTTTTTTATTTTTTTAATGTTCCCCAAAACCTTAATCTGTAGTGGTTACAAGTTTAAAAAAACTGCCTGTGACCCCTTTCTTCTCTTTTTGACCATATCCACATAAGACTGTCTATTTTTTTTGAAATTCTTTATTTTCAAGAAGTGGAGTACAACATAGTGTGTCAATAACAGGATGTCCAAATATAAACCACTTTTATCTTTTTACGTTTTGAGAACAAAGAACAAGTGGGGAGCAAAGGAAAAACATCCGTCACAGGGTTTAAAGGGGGATAAGGCACTCACAGGCACTCTAAGTTTCTAAACAGGAGAAATTTCAACAAAGTCTGGGTGCAGAGGCTTAATAAAACTGACCCACTTGCTCCATAATTTGACAAAAATGCTCTTTTTTTTTTTTTTTAAGACTTATTGAAAACATAATAGCTTCCATTACATAAATCTCATTCACAATGTCTTTCTACTCTGATATAGTGGGAGGCACGGGAAGGAGCCAGCATCTCTTGACTGCCTTTTTGGCTGCTTTTACCAGAATTGTAAAAAGATATTTATTTACTATGCACTGCAAGATTTACTAAGAATATGGTAGAAAATTGTAAAGGTATATTATTTGACTTAAACTTTCTATTTTTAAAAATCGTTTTGTTTTAATGAGCAAACATCCACTCTGTGCGTCACAGCTGTGGGACAGACACAGTGCAACATCACTTCTCAGTTTCAGCTTGTTGACTTGCAGTCCCCCCGACTCTGTTTTTAGTGTGTTTAATGAGTTTGAGAGGGACAACAAAGGCATATTAGTTGTTATAGTGGCTCATGTAGGTGTGATTAACTTTATTTTCTTTATTGATGAACTGCTGTCTTGACACCAGCATAACATACTGGGCCAAATAAACAGTATCTTTGGATATCAGATTTTAAAAAATTGGATAAGATAAGATACCTTTATTAGTCCTACGAGTGGGGAATTTCATAGTTCAATTAAAGAGAAAATCATATAAAAATGATATCGGATATTCTTCTTGTGAATGCGATAACTCAACAAGGTGATGTACGAGCTTCGAACTGATACCTTAGGGCTGGCTATTAAAAATCTCGGATCAGTTGAAATCCTGGTGAGGTCAAGTTTCCTGAAAATCTTGTTAATGTGAAAGCAAGAACAATGTAATGCAGGATTTTAAAATTGATACCATAGGTTTATCTACTAGGAAGGGGTACCCTAACCCTCTGAGTGGTAGCACTGGTGGTCACCAGTATTTTTTAAGTCTGTTAATTAATTAATTAATTAATTAATTAATTAATTAATTAATTTTTAGCTTATTTTGACAAACAGAAATTGAGACTGTTTCTGAGAGTAACTGTCCTTTTGCTCCTCCTTACTTCAATTCAGTTTTCATACAGTGTCTCTTCCTTACAATGTAAGGTAAAGACCATCAGTACTATAGGAAATACCCCAACAATCAGACAGCCCCCTATGAGCAAGCACTTTGGTGATAGTAGGTAGGAGAAACTTCCTTTTAACCCTTTAAGACCTACCATAGAACCAAGTTCGCCAGAGTTTATATTATATTTTTACATGCTGTGGAGCCATTTTTGGGAGCATTTCAAGTTGCTATACATCAATACAACCATTATAGCCCAAACTTTAATAATATGTCTGCATTAGGTGCATAGTAATTACATAAATTGCAAAAAAGTGCAATAAACTACAAAAAAATTGAAAATCGTTTTTGTTTTTTTAACATATATTTCTAGTTAGAGAAATTTAAGAGGCTTATCCCTCAAAACTGTAAATACAAAAAAGTTACACAAACTAGTTTCCCACCACAGGAAATTTATTTTGAGTGTCTTCATAGTTTTATTTTTGAAATACACCAATTTTTATATACTGCAGGAAAAACGAAAATAAATATTATAGTGCAAATTTGCAAAATAACAGCATATGCATCAAAATAAACTATTTCCAGCAGTGCAATATGAGTCCTAAGCATCCCAGAAACGACACAGAAAGTCATAAACTCAAACATAACTTTTTAAAACACATAACAAGTAAAACACAAGCTCATAAGGGCCCGATCGTAAAAAACTACATTTCCGCAAAATGACGTCACTTCCGGTTTCGGGCAGGTCATGCGGTCATGTGATAGTTCGCGCTGATGGACGTAGGAAGTGTTACAAACAGCTGATGGATCGGCGAAGCGTGTTTCTGGAATATCATGTTTTTGTTGCTGCAAGTGATTTTTATGCAGTTTTTGCAAAGCTATATGTGGAAGGAAACTGTGACCTAGGACAAGCTGATGGCATAAGATGTAAGTACAACTCCTCCAGTTTCATATGCAAAAAAAATTATTGTGCTAGCTTAAGTGGTTGCAGAGCTACCGGGATTTAAAAATAGTTACGCAAAACAGAGCGTGCCCGCTCCGATCGGCTGTAAAGGGTTAATAGAAAGAAATCTCCTGCGGAACCAGGCTCAGAAGGGGCAGCCATCGCCTATTTGGGTGTGAGGGGAGGAACATGGGATAAAAGACACACGGTGGAAGAGCCAGAGATGAATAATAATAACTAATTATTAAATGCCGAGGGTTAGGGGAGTGAAAAGCGTGAGCGGTGAGCATTTCATCAGTAAATTGAAATTTTGTGTATTTGTAGGACCAGCTGCTGTTCTGTGATGACTGTGATCGAGGCTACCACATGTACTGTCTAACTCCACCCATGACTGAACCACCAGAGGGTAAGCAGACACTTTACAGCAGAGGGTAGCAAACTCAGAGGAAGTTGTTAGATACAACTGAGAGAGCTGTAAAAATGTGACTAATACAACAGCTAGTGGCCTTCTGGTATCTGCCAAGTTACTCCGAGATTCCATCACTTCGAGCCTTGTCTCACTTTGCTTCTGTTTTCCAGGGAGCTGGAGCTGCCACCTGTGCCTGGCTCTGCTGAAGGACAAAGCCTCCATATACCAGCAAAACCAGAGCTCCGCCCCTGAGTGACAACACAGTGGTGGACTCCACCCCCTTCAGGCACCAGGATCCCACCCCGAATTGAAACGTCAGACCTCCTCTCAGTCCGGAGCTCGAGGCTTGGTCCTGATGTAGCTGAGCCGGATTGCAGATCAGCTTTAGAAGTCTTTCATATCTTCAGCGGCCAAAGGGGGAAGGGGGAACAGAGCCAAAACAGACCTCAGATCAGCAACCACGGGGATCAAACCGTCACTACCAACCTGCCTGCAGAGTCCCCGAGGGCTGCCGTCAAACAGCATGGACACACACTTTCTCCTGGACTGTTACACACCAGATACCAGAGACACAGCGCATACAGTAACCATAGTAGCTGCTGTCTCCATGGGAGCTCCTAGGAGAAAACGGATTAGCACCACAGCTAACAACCTGCACCCCTCACACTCAAAGACACAGTGTGCAGTGTCGACCCACCACAGTTCTTCTTCTGCTGAATGATCTGTTTTTATTCCCCGAAAGGAGCAAAAGGAAAATGTCACAACATACAGTAAACGGTTGAGTATTCTTCTTGTTCTTCTTCTTCTTATTGTTATTATTATCATTATTGTTATTGTTCTGGTTACTAGTTGGCTTTTGTAGTGGCATGTGTGCTTTTGTCTGATCCATCGGAGTATTTATCCTTTGAGGAAGTTTCCAGAGAGGGACCCGGTCAGTGCCAAGGTCCGCCATCACACGACAGCAGCTCATCACTCGCTCATTTGAGTCTGCACAAAAGTTTTTGTATTTGCTACCTTTCACCTCCACTCCATTACTTCAACCAAACACTACATAAAGACCATATGCTGTAGGCTGAGCTCATCAAACAAAAGCCCTTTTCCCCCTTTTTTTTCATCTTTCTCCATCAGACAGAAAACCTGATTTTGCCGGGACGTCAGAAACATGAAACTAATTAGGATAAAGTAGCATCCTGTTCTCACAGCTGTTATTTTGCTTGCTTTGTAAACTTCATCTAGCAGTGACATCATCCTTTCACACTCCATTTCTGTTGATTCAGTGGCACACACTCATTCACAAACTGTAGCTGCTTTCATCATTTGTCACACTGAGGCAGATTTGCATGCAAATTGCACCCGTATGAACGCACACACACTCTCATGTCACACTCTTTATTTTTTTTGTTGTTGTTGACATTGTATTGTTTGTATTTTATTTTATTTTTTCATTTTGTATTATCTGATATTCCATTGGTATTGGGAGTTTTCTAGTAGAATTTTGTAAACTCTACAGCATAGCAAACACTTCAATATCTAGCTCCTAATGCATTCTCTGTACTGTATTTGCCTTTTTCTATTTTTTTTATGACTGTGACATGTTTGGATTTATTTGATTATTCTGATATGTCAAACCTCCATTATGAGTATTTGTATAATGATGTACTTTGTTGTACTATTTTTATTTTTACATTTCTTTGGTATTGAAGCCAATTTAGCCTGAATGAAAAATAT